>NW_025933238.1:6971-343755 GCF_000764305.2 Hyalella azteca
TCAATGAGGTCACCACGGAGGCGACGATAACGGAGACTGGGAAGCTTCATAATCTTCAATCTTTCTTCATAAGACTTGCCCTTTAATCCTGGAATTATCCTTGTTGCACGTCTTTGAACACTCTCAACTAAATTTCTGTCCTTTTCAAGTCTCGGTGACCACACAACGTTTCCAAACTCTAGGCTCGGGCGCACGACAGAGGTGAACAACAGCTTCATCATTTCTATATCTAGGTACTCGTAGGAGCGTCTGATCAGCCAAAGCAGTTTATTGGATGTATTAACTTGCGTTTCAATATGCCTATAAAATTTTAGCTCCCTGTCGACACAAACTCCAAGATCTTTTTCCACGCAAGACTTCTCAATCATAACCCTCTCGTTGCAACCGTGTTTTCTCATACTGTAAGCTTGCTGTTCATTGTTCTTGCCGAGGTGAAGTACTTTACACTTGTCAGCATTGAAAGGCAGCTGCCACGTATCAGCCCAATCAACTAAAATATCAAGATCATTTTGCAGTTGCATTTTATTTGACGCATCCTTAACTGTATTATATACTTTTGTGTCATCTGCATGCATGGAGCACACGCTTGACACTACTTCTGGTAGATCGTTTATAAAAGCGACGAACAAAACAGGTCCAAGAACGCTTCCTTGCGGTACGCCACTGCGCACAGTTACCCAGTCTGATACGGTTCCGTTAATGCTGACACGTTGTCTTCTGCCTACTAGGAAATTCCTGATCCATTGGAGTACATTTCCCTCTATTCCCAAAGAATTCACTTTACGTAACAGTCGCTCATGCGGAACAATATCAAATGCCTTGGCAAAATCGAGGTACAATGCATCCACTGGCTCCCTTTCGTCCAGTACAGTAGCGTATTCACTGAAGAGGACTTGAACAGTATTCCAGCTATTGAGGAGCGCCCAGTTGGCTCTAAATTAACAAGTTTTGAAATGCAAGAAGAAGAGGTTCTCAGGCGCCTTATCGCTGTAAATCCAAACAGGTCATGTGGACCAGACGGCTTCCACCCCAGATTACCCAAAGAGTTAAGGCCCGTTTCCACTACGGGACTGATTATGAAGGATTGAGATTGGCCTGAGACCAATAAGCCACATGGCTGGACTTGAAAACTGGCGTGCTCGTTTCCACTACGCGCGTGTGCACCACCAAATCCTGGCCATTTTGGAGGAGGGGGCAGGGGTGGACGTGGTGTATTTGGACTTCGCGAAAGCGTTTGACAAATTCGACCATTGAGTGCTCCTCAGAATATTAAGACTGCTGGGAGTCGGAGGTGAATTGCTGGCATGGATCCACAGCTTCCTAACAGAAAGACTACAAGCTGTAGTTGTTGGAGGCTCAAGATCGAGCGTGGCTAAGGTGAAGAGTGGAGTACCACAGGGAACNAATTAAATATTCGATTGTTAATGGGCAGTTGAGTCAATTTGGCGACATTAGGCTTCCACACAACTCGGCAGTTACGCTAATGCGCTGCATGGATGGCAGAACAATTTTACAGCTTTCCTCTCATCACGTATCATAATAGATACAACTTAAATCATGGCTCCCAGAGTGGACCGTACGAGTTTCAAGAGTCGGTATCAGCGCGGGTCGGTGACGCTAAGTCTAGACGTCTAACGCTTTGGAAGCTTTGTTTCATCTACAAGATTGACCTTAACAATGTTTAAGTTTGATACTTTTGGAATGTTGAAAACAGACAAAATCTTACATGAAAATTTTTGGAAAAGTTATCATATAACTCGTTAAATACTTACTCTATATAAATCGATAAGCATTTCAGTGGCATCTCTGCTCCTCTCTCGGTCGTGTGACATGGTCAAACAAAAAGCAAAGAGGCAGGCAATGTGTCGTTTGGAGCGTCAGCCCAACACAAAACCTACTGGAGCGTCAGTCGCAGCGACACTGCCGCTTGCCCGTCACGCAAGTCTAGCCAAAGATTGAACAGGGCTTGACTCCCCGTCACTCCAGTCTCGATGGTCCGGACTGCCTCAGTCCGGACTAAAAAAGCCAGTTTTTCAATCGTCAGTCTCGCAGTCTCATAATGGAAACGGGCCTTTAGCAACTGTCCTAGCCGGCCCTATGACGTCATTTTTTTTCGAAAAACTTTGAACGAAGGGATCTTGCCGACTGACTGGAAAGAAGCTCAAGTGACACCATTATTCAAATAATAATATATGTTTAAAAATTACTTTTTAAAGACAACACTTCTAAAGAATCCAGTGTCTCCAATGTTAAAGATGTACAATGAATTTCTCTATTTATTTTCGAATACTAAAAAAATTAAATTTTCAATGTTTTTATATATACAAATTTTTTCTCAAAATTATTCATTCTGTCAATTGATTCAAGCATTGCCTCCGATTTCACACTAGTGTGCAAAATTTCAGATCAATTGGACAGGTAAAAGTGTGTCAAACATCAGTTATAAGATTTGTAGCTGACAAAATTATTTTTTAATTTTTTTAATATTGAGAAGAATTTTTTTTTAATTATTTTGTCATTTGATTCATGCATTGTCTCCAACTTTAAGCAAGTGTGCAAAATTACAGATCGATTGGAGAGGTAAAATTGTGTTAAATATCGATTATAAGATTTGTAGCAGACAAACAAACAACAAGTGAAGTTAAAGAGAAGTGTTGTAAAAAGGTGACAAAAGCTGCCGGGCAACTATCGCCCTGTAAGTTTGACGAGTGTCGTTTGCAAGGTAATGGAATCTGTTGTGAGTGATCGATTGATAGATCATTTGACTACTAATAATCTCCTATCAGACTGTCAACATGGTTTTATTGCCGGGAGATCCTGCACCACTAACCTTTTGTCTACTCTGAACGAATGGACCCGCCTGCTGGACGAAAGGGAGCCAGTAGATGCAGTGTACCTCGATTTTGCCAAGGCATTTGACAGTGTCCCACATGAGCAGCTATTGCGGAAATTGCAGTCTTTGGGAATTGACAGCATTGTACTCTAATGGATCAGAGATTTTCTAGTAGGGAGACGACAACGTGTCAGTATTAATGGGTCGGTATGAGACTGGGCTTCAGTGCGCAGCGGTGTGCCACAAGGAAGCGTTCTCGGGCCTGTTTTATTCGTTGCGTTTATAAACGATCTGCCAGAAGCTGTGTCTAGCGTATGCTGACGACACAAAAGTTTATAACGCAGTGAAGAATACGTCGCAAAAAGTACAGTTGCAAGGTGATCTTGACAGGCTGGTTGACTGGGCTGATAAGTGGCAGCTGCGTTTTAACGCTGACAATAATTATTGTAAAGTTATCCAGCTTGGCAAGAATAATGAACAGCAAGATTACAGTATGAGAAGACACGGTTGAAACGATGGAGTGATGATGTCGAAGTCGACAATGGAAAAAGATTTATGAGTTAATATCGACAATGAGTTGAAATTTTCTAAGCATATTGAAGGTCAAGTTAATAAAGCCAATAAACGACTTGGACTGATCAGACGCTCTTTCGAGTTCCTAGATGCAGAAGCGATGAAGCAGTTGTTTGTTGCTGTCGTGCGCCCGAACCTAGAGTTTGGAAACGTCGTGTGGTCACCGAAACTTGAAAATGACAAAAATTGAATAGAGAGTGTTCAACGACATGTAACAAGGATAATACCGGGCCTGAAAGGCAAGTCCTATAAGGAAAGATCAAAGATTATGAAGCTTCCAAGCCTTAGTTTTTGACGTCTGCGTAAGGAACTCATTGAAGCATACAAGTATACTCATGGCTTATACAAGGTCCCAGATGGATTACTAGAATTTGAAACAAGAACCAACACCAGGCTATAAACTAAAAAAACTGCGTTGTAACACATCCATGCGACAACATCTCTTCTCGCTTCGAGTCACCGATATATAGCCTCCCTGATAGCATCGTTGACGCTCCGAGTATGAACGCCTTCAAGAACAGACTATACGAAGCTATGCAGGAGCATATGTTCACTCTTGAAATGCCTAGTACCTTACGGACCAGGCAAGAAGTGCAGCAGCTATCTCAATCAATCATCAGTTATGGCAAGATCGGGTTCCAAAGGCCGGATCCCTTGTGATTGAAGTCACGAAAAGTACAAGAATCGGCAACAGGCCATGGGCCAATTACTTCAGTGCCGACATTTCTCTTTTCCCTTCCCTTCCTTTCCCTTCCCTTCCCTTCTTACCTTTCCTTCTTACCTTACCTTCTTACCTTCCCTTACCTTCTTACCTTACCTGAGCATGAGTGAACAGAATGCTTATCTCAGAGCACTAAACCGTGGCAGGAGGAACAAAGTTATTTATTTATTATTTAGTGAAGTTAAGCAGCATTGGGTCTGGTTAGTACTTGAGCGGGTGCTGTGGAATTCAAGATGCTGTTAGGGGCAGGGTGGACTAGTAGTTACAGGTACCAAGCTTGTAGCAGTGAGTTGTGGGTTCAGTCAAAGCTACCAAGGACAGCTCTGGTCAAATAGGCTAGGTGGTTGGGCGGTTAAGTATTTCAAAATTTTAGCACTGGTGAGTTGTGTGTTCGAGACCCGCAATAAGCTGTTTAAATTCTGTTATATTGAGAATCGGCCACCGGCCTGACGGCCTAATCTTCGCAGACAACGCCGTGATATTATTTTGTTCTAAGCTTGCAGACACGTTCAGTCTTCACAAAACGCAGAAAATCTGCGGAAATCCCACGCAATAACAGAAGTGCATTCACACCAGGAAAGAAAAACCTACGGAAATCACGCACAAAAATCAAATCCAAACAGAAAAATTTTAATGGTTGGTGACGCTGAGAGGGCTAAAGAGATATAATAAATTGTTTTGTCATAGTTTATAAAAGATATTTGTTATGTTAATTATAATTCACAATTATTATTTTGTTGTAGTGTGCATGACAGAAATTTGTCGAAGAAACGAATTACTTAAAACCTTTTTTAAAATTTTGCCCTATTAGCAGTGGGAGAGCAGCCGTGCACCACCAATTTTGTGCACCAATCAGCCCTGAATGGACCGCCTAGCATATTTCCGGAAGACCACCAATGGGCGGAGGATTAAGCCTGCCGTAAGTATCTATAGCCCATGACATCATCTTGATTTGAGTATTACCGACTTTAAACCACCATACACGAAAGCAAATAAAGAGTGTAATGCTCGTCCACCACTAAACATTACATCGAAACATCATTTCATACCTGGCTGGCTATAGCTCGAAATGTATCCAGCGTACAACGGAATGCCATCAATCAACCTAGATAGTCAGTGAAACTGCATGAAACCTGTAGTGCACCACCAGACAGCGGCCTGACAGCGGATCGAACATGACTTTCGGCGCTTCATTAAATTACGTAACTTTTAGCTCACTGCATCTGGGATTAGGTTCCAGATAGCATAGTTCTGTTCCAAAATCTAACGTCCTTAAACCAGTGGCCGTTTGACCGTGGGCTGATTCGATGCACGGGCGAGATACGGACGGGTCGTTGGCGATTCGAAACTCATATTCAGTGCAAGGCTCCGGGGCACTCTGTCCGAGTGGTGCAGAATTTTTTCGCTTATTGGCAGACGATGCTGGGCCATACTACGTCAGGCTACATTCCTGTGAGCTTATTGATCTACTTCAATGGATGTGATCTCGGGTGACTTGCGGCTGATAATGTCTAAGTCCAGAAGTGTTATAGGCTACGTTCATGAGGGAAGAGATCATGATGGTCCATTCGAAACACAGCAGTGGTGGTCTTCGACAGGCATCCATATGAGACAGGGCTGCAGCTCTCGTCGACACGTCGACATTACCTTACATTATATGTGATATTAACCCGCGGTCCCAGCACTTGATTACGCTGTAAAACTCGCGCCTGCTTACCAGCTCCAGTGTTGACTCTTGTTGTCCCATAGCTTCCATCATTTTCTACTCTAGTGAATTTGGTATTCTAATTGTTATGCACAACCCTTGATAATTTAAACTCTAATTTTGGGGTGCTTGCGTTTGTCACTTCTTCTGAACGCTTTGGCTCGCCCGCCAAATGTTAATATAAGTTTCCTGAATTAAATCTCAAATGAAAGTAAATTCTCTTTGCGAATGGTACCATGGTAATTCCCTTTGCGAATGTAAATGGTACCATTTCTCAAGAAGTACCATTTGAACTGTACATCTCACCAGCAGCATTTGGAAACCTCATTCGGTTGGTGGGTCACGCTTTAACTCTTAACTTTAATTCTTCTTACCTTAATTGTCAAAGTGTTAAGCCTTTATCTATGGTGGCCTTTATATTCCGGAACTGTGGCGACTTTTGAATTATTGAACTATCGCGGGCTTCAGATTACTGAAGTGTGGCCGCAATGGTTTACTGTGTATCATTGTTACTTTCAATCTCGCAAGGATGAATCGCATCTGAAAGCCCTCCACTAAGGATGTGCACTTATTTTTACCTCAATATGGCAAGCAGCTTTCAGGAACTTTACTTGTTAAATTTCGATACACGAATATTTGAGCAATGTTCGACCTTAACGCGTTCGTTATTCAGTCCATTTCTTGCAAAGTAAATCTTCTACGTAGTCGGCTTACGTCCTGCGTGCCCCACTGGACCTTTAAATCGTTCCAATTGTCAATTGACCTACGTTATAATCTGGAGCCTTCAGAGCTTAACACCATACAACGATTAAATCTAATTGAATTACTAGAATAATCCTCGATTCGCTTCGATAATTTAGAAGATTAGCACTTATCCTTTTATAGGAGAGGTTTACCTCCAGCGTTGTGGATAATAATCAACATGCCACTAGACGCAGCAAGAAATATAGTTCAGAATAAAATGAGGGAGAAGCTTTTCTGAAGAATTATTATCATCTATCACAATTTCTTCCACTATCTCTCATCATTCTTACGGTTAAAAGATAACAATAATTTAACATTCTACCATTTTCTGAGCTTAATGTCTGATATTTTCGATCGGTTATCACATTCATGACTTTACGAGATTTAATTAAAAAAGTATTCGTGCCAAATTTATGACATTGGGAGTTTTTCTATCACCTACCAAAGGTCATATAAAAGTTAGAACGCTAACTACGACAAGACTTAAACATCTTTAATATGAATTGCAAAAAATTATTCTTTAGTGCATTATTTTTCATTATTTAAATAGAAGTACACAATCACATTACAATGCTAAAACAATAGTAACACGATAACAGTTTACAAAAGGTTTCTGATAGTGAATGCCCATTTAAGTGGACGAGCTTCAAAGACGGTGGTATATAATACTAATAGAAAATTGGAGTGAACTAGCTCTATATTGAACTAGCCTGGGATTTTACTCATAACAGCATGAAAAAAGAAAAAAAAATAGATGGCTAAAAAACGCTCTCCCTAACGAATAACAATAATCGAATAGGCCCAATAAAAATTACAAGCAGCATGCTTTTACAATAAAAAAATTCTTAGAATATCTAAATTGAAATTAAAACCTAGTCATAATAAGGTCACGAAATTTTGGCACAGAAAAAAATTTGGGAACAATCCATTTTGAGATCATCAGACAGTTAATTGAAATATTTTACGCATTTAAAAACGTCATCACTTTTCAATTTCTACAGTCGCACCGGGACAAATTGAACGGCACGTCTCTGGTATTGTGGAAGTGCTGAGGAACAAGAGGATAGAATGCCGTGAGTCATTAAAATGTAGAGCCGAATATTGTAATTGTTTTTCATCTTCATTGCGTCTAACTACTGCTGTATAATTTTTTACGGTATTTATTGATATTATTTCTAATATTTTGAACCCAGGAAACGAAGTGTCTTCAATATGGCCTTTGCTAGCAGGCTGAGCTATTTCAATGGGGTTACACGAAGTGAAAGACTAATTTCAAAATAGAATAATATCTCTGATAATATTAACTTGTGCCATTGTTCTCTGCAAGTTTTTGATGGGTGAGCGTGTGGGTTTGTAGTCGAGCTCTAGAGTTCGAATGAAATTGAAAAGAAAATTACAAGTTCCAAATCACTGTTGTATCGACTGCTAACAGTGTAACTTATTAGCTGAATGCAAGGTAGACGAATTCGTTGTGGCATGCAAGGTAGACGAATTCGTTGTGGCATGCAAGGCAGGCGAACTTGCTTCGATTGTTCAACAATGGACCAAATTTCTGTAGCCCATATATCCATAACATGGCTGAATGTTGCAACGTATATAAGCGCCTGCGTCAGTGGTCACTTTCATTTCTAAGAACTTCGATCGTCATCGAAGAAAAGGCACTGCGGCACTCAAGATAGCAAATGTGATCGTTTAGAAGCACATAATCTGATATGACATAATTTTTGTATATTTACATTAAATCGAGAAATGTTTAAAACATTTGAAACTAAACTCGGCGGAAGCCGAGTTTTCAGATTCCCTGCTTTCACATCCCGGTGCTTACAGACATTTATTATAACTGTATTTTGCAACTAAATTGAGGACAATACCGGCCTGGAAAAATTAAAAAACATGCGCTCCTGATTTGAACTCCATATATTGCATCACCCAAGCATTAAAATGATCGCAAATAAATGGGCATTTGTTGTAATGAAGATTTTCTGTGTGCTGACAGTGAGTGCATTTCAGAAGCATAACATTTCCATCGTGAGGAGCTTACTGCAGTGTGTGAGAAATTCCTCATTTCTCACCGCAAATTTGTGCATAGCCTTCATTTTTCCCGTTTTTCTTATTTCGTTTGTAGAATAAGTAGGGATTCAAAGTCAGCGGTTCTGGAGTATGACCGAAAAGCTATATCATGTGCACGTTACCGCGTCAAGTCTCAGCAATTTCGTTTTTAGTGTTGGCAATTTTGTCATCAATCATTTAAAAATTACTTATAAAGTAATCCATCATTTGAGTAACATTAAGCATCTGCTTAAATGTCATTGGAACAACTACAACGTGGCAACTGTTCATTTCACCAAAGTCAAGTATCTCTGAATTCTTGCTGTTGTCCTATTTCCCTATATTTTGGTTTGTATGACGCGTGGTTTCATTTCGTTTTATTAATTTTTTTCACGTTTTAAGTAATTTCTAAATTTGTGGGACGTTGGATTTTGTTTCGGGATCAAATTTTAAACTTGGTTCAGTTTGGAAATTAAAATCACAACTTGCCAGTTTAACATCTTTAAGTCTATTTCTTTGTTTCCAAAGTATTGAAACATCGGAATACTCTTTCTATCTTTCCATCCAACTTCCCACCCATCCTACTGTCCCACCTACGGGGCTATGAAAAAGAAGGTTGGTGGCTCTCAGTGAAACCATTCAATTAATTGCTGAATACCATTGACTGCCAGCCCGGATGATTAGAACTGTCAATAATTTTAACTGATTTCCTTTTCTGTATCCGGTAATCCAGTGCAGCATCACAGAGCATTTTTTCTACGGCAAGATTGTGTGACCTTTTCTTTGAAGCATCAAATAATCTGGCCTCAACTCAAGCTGCAACATAAATCAAGGTCCCTTATAACTGGAGCCCCTTCTTTAGCCAATTTTTTTTTTGGATTCGCAGTCTGAACTGATTATCTTTAATTAATGATTGAATCTGAATTTTCACGCTGCACCCTTTTGAATTTTAATGCTGAACCATCTAACGGAGCGAATTAAACGTTAAACTTTCTATGATTATTTTGATTGTAGAATGCAGATTGTGAGAAAACATCCCAAGTGTTTCACAGGTGTTCATGTCGGTCGTAGCAATATTTACCACCTCTGTGAAATTAGCTCATATTAGCTCAGTAGCTGTCGGTCGTAGCAATGTTTACCAAAACTGTGATATTAGCTCATACCACTGTGATATTAGCTCATATGTATTTTCTCAGTTACAGACCCGGTGCCATTTAGTCTACGGAGTTGACTCCTGAGATTTAATTTACTTTCCCAAAAGTTCAAACGCAAAGACCACGCCAAATTAATTCACGGTATCGTGTGTTACTCGGAATTTTTTTGTTGCTTTTAGACTCTTTGTGAACTTTTGATTTAGGCAGCGAATAATATAAATACTTCACCTCCTTGTTCCCAATTTTCAATACATATTTCATCAGCAATGGTGAAATCACCCGAATTTTAACTTTTGAATTTTTATCATTATTAATGACAATGATCATTTTTTATCTTAATTCGGCTAATTAAATATGAATATTTCAGATTGTTGTAATATTAATATATAATGAGTGGTAGTGGTCAAATCGAATATTTTCAGTGATGTTTTTAAATTTTTTATAACCCATGAAAACCTTAGTTCTGTAACTTTAAGGATTCTTAATACACATTGAAATCTTATTTAAAAAAAGCCATCATTTCCAGGTTCTAGTATTCAAGAATTTTTCAGCCAAACGAGCAATAATGTCGGATTAGTCTGCATCACTAACTCTTCGTCTAAACTCGGAAACATTTCACTACAATTAGTTCACAAACTTAAGGAACAGCGGCCCCAATACAACGAATTGATCAAAACACTTCGCACGCAAGACGGCGAAGCCGCTCCAAAAGTTGGATGATTGTTTTACCGACGATGATTGTCCTAACATCGACGATTGTCTTGACATCGATGATTGTCCTAACATCGACGATTGTCTCTCAACATCGATGATTGTCCTAACATCGACGATTGTCTCTCAACATCGATGAATGTCCTAACATCGATTATTACCCTAAGATAGACGATTGTCTCAACACCGACGATTGTTCTAACACCGATGATTGTCCAAAGATCTATGGTTGTCCTAAAATCGATGATTGTCTCAACACCGACGATCGTCCTAACACCGATAATGGTCCAAAGATCTATAGTTGTCCTAACATCTATGATTGTCGTAACATCGATGATTATCCTAACATCGATGATTGTCGTTATCAATGATTGTCGTAACATCGATGATTGTCCTAACATAGATAATTGTCTTAACATCGATTATTGTCCTATCATCGGACACTCCATACACGGCAACCCTTGACTGACGCCACTGATTTGTCGTGCTGCTGAAACGTTTCACATGTCGCCACAATATGGCGTGTGGCGTGAGCTGATTGACACGACAAGCGCCCAGTGGTTTGGTCTCATTAAAAACTTTCATGTCTTATATTAAAAGCTCAAAGGCCTCACTTCAATACCAGTGCACGAACATTGAAATGAGACGAACAGTCGTAAATATTTTAACACTATATTGCCACATTAAGGCTCTACTATCGGACAATAGAGTATAGTTAATATTTTGTATTCTATAAAGATCAAATGCAAAGAAAAATAAAATGTCCTTCATTGGTGAATGCTGAGCAATGGAAGACTTCGATGCCATCCAAAGAAATTAAATTTAACAATTGGGTTAAATCAAATGCCATCTCTTGGATACATCTCATTATTTGGAAGGAAAATAATTCATAAGAGAAATGATTCCAGATGTACTTCACGATTCTTCAGTAGCAGTTTGTTGACATAGTGCATTTAATTTCATAGCGAGTTAATTCATATAATAATGTTACACACAGAACTTGTATAGGTAAAGTATAAATTTATCGATAAAGACTTTATTTTTCGATAAACACAAATATGAGCAAACATTATTATGCAAGTTGCAGAAGTTCAGCTATGCTTACAGGCTTCTGCCATTTTAGTTACACAATAAAGCGAAAATATAATGAGAGATCAGGCAGGTTTGGTTTGTCTTTCTTTTCAGGGTCAACCGAGTGAAATATAGCAAATGTTAGTTTATTGTATTGTTTCACCAAAAATCACATGTCCATACCTCACGAAAACCTAAATCTATAAAGAGAAATAACCAGAGCATACCCCGCCTCTCCCTGACACCCCAGTTGCCTGACAACAGCAGTCACCAGCACCCCGCCTCTATATATGACGTGGTAAACACACTCTAGGAAATATGGCGTGGTACACTCTCTAGGAAATATGACGTGGTACACACACACTAGAAAATATGACGTAGTACACTCTCTAGGAAATATGACGTGGCATACACTCTAAGAAATATGACGTGGTGCACACACTCTGGGAAATATGACGTGGTACACAAGCTCTAGGAAATATGACGTGATTGATGAACAATCAGGTCAATTTTGTTGATCACATAGCGGCAATAACCGCAAGAGGTAGGCGATAGATGAGGTGGATCTGGCAGACGTTCAGAACGAGAGGAGCGGAACCGATGATCACACTCTTCAGAGCCCTTGTAATACCTATTCTTGAATACTACTGCCAGCTCCGGACTCCGTTCACACTCGGCGCAGTACGGCAACTGGATGGGGTCCAACGAACCTTCACTTCCAGGATCAGAGGGATGGAGGAGTTTAACTACTGGGAGAGTTTGCAGCGGCTGGGTCTGTACTCTCTGCAGAGGAGACGCGAAAGGTATGTCATTGTGTACACATGGAAAATGATAACCGGAATGGCACCAAACTTCGAAAGCGAGACCTTCAAGATTGAGACACACCATAACGAAAGAAGGTAAGACTGTGCAGGATCCCCCCACTACGTAACAGATCTGCGGTCAGATTTCAATCCCTGCGGGAAGGATCACTTTCCTTGGTCGGGCTGAAGTTGTTTATCGTCCTACCAAAGGATCTATGAGAAGGGATGTTCACCCTGAAGACCTTCAAGAGACGACTGGACGTGTTCCTGGGCACAATCCCAGATCGACCTCCCCTGCACCACTACCGACGGCGAGAAGCAAACAACAGCATCGTGCATAAGCTGGCCCAAATGAGGGCGGATGAGCGATAATATTATCAGAGGCTGTGATCCATCGTGGCCTGGGACTGCTACGTCCCAAACAAATACTAAGGAAACTAAGGAAACACACTCTAGGAAATATGACATGGAACACACTCTAGGAAATATGACGTGGTACACACACTATAGGAAATATGACATGGTACACACACTCTAGGAAATATAATGTGGTACACACACTCTATGAAATATGACGTGGTACACACACTCTAGGAAATATGATGTGGCACACACTCTAGGAAATATGACGTGGTACACACACTCTAGGAAATATGACATGGAACACACTCTAGGAAATATGACGTGGTACACACACTCTAGGAAATATGACGTGGTACACACACTCTAGGAAATATGACGTGGCACATACACTCTAGGAAATATGACGTGNCGTGGTACACACACTCTGGGAAATATGACGTGGTACACACACTCTAGGAAATATGACGTGGTACACACACTCTAGGAAATATGACATGGTACACACACTCTAAGAAATATGACGTGGTACTCACACTCTAGGAAATATGACGTGGTACACTTTCCAGGAAATGTGACGTGACACTCACATTCTAGGCAATAACATATATAAGATAGGAAATATGAAATAGGTAGTAATCTGGATGGTTCATGAAAAGATAAATCCAACGGGAGTATTATGACAACTTATCACCAAAATCATATGACTGGAGGAAGAGTCCTCAAATCAATTGTGCTGAATAGCATCAGCAGCGCAACCCCAACCGACCGAATCAAACTCCTGATTTACTATAAAAACATGAGACCCAAGAATTTAAAAATGAAAAATAATTAACGCAAAAATTCGAGACAATTTCAAGAAACAATTGTTATTTACAAATATTCATGCCGCAATGAAGGTTGTACATATTTCCGTAATGTAAATGACATCAGTTTGACTAACACGAATTTGAGCCGCCGCCTAACATGCCACCTCCAGACCGGAGGACCGAAGAACCACATGTGAGAGGCTCATTATGAGATCCTCACTCCCGGGATGTCGGAGACCTACACCAGTATCTTGAATATCTTCATGAGATACCCAGACGCCACAAGACTGGCGAAAGTTGAAGTTTTCATGAACAAGCACGAGTCTTCAGCTATAAATTAACAAATTACCGGATTTGTCAGGACGTTGAAACTGTTCTCATAACACACTCAAGCTTTGGTTTTTAATCTGTATCTATAATATCTCCTGTTTAAACAAGGGTGATTAATGACCATAGAATTAATTGATTTAAATTTGCAACATCGAACAATATTCTTCAGGTGACGTTGGTTGATCAAAATGCAGTTTCACGGAAGTAATTTAATTTATTAACGGCGTTTTGAATGTGACAACATTCATTTTCAAGTTATAGGAAACATTGAATACTGAAATTTAGGCGGAAATAAGTAATACTAATAATACAAAGTATAATACTTTAATAAGTAATACTTTGAGACCTTGTCTGGTTGCGAGCTTGTTTCAGGTGGCAGGAAGAACGGCTGCTCCATGTCGTTAAAGTTACCCCAATTACTCCAATGTAGTACAAAAGATGAAGAAGTCTGCAACCTTCTATGAAGAAAAATTTAAATTTTGCTTCAACGACATTGAGCAGCCGTTCTTCCTGCCACCTGAGACAAGCTCGCAACCAGACTCTTACGCTCTATTTTCTTGTCTATGATTGGTGGAATTTGCTTGAAAGACCGGCAATGATTGGCTGATGAACTTACTATCTCTTAACTTTTTTGAAAGTATAGGCCCAGGTCTCAAAGTATTACATTTGAGCAACTTCATTCCAAGATCCGTGATGGATCCAGCAGGCTCCGTGACACCCTTGACAGCTCCCACTGTACTGGAGGAACCCATCAGTATCGTCATCTTTCAGTGGTCCGAATATGACTCCAGCTATCCATCTCATAACTACCGGATTTTCTGAACCATGAGATTTTTTCGGAATTATTTTCCCGGTTCCAAATTTTCGTGTTATATCATATTTACGTGTATCGTGTGCTTATTTCCGCCTAAATTACAGTATTCAATGCTTCCTATAAGTTGAAAATGAATGTTTTCACATTCGAAACGTCGTTAATAAATTAAATTACTTCCTTGAAACTGCATTTTGATCAACCAACGTCACCTGAAGAATATTGTTCGATCTTGAAAATTTAAATCAATGAATTCTCTGGTCATTAACCACCCTTTTTAAACAAGCTTTTTCTGCTATCATATACTATTACCCTATGTTAGTGTAGTTTGGCAGAAGCTGTTCTTTAATGCAGGTTTCGTTGAAGACCAGAGAGTATCAAACTATCGAGCACGACAAAACCAAGCGGAAAATGAACCAACATCAGACGAAAGTATTATAACAATTTATTACCAAAATCAGATGACTGAAGGCCACAAGACTGACGAAAGAGTCCTCAAATCAATCGTGCTGAATAACATCAGAAGCACGACCGCAGCCGACCGAATCAAACTCCTGAGTCATTTCAAAATTTCCAATTCAAGTGTTGCAAAACTCTTCCCCTACTTGATAATGAATGTATTTGCATTCGAAACGTCGTAAATTATAATAAAATGTCCCTTGGAACCCTAATATTTGAATTTTAAAGTCCTTTCAAAAGCGCAATTCGCCGTAGAATGTAAAACAATATGAAAATTGTTAATAAAAGATATTCTCTGATCTTCAATGAAAATTGCATTAAAGAACAAATAAATATGAAGAAGGGAAGAAAAATTATGGCAGCGGAATGACTTGTATGGCACCGTAGCCATGGTAACTATCTGAGGCCTGGAATAACGTGATGTACCGTCCTGCAACACTGGTGTTGGTGACGAGGGTGACCGTCGACCACTCTGGTTGAATACCGTTAACTCTTCCTATTTTTTTACCCTGGCTGAAGACACTTGTGTTGCTCAGGATTACGTCCATGTTTCTAACCGAAAATGATACTGCTGTAGCTATGATCACCGTCTGCACTCGAGTGGTCTCTTCCAGGTCAATCTGCGTGAATGTGTTGGATCCTCCCCTTACGAGTAAGGCTGGGTAAAAGGGGCAGGCGAATCCCTCTAAGGCATATTTCTGACCGTTAGTGGAAATTGGCCAGTTCGAAGAGTAATCGAATGAAAAGTTAGTCCTCACTATGTCCCGGGGGTCCCCCCACGATGTGTAGCAAGCGTCGTACTGTGTACCAGTTGTCGAAACCGGATGACCAGGCCATCGCACAGCAACAAACGCATAGAACAGAGCGCACGTACCTAGACCTGTTACAGTCCAAATGTAGTCAATGATTGGATTAGTATTCTACAGCCAATAAAAAATATTATGCGTATTCTCGTCGATCGCGAGAAAACAATGCAACCGTTAGCGCCAGCTGAGGCTCGCCTACCCTCAACAAAATCCCTCCGACTCGTGCGAGTAATTACAAGAGTACAATAATGAAGTTATTGCAAAAACTTCATACAAACCTGTTACACTCATTTTAAGAAATACGTACACATTTTAGGACGTATTTGCTAAAATTATGTTCCTCTATCGTACAATTACAACGTAATACAGTACTATTAGCTACTGGCTAACAATTTTTCCGCTACTTTCTTGTGCTTATTTAAAACATTCTGACAATTTGGTAGCGCAGCTGAGAGTGTGTGAGTAGGAGAGGGTGACAAAGAGGGTAATCTTTGTATCATGCTGATATTCTTACTTCATCTGTAAGCTCTACCTCATCAGCAAATGTGCGACAAAACCTCCTGTCACAAAACTTCATTCCTTTTATTGCCTCCCCCGACAGGCACCTCAGCCCCTGCAATGCCTCCACCAACAGGCACTTTATCCCTTCTATTACTTCCACCTACAAACACCTCATCAACACCTCATCTCTTGCATTCCACCAACAGACACCGAATCGCATGTATCGCCTTCACCAACAAGATCATCAGTCCTTGTAGTGCCACTAACTTTGTTTGAAATTCACATCCGATAAATCATTGATTCTAAACAGCATTAATATGTTTATTCACAAATGTGCATGCATTATACGAATCAAGTTTTCCCACTCCAATGCAATATTACAGTTGTTATAAACGGATTTTCGGTACCAGTTTACGTACCGGTCGCAATCTAAGGACTTTCGCTATGGGTTTGAGTCTTACGACAAGTTTCGTACTCTTAAGGATGCAGAAGAAGCGGCAGTTGGCAGTATGCAGGCACTCAAGGCTGCAGGCAATTCGGAGGCTCAGCCTGGACCCGGTGGCTGTCACTGGTGCGGATTTAAGGAGGCACAGCTCCTCCGTGTAACTCCCCACCACCTGACACGGGACGGGAGCGATACTCAGTGGAAACTCCTCGTTAATATATGAGGGATTTGCTTTTGGACCATTAATTCTAATATTACTGATTGAAGGCATCAACAATTTACGTGAAGGAAATTCTTGCATTAAAACGAGTTTTCACTTAAAAATCGTAATGATGATTGCGTGAGTTTGATTTGGAGGATGTGTGCAAGCGTGAGTGCGAGTGAGCTTGCGTGGGTGTTTGAGTGTGTGTGCGTGTGTTTAT
Source organism: Hyalella azteca (assembly GCF_000764305.2). Taxonomy (NCBI): domain Eukaryota; kingdom Metazoa; phylum Arthropoda; class Malacostraca; order Amphipoda; family Hyalellidae; genus Hyalella; species Hyalella azteca. The sequence goes on from NW_025933238.1 coordinate 24,279, forward strand.
GTGTGTGAAGTGTGTTGGCATGTGGATACTGAGATGAGTTAGGACCGTTTACCGTTCTATAAAAAAATAGACTGTCAGCCGGTCTCAAGAAGACAGGAAGACGCCGACCGCAGGGCCTCAGTGACGGGAGTCGAAAGAAGTGTAATTAAAATAAGTCATGTAAATAGAAATACTGTGTAAATTGTGTATTAAAATAGTAGTTTAGACATCACAGTTTACGAGAAAATACTTTTCCTCAAACTCGGATTCTTTTTTGAATAAAAGATGCAAACTAGTTTGACAAAAACATTGCCAAAAAATCATGGTGGGAAAATTGACCAAGTCGAATTTCAGCAATTTCTGTCAAGTTATGCAATATACGTAGAGGTGTAGCAACAGAGGTGTAGCGTTGCCACTAAAAACTCTTCATGGGGGTCAACAAGTTAACTTATCTGCAGAGCATCAATCAGCTAAAGAATCAGTGTGGTGCAAATTTTAGATGAAAGGCATGGATAAACCAAACAGTTCTCTGATAATGATAATGTACTAAACAGCCTTTTACCGAGCATGACTTTCAGTAGGTCACACACGTGGTTACTTTAACCATCCAGAACTAAACTGGGTAGATGGATGCGAATCACCCAGAATCCTTGTTCATGGAGCCTATGTGAGGCTGGTTTTTAGTCCAGCACGTCAACAAACCTACCAATTATAGGGTTGAACAGATATTTTTACCGGATTATGTCATGATATTTTACCGGATTATGTCATGATACAACTCTTTTGCGAGGTAAGTTATATAAATCTCAAAATTTTTCAATGCGCAGTGAACTTAAACGAGTTTTGAGACTCTGATAAAATCGAAATCTACAGTCATAAATAAATAATGCTGATTAAAATAATGTTCCACTGTAGTATAACGATTAGCGAATCGTAGGTAGAATTCTAAAAATAATTCTAACCTTTTTTATTAAATACCTGCACTAATTAAATTGAATTTCGCTTCGAGTATCAAAGATGTCGCAGGCTGACATCTAATTTTATAACGCATGTACAACGACTAAATCGTAAAGAATATAGCGTTTAAAAGTGCATCGCGCAGTGTGTAAATTTACGCGTGAAGGCTGTGAGAATGAACGGCAATGTGACTGAACGACGGATACGTGCACTGACGGATGGGTGGATTGGCAGATAGATGCATTGACAAATACATGTATTGACGAATGTGTGTATTGACAAATGCGTGCGTTTACATATACGGGCGTTGACAAAGCGCAAATTATTGAATGCCGGAGCTAATAATGAACCAGATGTATTATTGATGTGCACTGTAACAAAGTAAAGGTTCAGAGAGGGTAAATTTTAATGAGATTTTAACCCGTATAATATTCAGCCATTATGTCAATATATATACTCATCGACGCTACAATGTGTACCGACGTATAACCGATACTATATTAAATGGCGTATAATCGAGCAAACTCTATTTTACATTTGACGTCTAATGAGCGATGCATCTTGCAGAATTATTTCCTATTATCATCTTGGTTAAAGACTTGATTAATATGTCATTTCATCCCGATAGTTGATATACATATTATGGCGAATTGCTGCCGTTCAAACTTAAACATTCGATACGAGATAAATTAGGCTAAAATATTCTATTGAATTTGAATAATTCTGAGGTTGACAGATATGAGTACATAAGACTCGCCAAAATGCCGTATATATCTAAATATAATTCTCATGAATTTATAATAACGACGAATTAAAGCTTCATTATAAATTAAATTTCACATCTGAAACGATTTTACGGAAGTTGAAAGCAAAATCAAGCGGTGCAACAGTCATTAAAGAACGATGATCATAAATAATTACAACAATGGCATTGATTTCAGGAGCGTGCACTGAATTTTCAAAGCACGAAGAAGAAATAATTTTATACAACTATTATCAAGTGTACGTACCGAACAAAGTATTGTCAACTTAAAGAGTGAATAAGCCTGACTCAAATATGAGTACATGTTTACGAGTAACGAAGCTAGTCGAAAGCGACTGGACTCATGAAGTTATTCCGTGATGAGAAATTATAAGTCTACAAACGTTTCTCACGCGAGGAGGAGTGAAAACTTAACGAAACATTGAACAAGGAAAATGAATATTTTTGTATCACTGTGTTGGTCTAATATCTAGGTAACAATAACTAATCAATTTCTGCCAATGTTTTTGCAACAATATAATTTTCAACTGTGCAATGCCGATTTAATGATTGTCGATATTTTGAATGCATTATTTGATGTTTCTACTCAATATTTTTCTACCACTTTATCAATGAAGATAACGTATATCATCTACTCGATTTCATTAACAAAGAAAGTAATGAATTGAGAATTTGAGATATCCAAGTGATTTCAAACGGTACATTTTTTCACCTTTAAAAGTAAAAGTGGATTAAAATGTAATAATTGCCTATTGTAACGGTCACGAGTAGATTCAGCAGTGTGGAGATCATGTGCAGTTCAACGAGTTCAACATCCGAGACATTCTTACGGCGCATGAAAAATGTACATGTAAGATTTTTTTCTCTCTTAGCGGATGAGAAATATTACAGTAATTTTCATTCTATACAACGATGCCAATACCTTGTAATGAGTTGATAATTTTGAAATGAGAATGCAATGTGTTTTGTTACGTTGCTATTATTATTTTGTTGCGATAATTGCACTGCTATAAATTGTTAATTTTTGCGATAATTGCACTTTGTTATAATCTTATTTCAGGATTTATTATACTCTCAGTATTTTGATATTCAAACATAAGGATTCTGTGAGAAATTACCCTAAACTGATGTATTCAGTTTTGCAATTTTTTCATTGAAAACTGTAGGAACAATTTCTCCAACTGAGGAGAGAATAAATGACTAAGTAATGAGGAATCTAAAATCATAACCAACCATTGCTTACGTTGGTTTCGTATGAATTTAATAAATCATAACTTTGTTTGACATAACGCCTAAGAACGTAGCGTTAAGTACCACAAGGTGTTTTCAAGATTCACAGTTGGGATTTCTTCTAAATTGCATTGGAGATGAACTTGTTCCTATCTTCTAAAACTGCCATACTCCGGGGTTTCCTGCTGTTAATTGAAAGATTCGTATCCTCATATAGTAATCAATAACTTTTATAAACTTTATCACTGAATACTTATGGTATGAGATACAATTTTGAACGGAGGTTCTGAACAAGATATTTTCCTGAATTTGTGTCCATATGATCGAGGACGATCTTCAAGAAAGAGAGATGTCCGTTGTCCCCTCTTTCAAGAGGGGACAATTTTCTAGAAAGAGGGGAGGTGTCAGGCATCATTCTTTTCATTATAATTGTATTCTAAAACTAAATCATCTGTAATCAAGACGTAATATTCACTAGACGCAGCAGAGATTGAAGGAAAAGTACTCAACTTGAGTCAGCATGAACAACATAACGTGACGGATCCCGCGATCAAGACCTCAGGAGTGGATGGAAGCCGTGATTCTATAAAAGGGCTGGAAACCGTAGTGAGGCCTCCAGTAACTGACAAGTACGCCCCAATGTAACTCGCGTTGAAGTTACTACGACCTAACGATCGATGTCTGAGCCTTAGCCCCGTATCGAGATAAGTCTATGGACAGATAGTGTCTTACTTATCCCTCACGCACTTAGTCAACGAATCCCTGTCTTCAGGTTCACGTGGAAATGTATACAAAGTCAAGATACGCATGAACGTGCCTCTTGACTATATGTTAAACTCCGTGAAGTAGTGAGTGCAGCGAATATTTCTGACTGTATTAAGGAATGAATGTGGCTGATTCATGGTCATTTCTCAAAAAGACGGATTTGTCTGCAGTTGACGCATGTGTGACTAAGTTTAAACTCGGCGGATTTGAAACACAGAGCATTTTAACAGTAAAGCTAAAACAAAGAAGGACGCCTACAAGCGTTATTAGTGATCATCACTCGTAGTGATGCTTATTATACTACCTGTACATAAGAGTTCAAACTCAAGCTAAATAAACCTGTCGCAGCGCAGTGAAAAATTTTGAAAAATATCGCCAAAAATGCGAAAAAGAACCCGAAAGCCTTTTTTTGTACGTTAGTTTGAAGTGTAAAACAAACGGTGGTATTTTTGATTTGAAAGTAGATCAATGAAAGATATCCTCTGATGAGAACAAGGCTAACGTTCTTAATCAGTTTATAAGCGTCTTCACAGATGAGGAATTGAACAGCATTCCAACTATTGAAAAGAACACAGTGGGCTTAAAGCTAACAAGTTTTAAAATAAATGATAAAAAGGCTTTCAAGCGCCTGGTCTCTCTGAATTCCAACAAACTATGAAGACCAAACGGCTTTTACTTCAGATTAATCAAAGAATTACGTCAAATCCGGTCTTTTGCTGAACGGAGATACCTTGCCGGTCGATTGGAAAGAAGCTCAAGCGACACCATTGTTCAAGAAAAAAAAAATGAAACGAGTAGCCTGGGAAAAAATCGCTCTGTCAATTATAGAAGTGTTGTTAGTAAGGTAATTATAATGCATGGAATCTATTGTGAGGGATAGGATGATCGATCTTTTGACTACTAAAGATCTTCTTTCAGACTATCAATTTGGCTTCGCAACCGACAGATCTTGTGCTTCTAACCTCATGTCTATCTTGAATGATTGGACTTGTCAGTTGGACGGGGGAGAGTCAGTAGATGCAATAAATTTCGACTTTGTCAAATCCTTTGACCTGTTTCTGTGTGACACATTATCTTCGAACGAGGGGCTGTTGCGTAAAGTGAGGTCTTTGGGAATAGAAGGAAATGTAAGATTTTCATGTGAAAGATTTGCAAGCAGGTAGACGTCATCGGGTTAATATTTATGGAGCTGTAGCAAACTGGGCATCAGTGTATTGTGGCGTGCCACAAGGAAGCGTAATTGGACATACTTTATTCGTCAGTTTTGTAAACGATCTGCCAGAAGAAGCGTCAAGCCTGTGCTCCATGTCTGCTGACAACACAACAGTTTATACAGTTAAGGGTGTTTGGAATAGGGCAGTTGCAAAATGATCTTGATAGCCTAGTTGACTGGGCTGATAGTTGGTAGCCGAGTTTTAATGCTGAAAAAAGTGGAGTACTTCTCTTTGATAAGCACAATCAGTAGTGTTAAGGAATAGTACCAAAAAATAATGTTTCAGTAATAGCAATTTTTTAATTTTAGTTAAGAGCCTTCAGGTCTTTAGGTTGTGTGTATTTACGGGGATGATTCCATTTTTTGCATAGTTTCCTGCTCTTGAGGACTACAAGTGCACAACAATTTTGTACAGATAAGATCAGCAAAATAAAAGTGTGAAAACTCTGTGCCTTTTAACATGATCTGAACCTGCATAACAGAGATTTAAAGAGCATGCGCATAGAGACAGAGTAATCCGTCAACAACGGTAGACTAAAAACATGAAAAGACATTATTTTCCTCGGTCTCGTTGCATTTCTCACGATGGTAGGCTTTGGCTCACCTTAGGGAAGAGTTGAGACACCTGATCTCCGGACGCGTGCCCCAGCACGGATATCATCAGCAACAACTTTACTGAGGAATATTTTACGGACATCTTTGCTCTATTTACGTGTTAATTAACTGAAAACGAGGAGCTTGTATTTGATGAGATATTTCTGTACTAAAGTGTACTGTACTGTTGGATTTAGAGGTTAGTTGTTCACCGTTAAATTCAATAAGATTTTACGTATGCCATACTATCTCATCACTAATCTATATGACTATATCTATATCTCATCACTATATACTATCACCGATTACAGCTGACAGGTTCAGAATGTCCAGAAGTCATTTGTGTTGATGAAGATTAACGAGACTATACCCGTGATCGCATAACGCGCACCCGTTTTGTTAGAATGTCTACAAAACTTAATGTCACTCGTTTGCTTGAATCGCAAATTCAGTAGAAATTTTAAAACAATAAAATTCTACGAAAATTTATCATATCTCTCAAGGTAATTATCATAAAATCAAATTACAAGTGGCTATGAGAGATATTATCATATCTCTATTATCTACTTGTAATTGTTAATAGATATATTACGCCGTTTTATTTTGTTTACTTTGTCTTAAACTTTTAAATTAGGTTTTATATTTTATTTTATTTTGACTTTGCTAACTACTGATTGTAACTGCGCTCTCGGATTTTTGAATGGGTGATGGATCTGAACTCTGAAACGTCTTCTATAAAAATATCTGACAAAAATTCATAGAATTTTGTTGGTCTTTAATTTTATGATCTACAAAACTCTAACGTAAACGAAATTAGAACGTCTACTGGATTCTGATGTTCATTAGATTCTCATGTTCACTAGACTCTCATGTTCACTAGACTCTAATATCCACTAGACTCAAATGTCCACTCAACTCTGAAGTTCACTCAACTCTAATGTCCCCTAGACTCTAAAGTGCACTCAACTTTAATAGCCACCAGACTTAATGACAACCCGACTGAAATGTAAACTGGATTCTATAATGTTCACCGCAATCTGATGTCCGCAAGACTCGAGGCTGTCCGCCACTCCAGCCTCGTTCCGGCGCTGACGCTCGCCTTCTGGAGGGCGTGTTCTGGGCGGTGACACGTGCCGAAAAATATTTCGTGCGTAGAATACATACACGTGCCTCCATTACTAAAAGTAATGATTTATAGGATTAATTTCAAAAGTTTCGGGATAACTGCAGCACGAATTTTACAATGAAGTGAAAATCAATGGCGTGACACGAAAGACACATTATCTTGCTTCATATTATACTTGGTCTGTTGGACACGAAAATACGGACATGGCACCGACATTAAAATCCAATCACCAAAGTTGCCATCATTCACGTCACGCAATAATAAATGCCACAATTTCTGCTCCCAAAATTTTACTGCTCGGAGCTGAAATTTAATATTATCATAAAAGTATGTATCAATAATAACCATTTTAGTTTAAAATTGTTAATTCTCAACTTACGGGATATTGCGGTGGTTTTTCCTTACTCTTTTTCGAGCTACTGATGATATACTTTATGAATAATCAAGGTGATAAACTCGCAGTTAAAATTCAAATCCGAAATCAGCACCGAGCTTGACTGAATTTAGCCGGGCAGAGCCGTGAGACAATTAGCCGACCAGTTATTTCTAACATAGCGCTGCGCCATTGATAAAATAGAAAAAAATTCCAACATTCCGAAATAATAATAACCTCGAGCTTATAATTCTGCCTTCTAGAGTCGTTGGTTGCCTTCGAAGGATAACAAGTATCTACTCTAATTGAATAATTCATGTGCATTGCTTGAAGACTAGTGTACCCTACTTGAAGATCATCAGGATACAACGAAGAAAGTTCACGTTGATTTCATTTCATCCCCTCCTCTCAACCCAAGGGAGTTTAGAGCTCGACTAATGCGTCACTCATTAGCCCTTGCGATATCTAAAGCGATAAGACAGAACCCTGCGAAGTCGGCGCGTTACTTTTCTACTTCGCTGAGGTGTTTCTCGCTACAAAGATATACGAAGTAGTTGTGTTATACAAGGTATAGAAACAATTGTGCTGTGTATGATATGCAAACTCGTGGCATCTTTGCCCCCATACCCATAACGTGACTGAATGTTGCAACGCATGTGCCAGCATTAGTATTTACTATAATTTCAATATGTTTCTCTATTATTAATGAGAAGGCAATTTACTACTCAACATAGTAGTTGTAATTGTTTTTAAGCATAATAAATAACCTTTCTAATTATTTTATCTAAACTCGACGATAGACGAGCTTTTGAGTTTTCCTATTTTCAGATCCCAGCGCCCACAGAAATTTCTTAGAATTGCTTTTCGAAAACAATTTGGGATTTCTGGGGATTTCTCTAGTCTGCAAAAATATAGCGACAATGCATGCATGACTGTGCTCATATTTTACTGTAAATTCAGTTAAATCAGACGATCCAAGCAAATGTAGGGTTTCGCAAGCCAATAAAATGTCATAGCTATAAGTATTTTTTACAGCAAAGATTTTCTGTGTAATGCCAATGAAGACTCTTCAGGAGCATACCTCTAAAGTACGAGGAAACTGCAAGTTAGTCTACGGAGTTAACTCCTGATATTTCATTTAATTTCCCAGGGATTTAGCGCTAAGAAAACGTCAAATAATTTCACGGTATCATAGATTACTTGAAAATTTTTTTACGATCAAATTCTTAGCGATCTAAGCAGAGAATGATATAAATACGTTATACACTCTTTCCAATTCCTGTTAATTTTTTGCAAATTGAATATAAGTCAACACCTGTAACATCAGCAGTGATGTTATCGCCTTATTTTTGCCTTAATATTTTCACCTGATCCATGATAGAATATTTCTCAGATTTTTAATAATCTAAATTTTCAATGAGTATTGGTGGTCAGATAGAAGATTTTCAGTGAGATTTTCTATTTTCTATTACACTTAAAAACCTTCGTTCCGTAAATTCAGGCTTCTTACGTAAACATTGCATTCATTTAAATAAGCCGCAATTCCGGGATCATGTTTTCACAAATTTTTTATCCACAAGATAATTCAAGGAAGAATGGTTAATTTTAAGACATTTTTATTTAAACTCGGATAACCATTCACTACAGTTAGTTCATAAACTTATGGAACGGCGGCCCCAATACAACGAATTAATTAAAGCACTCCACACGCAAGACGGCGATCATCCAACTGAAAGTTGGATGATTGTCCTAACATCGATGATTGTGCTAACATCGATGATTGTCCCAAGAACGATGATTGTCCTAAATCAATGATTGACCTAGCATCGATGATTGTCCTAACATCGATTATTGTCCTAACATCGATTATTGTCGTGTTACACACTCTAAGAAATATAACGTGGTACGCACACTCTAGGAAATATGACGTTGTACATACACTTTGAAGGGTTTTCTCGTAGGTTAGTCCTTTGGGAACGTTTACTAAGCTATTCCAAGAGCGCCATCATAGCGGGATAAACAACGAGTATTCCATGACGTACGGTCTCTAGAAAGAAAATTACAATAAAATACATAAGAAAAACTTACGAGGAATAATGCGCGATACGTACATGAAAGGACAATGTATGAGCTAAGACAAATCAATAACAATGAAGCGAGATAATCAATAAATAATTCAAGTAATCAAACAATAAATCTAACTAACCGAGCAGCTTGGATCTTCGGGTAGTGCAGGCATCGAGGTCAGACAATGTATGCTGTGACACATTCATGTGTGTGCATTCATTTTGTGTGCTTTGTGCGTGTAATTAAAATTTATAGAAAACTTGAGAGATGATGACTGATTTTCCTAACGGAGCCTGTTAAAATAGAATAATTTTATCATATACAATAATTGTACATCAGAGAGACAGACAATAAATGAAAAAATGTCTCTTGAGTGATCGCCTTTATTCTCCCCATGGAGCAAATTGAGATTTATGAGTTGCATCAATTAATGAGTATGAACTTGAAACTGCGTATAATAATTTTACTCTCAGGAACGCATTGATGCCTTCTTCTTACTGACATTTTGAGTTGCGAAAGGCTATCTCAAGGCGTACGATAGAAATCTTCAGACATGTATTTCATCTCAAGTCGAGACGTATGATCTCCTCGCCATTAACCTCCAACATTTATGTGGGACATTCAAGTTACAAGCTTTCGTCGAAGTGCACCACCCGAAAGGCGTCACGCCGATCCCAAGCCTCGGCTTTTGTATGTATCCTTTCGATGGTTAACCGAAAAGCATTTAACACATGTTGATGATAATTATATTCTGTGGTAATTTGAGCACAAAAAGCTGCCAAGTTAACAGGAATCGCAATTAGAATATTCACCTCTTGAAAATGTTTTTTATACTTTTGAAAATATTACAGTAATTCGATTTAATGTCGATATGGGATGTGGTGGGGTAACCTAGTACCGATCATCTGCTAGCTGTGGTGGGGTGACCTAGTACCGGCCATCTGCTAGCTCGAGGCGTCCAGGACTTTGTCGGGCTCTACTGAACAATCACACTTATTGTCACTGGAAAACTATCTCCTCCTACAGTTTTGAAGCTACAGCAATGAAAGATATGCCATTCGATTCTCAAATAAAAGATCTAGAGATTGGTCGTAGCTTTTTTCAATTTCGTTATAGTTTTGAAAATATTTTGAAATAATATGCGTTTAAACTTGAACACACTCCTACTCACAACACTTCTAAAGAATACAGTGTCTCCTATGTTACACATCTACACAATGAATTTCTAATTTTATTTTCATATATTAATAAAAATTAATTTTTTTATATTATAATAATATGCGTTTAAAAATTACTTTTTAAAGACAACACTTCTGAACAATCCAGTGTCTTGGATGTTACACATGTACAATGAATTTCTAATTTTATTTTCAGATATTGAAAAAAAATTAATTCTCAAAATTTTTTTAAGATATCAAAATATTGTAAATTTTCAAAATTATTTATTCTGTCAATCGATTCATGCATTTTCTCTGACTTTATGCAATTGTACAAAATTTCAGATCAATTGGACAGGTCAAATTGTGTCATATATGGATTATAAGATTTGTAGCAGACGAAATTATTTTTTAATTTTTTTAATAATGGAATTTTTTTTAATTCATAAAATTATTTATTCTGTCAATCGATTCATGCATTGTCTTCAACTTTACGCAAGTGTTCCAAATTTCAGATCGATTGAACAGGTAGAAGTGTGTTAAATATCGATTATAAGATTTGTAGCAGACAGACAGACAGACAAACAAACAAGAAGTGAAGTTAAAGAGAAGTGTTGTAATAATAAAAAGGGTGGGAAATAGGAAGAAATTGGAAAATTTTCGAAAAATTCATGAAAACTGCTCCCCCACCCACAAAAACTCGAATTTCGAAAAAAACTACGACGAATCGATAGATATGGTTTTTTCGCATCGAATGATATGTGTCTCGCTGTTGTAGCTTGAAAATCCTAGGAGGAGATAGATTGCTACAGTACCCATTTTTTAGCCGTTTTCTAAGAATTTCACGTTTTCTTCCATTTTTTTCGAAAAAGTCACATGACGTAAAAGTCTTAGATTTCTGTTTTACATAAGTGCAGCAAGTTTCAAAGTTATCCGTCTGTAAATAGCCAAGATAAAAGTTTGGGCAGGCGCTCCCCTTAGATGTTAAAGAACTCCCCACCCCTAACCCTTTCGCGATCTGTCGCGAACTCATAAATCAACGTACAGAGATAGTTTTAGTACCGTTGGATAGGTCAGAATGTCAGCTTTAAGATGAGACTAGTAACCGGAAAAGCCAATATTGTCGATTTTGGACCCAGACGCTCCTTAAGCGCATGCGAAAAATAAAAGTCTTCATCTATTATGGATTTGCTTGCACACTGAGCTCGCGGTGTCAAACAAATAGCGGGCACACCGCTGAGCTCGCGGTCTGAATTTTGATTTGAGTTCACACTCATATTAAACACCAATTCCTATTAATGTTTAAACTAATGCAAAGAAAATTTGAGTAAAAAAGAGCTTGCTCCAAATGAGAAAATAGACAACTTTTCACATCTCACTCCAGACTCAAACCATCCAAAATAATTCCTTCTAATCTGATTGTTTCGATATATGTGAAACGTAATATTGCAGTCAAGGTTTCAAAATGTATTATTTAATTCCATCATGAATTTTAAATTAAGGACTTTTCATGACAAATGTATATGTCCCTATGTAGCTTGCACTTACATTTGGTGGTAATGCTAAAATGAAATAGCATTTCTCAGATCGAAAATATCAACAATAAAATCACAATCAAAGATAGTCAAATCACAATCCAGATTTTACCAAACTTCAACACTACCACGCGGTGTGAGAACGTAGCCGACTCATTCCCTTGGTTGCCTTTCCTTGTTTAACCAAAGAGCAGAGAAACATGGGGTTGCCTACCTCTAGTGTCCAGATTTAAGAAAGAAAACTGAAATCATCACTGTATGTTTTGAATATCCTGGTGATACCTTGGAAAATTTCGTTAATGTAGTAAAAACTTTATTCGTTGCGAACCTTGTAGCTAAACGGTGAGATCTCACAATACGTATAAACTAAAGCAACAATAAAGGTTGTTGCAAATTTTCTGATGTACAAATCTATCAGCATGTTCAAGCACAATGGGAAATAATAAAATATTTTAATATTTGTATTTTTCAATTTATCGTCATTTTTCGTTTTTTTCTGGGCCGTGCGTTTTTACAGTTCTAAGTTGCTTTTGAATTTCCAGGCGCCGCAAAAACGTCTCCAATGGAGTCTCCAAGGTTTCAGCCGCCACTCGTTTCTCGTGAAATCTTTTTAACATTTTTTCTGTAACAATTGTTTTCGGTTAGTAAATTTTAAACTTGAATAATAACAAAAACTGCTTTAATTTCTCATTACACATAGTTTATAAACATATAATTAACTGAGATAAAAATGACCATATATTGGATTTCCTGCTGAGAAAGCATGATGCTATAGTGCTCACCTGCATTGCTTGTAGTTTTAAAGCATCAATGGCTGAAGTTTTGACGTCGCAGTCAGTACCATGAGAGGGGCCGGGTGGCTCCGTTCTCCTTGATGCGCCTGCAGTAGAACAAACATCCCCGTCGATATATTATCTTCGCAACATCCGTTAACAAATGATACGAAATGTTAAAAATAGTACAGTGAAAACCCTAAACCCTGACCTGAAGGTAAGGATTGTTAATGTGCAGGAAACAAATTATGTATTATAATTTGTTTTATGATACATATATAATTTATGTTATAATATAAGTATTTGTTTTATTAAAAAAGTCGCATATTCGACGTTGAATATCGAGGTGCATTGAAAATACGAGCCAATTCAAAAATACGGGGTGCAATCCTTACTGGAACAATTCCGTCTATATGCTCAGGGCTGTTTGGACGAAAAAGAAGGCTGTTTGGCTCTCTACGAACACCGAACCAAAAAGTAATAATACCTGACCCTTATGTTTCAACCGGTTGAGATCTTTCCACTCGAAAAAGTCGATTCAAATTTTATTGAAGTTATTTTCGAGGACTGTCTAACTTTTTCATCTCCAGAATTCTATCCTCTTTTGGTTGCAACATTCATTGAAATTAAATAAATTTTCCAGATAAGAACCCATGACTGATTTCAATTCACCTATTTCGTTATATCGCGGAATAGCTGATTCTCTTCCTGCAACCGGCAAAACTTCTTCCGGCTTAGAAGTTTCCTTGGCGGGAACTTGAGAGGAACTATTCCAAGTTCTAAATGGAGACTTTTGTTCCCGGCCTCGAGGGGAGGATGTCTTGGGGCTCAACGCTCCCCATGTCGTCCCTGGGCACGTCCACGGTGATCGTCTCCTCAACGCTCTGAAGAACTCTACCCCAGATTAACAAGTAACGTGAGTATTTTAGGGTTGATAATAAAACGACAAAATGCAATGACATATGGCACATGCTCCTAAAGATTACGGAGTTTTCGGGGACAGAAATAAAATGGTTTGTAATATAGTTGTTAGCAAGGAAAAACGGGACTGCAACATGCAGCTAATAATGAATAGTCGCTCTAATGATTGCATCAAAACATTGTCACGAACAAAAAAAAATTTCATAAATACTATTTTAAAAAGTTAAATTAAGCAATGATAATAAAGAAATATAGAAATTGAAGTTATGTCGTTTATTCATTAGTTAAATGATGGAACTCAGTTTTTTGCGTATTAAACCAACACTGTATTAGTAAAACTGCAGCAGTTTTTGTAAACGAAAAGCTTACCTGTCGACCACTTCCGTAGAGATGTTTACGTCTGCTGCCGCCAAGTCGGCGGAGACTTCAGCAGGTTCAGTGGCCACCCAGCGGCTGAAGGGAACACTTAGTGCGCTCTGGCCACTAGCATTCACTGTCACCGGAACTGCCTGTACGACATTATTTTCTTCAACATTATGCATACGTTTATATAATGGAATATGAGCTAATGATACAGCAAGTCGCCAACGAATGTATTGTTGTTAATTATATATAAAGGAAACTAGATAATTCAAAAGTATGTTTTAATACTTATTCAAAGAGCACGTTTTTGCTTTTTCTATGTATTGTTACCACGCGGATACCACTTCGAATGGTGGCAGTGGATCATAATGTTGAGATGTTATTCACAAGTTATCCCAGGAAACCAAACCACATTACTTGCCGTGAATCACGATGACGTTGAGACGTTATTTTCATGTGCATGCCAACCTGGACAGCCTTGTCGTGCAGCCTGCGGAGGTGCTCATGTTTGGTGTCACTATACGGCGCAAAGCACACGCGGCTGTGTGGGGGCGTGTGCGCGCTGAACGATGTTACTCTCCGGCTCTCCTTGTGTGGTTGAGTCACCAGCAGGCGAATCTAAGAAAAACATAGTAAAAAACTGGAAATTTTCTCAGGCCATTTATGGCTGAGTCCCTGGTCAGATTAGAAAAAAGAAATTAATCATCCTATTTCGTAATTCATTCACTACCAAGTCAACGCAATATCCACTAAACTTCAGAGAAATTTATTTTATAATTTTCTACATAAGTCAGTTTCGATCAAAAAGAATTAAAAAGAGGTTTTTCCTAAAATTATAAACGACTTTAAATACAGAACACTGTGCATTTATGACAAACTGTGACCCACCTTCTTTCGTGTTTCTGGTAATGCTTCCATCACATCACATAGAATAGAATAGAATAGAAGTGTCGGCGTTGAAGAATTAGGCCCATGGCCTGTTGCCGATTCTTGAACTTTTCGTGACTTGATTCACAATGGATCCGGCCTTTGGAACCCGATCTTTCCATAGCTGACGATTGATTGAGATAGCTGCTGGACTTATTGCCTGATCCGTAATTTGCTAGGCATTTCAAGACTGAACATATGCTCCTGCATAGCTTCGTCTAGTCTGTTTTTGAATATGTTCATACTCGGAGCGTCAACGATGCTATCAGGGAGGCTGTTCCTACTGACTTGAAGTTATGCGAAACAAAGTTTATTGACTGAAGTCTTTTAATGATAATTAATTGGAAAAAGACAGTATGAAATTCTCGTCAGAATCACTAAATACTGAAAAGATTAAAAAAAGCCTCATTTTGTGGAGCAACTTCGACGTATTGACTGCATATTGGTTTTTACTAGATGAATGGATGTACCGACACGTTCATATACGATATAACCATCGACACGTTGGGGCAAACGTGCACAATGTGCTAAATTGCGTATCTCAGGGCAAAGGTGCCAAGTTGAAAGGCTAGTCACAAATTTTCAATAGCAATAACTATATAGTTTGTTGTTGTTGTACAATTTGTTTAATGCAGAGATGCAGCAGAGCACCGGATACACTAAGAAATAACTGTGATGCAACGATGTAGCTATTGTATGAATATCATCAGATTAAGTTTATTGCCGCAATACTTCCATACACATTGTATACTCGGCAGTTCATAAAACATTGGCTGGAGGTTGTTCCTCGCATTTATCACCGCAATTACTTGGCATAAATACTAATATGGTTCGCACTTCGCCTTGTTGATGCCGAAAGCGTCCCTGGCAACGGCGCTATAGCAACACGTGACCGTGTTCAGTTCTACCTCCACGAATACTTACTTCATGAATATGTGTGTTACGTAAACGTAACTCACGAATATGTAAGTCACGTAAATTAACGTATTTAACGACTTCAAGAATTTCGGTCATCACATCCAATAATTTTAAAGACATATGCAGTAAATAAACGCAGAAAAATTTATCACTTTATCAAATTGTTTGTGTATAGTTTTCCTCCTAATATCTCCATCGGATCAGTACACTATTGAACAAAAAGCAATTAGTTCCATTTTTTCACAAATTCTGTTTTCATCTTCACCACGAGCCTTTGTTTGTTTTGTGAAAAGGATTATCGAACAAAGTTGTGATGTATTATTTAATAAGACATCCGTGCCAGCTCTTCATAAGTGATATGGTATAGCAGAAAATTAGAGATGAATGTTGCTATGAGTATGCGATATAGCAAAGATTGCGAATAAAGCTTCAAAGTAAATAAACTTTTAATTTCACGAATTCGTACTTCAAGAATTTCGGTCATCGCATCCAATAATTTCAAACACATATGCTGAAGTAAATAAAATCGGAAAAATTAGCACTTTATCAAATTGTTCGTGCAGTTTTCCTCCTAATATCTCCAGCGGATCAGTAAACTATTTAACAAAGAGCAATTAGTTCCATTTGTTCGCAAATTCTGTTTTCATCTTGAGCACGAGCCTTAGTATGTTTTGTGAAAAGGATTATTGAACAAAGTTGTGATGTTTTATTTAATAAGACAGCCGTGCCAGCTCTTCATAAGTGATATGGTATAGCAGAAAATTAGAGATTAATGCTGCTATTAGTATGCGATATAGAAAAGATTGCTAATAAAGCTTCAAATTGAATAAACTTTCACTGGTGTGCTCTGAGTCAAGACAGATAAGGCGCCAAAGATTAATCATTTATCACAACTTATCAACATTATAATAATAAATAGAGTGGAAAACTTTGAAAACCGTTCACACTCCTACTATAGCTCCTACAAACAGAATGACTGAGGCGGCATTTCGTGTAAAATACATCTCGCCTGGCCTGGAAAAACAACGTAAAAGTCAAATAAATCATACAAGAACATGAACACTAAAATCCTCTTTAGTTTATGAATAACGTTTTAATTTGAAAGACTGTATAGATTTTCTAAACGTTTTCAATCCGCAACATTCATAGTTCTCACTAACGACGTTTTATTAAAGTGCCAGTACGAAACATTTCTATTTAATGTCTGCCACTGATGAACCCGGCCGATGACAGACAGGGTTGTCTGCGATATGGATTAAACATCGTCTTTATATACTTAATTATCAGGCAATGCAGGATGCGATGAAGGGAGTCCCTCATCAGCGGGAGTTTGCTGCCTCGCGACGCTGACGATGTCAGCGCAGGTAAGCAGGAGAGCGCGGGTCGCCTGCATCAGCTCATCGTGCGCTGATGTAGTCAGCTTGTTTGACACCTGAAAATAAATATGTACCGGTACTTAAATTCGTCTTATGAAAATTAAGAGAAATAATAAATTCTTTAGCCGGGAATATCATGATGTTGAGATTTAGCCTAAACTATAGCGAATGAAAGTTCAAAGTTCTGAGGATGAAAAAAAAGAGTTCAATAACTTACGAAAAGGCAAAACCAATATATGACGATTACCATGATGCTTCAAAAAGTTTTGATTACTTTCTGTTATCTTTGCAGCAAATACATTACATCTTCCACTCACTTGCGAGCTGATAGACAAATGAGCTGCCGTGTTCTGGGTATCTTTACCACCAATCTCGACGCCATTTTCCACTGTAGCAACTGCGTTATTTCGATGCGAATGTGCTGCATCGTTTACAGTTAATTCATTCCGGGCAGATTTACTGAAGTTCGCGGTATGTTTGAATTTTTTCTGTTGTTCCTGCACGGCGGCTTGCAGGGCCGTGACATGCGCGTGCCAGGCGCGCACTACCGGGGCGAGACCGCGAACTCGCGTCGACGCCGCAAGCGCTGCGTGCAGATGTGCTGAAGCTGCGCGTAGCTCACTGAGAAAAATAATTGTGCTTAACATCGTACGCAGGCTGTTTAATAATAATATGTTGATTTGAATTTGTCCCCACACACATAATAAATTTGTAGGAACTGTGTGAGGTTCCTTGAACTGCTAACTAATAACTTATCCTAACACTGTCAGGCGCTCAACGTGGTAGGTACACGCGATGATGCCATGTGTTGGAAAACTATTTTGGGGGTCGAAGGTGAGGTGCTAATTTTTTATTGTTTCAACAGTTTAGTGAAATCTTCATCGTTTTATTAAGTTTAGAAACCTGTGCATCAATAACATTGTTTCTAAACTCATTTCGAAAGCCGAAACAAAAATAAATTACCATCGCTCTATAAAAAGAATTTTCATTTTATATCGCACTTATTTCTAATTATTTTGAACGACGAGAGAAGATTTTTTATTTGAATACAGCAAACTCCTGTTTACCTCTCAAGCTGTTCCATCATACGCCTTTTTCTGGGCGCTTCTTCTTCCATGAGGAACCTAATCCGCTCCTCTAGCTGCTGCCCAGTCATGTTGCTCAGTGTCCCACATGCCGTGGCAGAAGTTGTACGTATATTATACCCACTCCGCGCGGAGTTTTGTTTCACTCCAATGATGGCCGCTGTTGCTTCAGCCAGGTAGTCGATCATCAAAAGGTTATTGACATCTTCGTTGGTACTAATGTTTTTTTCAGTCTGTACAGTGCCAGAATTTCGTTCAATTGAAGATTCTAAAGCATGGACATCGCTATGACCGCTATTTGGCTTTTGTACTGGAAGCTTTGCCTGCAAATTATCATTCGCACTAAAATTGGGGAAAGAATCATGTTTTATAGAACTATTTGCGGCATCAGAACCACACTCAACATTCACTCCTTTTTCAATGCCAGCCGTCAACCTGCCGACACTCGCTCTCAATATTTCTTCCAGTTTTTTGAGTGATGCTATTTCAGCGCAGAGAATATCGGTTTTTGTTTCAGAACTTGGCTCGCCATTAGCTGCGCATTGTAGCCACGGTCCGTCGTCATCGCCAGCCTGAGATCGTAAATATTAATTGAATGAGAGCGACACCGTATGCTAGGATAGCTGCTGGGCTCTAACTGGACAATATAGTAATGAAACGAGGTCTTAGGCAGTAAGATAACATAACTTAATTACGGAATACGTAAAAGCAGCTATAAAAAAGTCAATTAAAAGTCGAAAAATATGTAGCATGACAATATCTTTTAAAATATATGTTAGTAAAAAATGGTACTACTAAGATAGGAGCATATGCCCGTTTGGTACATACCTGCTGATTCGCTGGAAAAGATTTTGTCAAAAAAATACATGCAACTCGCTGCGACAGAGTTTCGAGACACTCGGCTTTCTTTCTGCGAGTTAGTGCTAGCCGCTCCTAAGAAAAGGGTTTGAAACGTTAATTTCGTTAAAAATTATTGAAATGAACGCCAATACGCTAATTACCAAGTATTTTGGGTGAATTTAAGAGAACTTACGTTGAGGAGATTCCTTTCTTCAACAAATTGTCGCAAATTTTCAACAACTTTTTTATCGCCCTCGTGAGGCTCCATCATCATAACCGCTTCATACGCAACTACTGTACAAAGTAGGCACTGGCGAGGAGGAAGGGCAACATTTTCACCTCATTAAACGACACCTTACTAAACCATTGTTGTAACTATTGCGGGTCTGAATAACTTTTGAATAACATTATTTTTGTTTACAAATTTGAGTTGGTTAAACTCGTATTTAATTCATGAACTATTCTCGTTTTCCAACCATGAGCTCGTTTTCGGCCTGTTGCAATATTCTTCAACTTAGAGTGTTGAAAAATGTAAATTTGAACTATTTCATTCAAGTTTTTGAAATTCTAAAAATTGCATGTTATATATATATTTTATATTTTTTTTAAATTGTATAATATTTTAGTCTAATCGACTATGGAAATACGAATTTTGGTTCACTGCCATTGTTTCCTAGAATTACGAAAAAAACGTTAGTCTCTGACGTCATCGCGCCGAACGTTGCTGGAGTGACTCATACATGGCTTGGGTTCGTCGATAACTCAAGCTAGTCCGAGAGCATCGTTGTGTCTGTTGAAAATGGTGTTAATTTTCACATATGCTCCTAAATATTACCCTTCGTAAGATTTAATTGGGTATTTGATTATAGTAGTAAAAAATAGTATATAATAATTATTTAACTTATATCTGAGACGTTTGTTTACACATTGATTGACGACATCTTTCGGAGTTCGGACGGGAGTCGGGACTAAATCTTATAAAAAACGAACCGACTAGCCTACTAGGGCACTAGGCTATCAGTATCTGTGGCATTCTGTTCTTCTTTTAATTCAGAAGAGACAACCAGCCTCCCAGGTATTGATGATATATTATATGTCGCTTCTATATTAATGTCGTTGAGAACTCGGAGAGTCTAGACTGATAATTACTGCTACCGCTACGTAGAGAAGTCGTTTTAGTTAGACTACCTAGAGTCTAGACAGACGTAACAGTGGTAGCCTAACTTCTTTCAAGTTCTTTGTTTCCATAGATTCCTAAATTATCGAGGTGTTAGTGTGTGCCTCTGTCACTGTGCCGACTAATCTATTGCCATCATCATTATTGCCAGTGGGCCAGTCATGATGGCGATGCTCTGTAATCAATTACCTACTACCTAGGCTATCATGGGCCGGAACTCAGAAGCACAGGGCCTGGGTGGACCGTGGGCAGAGCTAGCCCGGCCACTGGCACTGGCAGGTGGCTGGTGGCTGCCAGCACTCTGAGCACTCAGCAGACTTTTTTTTATGCTTTGCTGAATCGTTGCTGCTATTGAAGTGATGAAGTCATTTAATGATTTCATTGCATAGTTTGATGGCTTTGTACTATTATTTTCTTAATTGTGTTAAAAATGTATGTGTACACCTTATAAACACCTCTAGTGATAAATTATGAAAAGATATGCCTTAGTTGAGCCTGTTGAGGGCTTTTGCCACTTGGCTTTTAGGCTAAACTTTTGGCATCTATTATTTAGTTTGAAGTTTTGAACAGTGAATTCATGAATCTGTTCATTATTTTTTAATTATGTAATCAATACTGGAGTAGCTTATTATTTAGTATTATATATTTATGGCTTTATTATTTATGCAAATATAGTTTTGGAGCTTTTGCCTATGTTATTAGGGTAACTACATACCTACATCAACAAGAAGATCAGAAGATGAAATTTTAAATTATATTTAGCTATTATAATGACTAACTAAATTTTCTCTCTGTCCAAGTGTTTCCTCTTTGTTTCAAAACTTCAAATGTTTGTGCTATCTTATGGCAAGAAGCTTCTTGGATCATGCCAGAAAGTTGCCACTCAAATTTTTTAACAAAGTAGTTACATAATTTCTACTGAAGGCTGGCTGCTGGAGCACAGGCTGCACAGCCATATGTGCACTGCTGTGGCAACATTACTTAGTGGTATTGATGATAAATTATGATAAATTATAAGCCCAAGACAAAGGGATTAGCAAAGTGGGTTTTAGTGGCAAAGGAGAACATTATTTGTTGCCCTTCCCCAAGTTCATTTTTGAGTCCTATTACAGCAATCCCTTGATTAGCACGGTTTTGAATACCGCGGTTTTGATTAACACGGAAAAGAAATTTGCGACCTACCCTTAATCTACGCAGTGCCAGTTTTGATTAGCGCGACTTTTTTTCACAATGCATCATTTTCCCACCTCTAGCCAGAGGTGTTACGTTCGTAACAAAAGTGTTACTTTTTGCTTATTAGATCTTATGTTGTTACTTTTGTTACGACTTTTGGAAAAATTTGCCAAATGTTGTTACTTTATGAATTTCAGCCAATAATTCTTTAAATAAGGTCCCATTCCGTAGGCACTCGTGCTGACTACAGAGTCGGTTTAACTGCGCCTTGTCTCGTTCATAACTCGAATGATCGAGTTCGGCAACGTTCGCCGGTAAGTGTGCCATGCCGGTGCTCTAGCCCTTTAAGCCCTGGTGTGACGAATTTATCACACAGAAAATAAAAGCTTCTACCGAGAGTAATTACATGTTTGGAGTCTAGCCGCGAGTGTGACGGTAGCGTCACATGTTGTGAACTCGTTCGAACAACGTTCGATGGAGTAGGCGCTCCGCTACTGCCAGTACAACACAAAGACTGAGCGTGATCTGAAAAGTAATTCAGATTGTTTTTTCCCTTTTGAAACATAATTCAGTGCATAAAGGGCTAGTTACTTGTTAGCCTTCAACTGGTCAAGATCACTGCCATATCTACTGCTCACTTTTATCAAACTACATAATTTTCCTTTCCTATGCTATTTTTGAGGATTCATTATAATTATTCCCATATATTCTTAAGTTTGATTAGCGCGGTTTTGCTTACCATGGTAAAACTCAGGGATTTATTAACCGCGTTAATCAAGGGATTGCTGTAGTAGACTAGCAAGTATTTTGCATACCAGTATTATCATACATAATAAATTGATTAAAATATTGAGTAGACAAGGAAATAGTAATGAACTGATTCTATAAATTCTTTGGTTTGCCATTATGATGCTTGGTGCTCAACTATTGACTAATTTTTTTCAGAGATGCTTGCTTATCCCTTAATTACCTTTGGCTGCTGCTGCTGCTCAACTCTTTTGAATATTATTGTATTTTAACATTGAGCTAAAATTTGATTTCTTGCTTGCTTTTCTACTAATATTCACAATTCAATTTTTTGTTTGGAAAATTCGAGAATAAAAATTTACAATTTTTTTGTCAAAATATATATTTCTGCTTCCATTTATAATTATTCAAATTTTGAATGAGAAATTGAAGTTATTAGCCAGTTTTACATGCTTTGGCTTTGGAATTCGAGGCAGTGCTCCTGACATCTGATGGCTGTTCTTCAAGATGCCTTGTGATAAATTGCAAGTATTTTCAAAGGTAAGTTAAGTATGAAAGTAATAACATATAGCAATTTTCTATTCAATTATCAATAGATGAATTATGTTTTGTCTGCAATAAGAAGGCATTTATTACATCTTAATCACTATCATTTTTATGACCTTCTATATGTATAGATTTTTATCCTTTTGAATCTTATGATTTGATTAAAAGTTCATATATATATACTTATTTTGCTTATACCCTAACAAAATTCGGGGACCGCCTAGGCTTCGGCCGAATAGTCACTACACTCGGCGCAAAGTTATTCTGGGTCAGTTGGCCAACTGATCGCTATCAGCGTCTAGTCAGAACCTCCTGGCCGACTTTATGGTCTCCTGAGAGTAGGGCAAGAGTTGGCAGAATCCTCTCAGTCCCCTCACCAGGCTCTGGTAGCCGTCTGAATCGGGATCGGAATGTAGACCAAAAAGCGGACATAGAGAAGCTGATTTACGTTCGGTCCGAGTCCTAGGCGGTTCCTAATTCAGGCTCGCCAAATTTTGATAGGGTACTTATCTTCAATTCTGGTGCTGTTTTATAACATGTCATGTCTTATTTACTCATAAATTTATTTACATGCTTTGCCCTAATAGCTGAAAATCTGTTGACTAAATTTCCTATCACTGTGTCATCTGAGACAATGTTATCCCACATACACATCATCAGTAATTATTCCCATTTTATAACTGTATTATTTTACAGGAGTCCAGTGTTTGCAGCATGCAATGGCTCATCGCAGTCGACGGCGGCTCTATGAGACTGCCTTTGACAGCAAGGTAAGGTCTTGTTGCATTTCAAATTTAAATATGTATCTATATATGAATACTATCTTCCTGTAGACATTATGTAGTTATTCATAGACTTGATATAATATAAATTTTTGGCATTATTTATTAGAACCCTGATAAAATTGTACACGTTTATTCTATTACAACTTCTTTGTGCCCAACTTGTATCTATTCACTTGGATGCTGTTTTCTATAGCATGCCCTTACATTTTATTAATATACGATACTTTAAACTTCATTTGATGTATAATATTTTACTAGAACCATTACAAGTGCACTTAATTCAAATGCACCATAATTATCAAATAGTTCATATCTACTGTGTGCTGCCAAGGATTGTGTGTTTTGCCAAATATTCATATATCTTATATCCTAGAAATCACTGATGTGCAGGTGGAAAAGCCCCTGGAAGAAGGCAGCAGCGACCTGTTAGACCGCATTGCCAACCACCCCATCTTGCTTCTGCTGAACCCTCGCCGGCGCTCACGACAGTCCAACAATAATTCAAGCAAACAGAAAACTCCTCATGATAAGAATCTCAACATTGAAACTTCTGATCAGCCATCTTCAGTACATTATGCCTACCATCATGACAACCCCATCCTGCTGCGCAGCCCATGCCCTACAACTGTGCTACCAAAGGCTAAGTTCCAGGTACTGTTTGTTTCTTTTCCATATCTTAGCATGTTCTTGTAGGTTAAGAATGAATTACCATATCACCTACATGAATGCCATAGAAAAGATTTGTTATAGGTATATATTCTCCCGGTTTAAATTTGGTTCCGTCAAATGGGGTGACTTTGGCCAATGTTTATTTGCATTGCTGCCATTTGTTTCTGTTGTTGTTGTTGTTGTTCTTGTGGTTTCCTGGTCTCACTTTTACAAGAGACCCCCTGTTTGTGTTGTGGTGGCCAAAGTCACCCCCGGTGGCTGAAGTCACCCCATTTGATTGTTATAATTATTTTGAAAAATGAATACTAATAATTGTGCTTATAATGTAGGAAATTTTTCTCTTCTCTGGAAGTCAACTTCTGCTAAGCTTGAAGTATAATTTCCATAATTAACATTTTAATAGATGGGAAGGCTTGGAAATTGCCCTGTTACTGATAGGTTTCCTTTAGTTAGTGCTTGGAAGTCTATGGGTAATTATGATTAGAGTTTTGTTTTTGCTTTAACAGCTATTGGCAGCTTTAGCTCATTGTTTTTCTGATGGGTTGTGCTGGGTTTATTGAAATAAGTGAGCTTGACTCTAAAATTTTGTTGTACCGGTTTCGGTACTGAAGTTCATAGTTAATTTCCAAGCTTAGCTCTAATTGTCTTAATGTAATGAGCTTTACAAGGTGGGTGTAAGATTTTAACATACAACACCACTCATCAATTGAGTTGTTATAATGTTTGCTTGTTATGTAGGATGCCTTAATTCTCCAGGCATTAATTTACACAGTTTCTTATGAACTTTTATTGGTGTTAACAGTTGATTATTTGCTAAAAAATATGCTAGATAAATACAAGAATTACATGTTAGTATTTTTTATTTTTTTGGTTAGGTAGTACAACTTTGATCACAGTACAAAAACTTCGACGGCACGTATTCATTATGCTTGTGACACCAATGGGATCAGATATCATCTTTATATTGCATAGTACTTCAATTATGAAAGTTATGATTAATGAGAATCTAATTAGATGAGCAGGTGAGAGTTGTACTTTTCATTTTATTTATACTATCAATTAACTCTATGGTGTTACTACCAATGGTTTTCATTCTCTTCCAATGTTCATCTATTTTTATTAAAAATTTGTATTATGGAGTTTAAAGAACATTAGCTATTTTTATTACTGAAGATCATTGTCTGAAGATTCAGGAAGCTGTATTGTGGATGGCATCTATTGTAGGGCTAACAGGACTATTCTCATTTCGATTACCAAAGGCCATTGTCTTATTTCAGGGCTCAGGAACGCCCCGGTGTGGTCGACGCGGTGCCCGCGCTCGCGTGTGCCCACCGCCTCGCTCGCTGTCCTCCCATCACCTCCTGAACTCCTCCCTGCGGCCCATCGGCCTCAGCAAGAGTGATGACCAAATCCTCAACCGAGTCTCAGACTCGCCTGATGACGAGGACTGCTTTGAGGATTATGTTGAGGGACGACAAGCTGAGGACCTTGCCAGGGACTTAATCACTCTGCACCTCAACGCTGACGAGAATAATAGGCGCTCTTCAGAAGGATCTGCTCACTCTTGTCACGTTGAGTCAGCCTGTGGGCGGGACAGTCGGCTCCAAAGGAAGGTGGTTGAGTGCTTACCTAATCAACCGCGTCGTTTTATGAGTCGGAAAGGCGTTGCCGAGAGAGGCTTGAGTGTAGATAGCAGGATAAATGATGCAACTTGCTCATGGGATTGTCTCAATGATAATTGCCATCACCATCATGATCATCATAATCTGAGCAAGTATAATCAAAATGATGTGGCCTCCCCACGTGGTGCTTCTTCTATTCGTTCTTCATCCATATTAGCTCTTCACCATCCCAACGTGAGCAGCCCTCGAATGCAACACCATGACCGCCTACTGCACGGTAGCGGCAGCAGTAGCAGCAGCAGCCTGCATCACAGTCCACTCTTGCAACACGCATCTTCTGCTTCACCTAGCCCCAAAATTTTTCACGTTAGAAGTGAGACTTCTAGTCCGAGACAGTTGTCTTACAGTGCTTCCCCTAGCCCTAAGCTCAGCACTCACAGCTCTTGTGCTAGTCCCAATATCCGGCACTCCTTCAACACTCCTAGTCCTCGCCTCCTAAAGAGCAGGAACACGAGAGCCCCCCAAACTGCTCTCTTAAGTCCACGCTTACTTCATCTTACAGCTTCTGCCAATACTGATGCATATAATTTAACAATGTGTAGTTCAGCTCGTTCAACTCTGAGCACGTCTGCCGCCATTGCACGTGTGCTACAGGGCCCTGCAGATTGCAGCAGCGCCCCTACTATTGCTTCTCCTGCCTCTTACTCTCAGGGTAAAAGTAAACTGTCCATTGATGAACCGTCCGCCAGCGGCTACAGCTCCTCCAGAGTGTCTCCGTCTGGTAAGTCTAGCCTCCGGGACCTGAAGCGCTCTGAAGGCTTGGCCAAACTCAAGCCTCTTGAGCTCCATAGCCCTCCTGGTACTGCTCCTTTACCTGTTAAGTTTATTAAGAAGCCTCCGCTTTCTGATCGAAGTCCGTCCAGTTGGTTCAGTCCGCCAAGACAGAAAGATCTTAGTTTACCCATCAAACGGAGCAGTCAGAGTCGGTCTAGCTCAAGTGATGCGAGTAGCTCCGACCGCGCACCTTACAAATCTCGTGTGAAGAAATCTTCCTCGAGCACTCGATGCGAGGGCGAGAAACGCCCCACCACTACACCTTCAAGTGCTAGAGCTCTCGCCACCAATAGCGAGACGAGCATTAACTCGTCCATGGAGGTACTTGTAGATACTGCGTCTGAGTCTGGCATCAGCATGCCTCCACACGCTGGGGCTAAGACCTCCAGCCTTAGCTTAGACAGCATAGCGAGTGGGACGAGTAGCATGGAGAGCCTCAAGAGCAGCGTTAGTGAAGGGGCTGGTGCTGTGGGATGGAGGAACATGGGTAGCAATTCTTCGTTACCCCTACGGCCATCCCTACTGCTTCCAGCTACTCATCGCTCTCTGATACAGGTGCGATATAAAGCCTTGCAACTGCATGAAGACTTCCATTGTAGTTATCATAATTGCCAAGATATTGCATTAGGGTAAGATTAGAGGAGATAATAAATGGTAAAGTTGAGTTTCTGTACCAAGCTTTACCTCAGTCACCTTTCTACCGTAAAGAAGGTGGCATTCCAGCTTATTCCATTCTCACTGCGAAATAAATTCTGACCATTCTTGCTGGAGTTGAACTAATCTGTACTGGTTCTTATCTTATTGTGAGTAAATTCCACAGAAACCTGCCACTAAGAAGTGCAGTTTCGTGATTGCAAGAATAAACCTATTTTGGATTGACATGTGATAATCGTCATAGAATCTCCGGGGAAGTTCTGTGTCAGGTCCTAATATTTTATTTGGTTTCCACAGTCGGCCAAGTTCCAAATCTTGTCTCCGATCTCGGACAAGTCACAGGAGCCGAGCAGCACCGACACTGGAGGGCCCATCGTGGGGGGGATGGGTATTGTGGGGGGCGGGTCCCAGCACACCTCCCCTCAAGACCTTCTGCAGCAGACCCCGCTCAAGTGTCGCAACATCAGTGAAGACTTTCGTAACATTCACCACATCATACCTGGTGGGCTCAATGCATTCTAGGTTCAAATCATAAGCCTAAACGCTTGTGGTTTTCAAGAAATAGTACTCACCAAGTATAAAAATGTTGAGTTTTGTGTCAAATTATATCCAAATAAATCTGACAAGTTATCTCAAATTGCAGTACTATTGCTGAGTAATTCAAGTTTCCAGTTGTGCACATATTATACTTCATTGTCAAATAGTGAGCTCAGAAAGAATATGTACCTACCGAAAATTCTAAAGAAATATGCACTGCACTGTGTTTCTTTACGATATTTTCTTTAATGTGTTCCAGGTTAATATATTTTTTTTTTTCAGGTCCTCTGTCGGGCAACAAAGGGCATGTCGGTGAGTCTGACAGCGGCATCAGCATCGAATACGGCCATCAGTCCTCAGGCAGCAACGTCCTCAAAGACTTGCCTTTTGATATGCCGAAACTACGGCGCCGCTTAGCAGCTGCTCACTCATGCCCCTCCAACAGCGACTCTTCCCTCGCGAGTTGCGGCAGCAGCCTACAACAACAACAACAGCTGCAACAACAAACCCCTGCAGGACTTGTTTCCGTGTGTAACCCCGCTATATCGCGGGTCCAGGCGTGTGAAGTTCAGAGCGGCACTTCTTCCTCAAATTCAAGTCTCTGGGAGGCAGGGTCTTCCGCCAGTAGCAGCATTGAAGGCACGCCGCGTAAAGCCGTCCTCAGCGCACGCGGCAGCCTCGTGCTCGACCTCGGGGGCTTTAATAAACTCGTGGCCCCCACCGGCGAGGAGGTTGATGTCTCGGTACCCTTGACGAAGCAGTCTTGGTATCACGGCAAAATTAATAAAGGCGAGGCTGAGAAACTTTTACGCTGTGAAACCGAAGGGGCGTACCTCGTACGGTCCATTGACACACCGAGGTGGGAGTACAGCTTGGCGCTTAAGGCAGCCTCTGGGTTCATGCACCTCAAGATTCAGTATCACAGCGAGGCAAACGGCTTCAAAATGGGGCGTGGAGATCAGCTCTTCCCTTCGGTGCCGCACATCGTCCACCATCATTCCATCCACAAGCTGCCGGTCAAAGGAGCTGAAAATATGTTCCTCGTCAAGCCCATCATCAGTGAGACGTTGTAGCAAACGAATCTATGTGCATTTATACATGAAAATTAAATTTAACTCACTATTGTTCCCGCTGAATTGTTTTTACACGCTCTGTGCAATGGAACAGAATGTGGGCGGCTTGAATTTCAGTTTACTGCATTTTGGTGATGATGAATCTTATTTGAGAGCAGATAGGCTTCATCTGCTCTATTTGCATTAACTCCTCAATAATTTGCTTCCCTGTACAGGTTCACTTTCTTGCCTTCAGCATTCAGTGGTGAATCTTTCAAAGCCGTAAATCTTGCTTCCTGATGTTGATAATTGATTGACATATATAGAGTACAGTAAACGTCATATTTTCAGGATCACCTCTCACTGGTCTTGCATCACTTGCTCAATTGCCGTCTTGATGGCTGCATCAATACCAGCATACCAAAATGTATCCATAGTTATTATTTGCTTTTACTTGTTGTTCGGTCTTGCTGAAATCTACGAACTCCACACACGTCTCTCGACTTTGTTGGAAGCTTAGTGTATTGTGTAGTACCAGCTTCATGAAGACATGAATTTTGCGCTAGCATGTCTAATTTGTTGCTCATGTCTAGCACATTACTGCTGATGTGTTAGTAAACATTTACCTGAACATGAGAGAATATTTCTCTGATCTTCATATCATATTCATGAAACGTTTATAAATCTGTGGCTGGTTCTGCTACCACCAAATTTTGTGATGATGATATCCTTTGAACCGGACAAACCTCAAACCAGTACGTCAACACATGAGCTTCAATTTTATTTGATAATTGTGTTTGTTGTAAGAATATTTATTGTTCGCTTTGTGCGGGCGTTTAGTTATACGCACATACGTCGTAACTCGGCACGCATGTTCGTCATGTGCATGCGTCCTAAGGTTAGTGCTCGCTTTAATGATAATTATTGGCTCGTTTCTTTACTTATTCAGAATGTGTTCGCTATATTAAGGTTATAAAGAGGCGTTAGTGATGACGCCACAATCGAGGCCTCTCGTGTATACGGTACAACCTCAAGCGTGTGTTTCATCCCAACGCCTGAAACGTTCTATCATTTTCATGAATTTTCTTAGGGAAGTATGAACCGCGCTCGTGTCTGGATGTCAACTATCAAATGAAAGCGGGTGTCTTGAAGTGTAACTGTTTAAAACTTGCTGGTGATCAATGAATACTCATGAATCTAAGTAAGGTGTTGAATATATTGGGCGTACGTATTCTTATATTGAACTGCAGCAGCACGATGCTGGCCCAGCGACAATGCCATGTCCGTCCGTGTATACTTTATTGTCCAACCTAATTATTTTGTACAAGTAATTTTTCCCATATTGAAAGATCTCATTTTTGGAGAACTAATTTTTCATCATAACTCATTCAATCTTTTCCTGGTGATCACTTCTTTGACTTCATAGCGCACCTCTAATGACTCTACTAGAATATTTCAAAAAAAGTTGCCACGAGAACTGTTGATTGTGTGCTATTTTATCAATCGCCTCCACTGTCCTGTAACTGTTCTATTGTTGATCTTCCTTATATTAATCCGAAACCATTTTCAAGTATAAATCTCAATTCTCTACGCCATTTTACTAGAATTCTTTCAAGTCTCATTCAATTTCTCTGCTGTCGCCCTATTCGAGGCTGGAAATCTGTCTGCACTTGCACTTGGGTCTTCGCGCCCTTTTCATCTCTTCTAATTCTTAATGGCAAGCAAAATGAAAAGAAACCATCCATTGAGGACCACAGGAAACCTGCCAAACTCGCGATACCGACTTCGTTGTTGGTGCCAAAACGTATGCATAGAAAGTAGCATGAGGTTAGTAGTGCATGAAATATTAAGACTTTATATTCTACCCAAGTGGATTGAGATGAGCTTTGCCATGTAACCAATTTTTCATTTTTAGTTACTTCAGCCTTCAACGGGACACGAAATTATAATTATTTATTGTAACTAAAATTTTAATTTAGTTATTGTTACCTCTTGACTGGGAGTACAATGTGCGTGCGATCAGGCGAGTACTGAGAACTAAATTCCAGCACGACTTCGAAGTCAAGAGATAGTGTTATCAATCCTCGCAAGCTGCTCGAAACTAAAAAAAGTAAACTTAAATTAATTTTCAATTAAAAACTTAAATTATTCCAAACATTCTACTTTGTTTATCACGCCTGTGTTCATAAACAGTCATACGCACGGTTAAGGTTCATTAAATAATTTTAACCTTAATTTTGCATCTGCTGCTATTTATGTGGACATTGCAAATTAATAGCGAATGTAAATTACCGGGCGAGATAGCTCACCTCACATTGCGCGAGTGATATTCATCCATTGTTGACGCTCTTATAATTAATACATATCTCGGATATGTATAAATTTCTAAGACCTTACTGCGCCTAATTATGATAAAACTTGAATTTTTTTTCTTTGATGCCCAATTTGATCAATACTTTCATTTGATTTTTATTATCTTGTGTCGTGACAAAGCTTGTGTCTCAGTATATCTTGGATAGGAGAAATTCATATCTAGATTAGTGCTTAAACTTGTGAGACCCCAGCAAGTTAGACCCCCAGCAACTTTGTTGTCCATGTGACGTTGACTTATTTGTAGACCGCAATATGGCTAGTTAGTTTTTGAGCTGAGTTATTATAACGATGTTAGTATATTTCACATCATTCCAAGTACTACAGTATTCAGTTCTCCTGTGTACATTTTTTATTTGGTGTTTCTAAGCAGATTGTCTGTCGTAGGCTGCGAGTCTGTATGTTATAATATTTTGTAGAGTTCATAGCGTTGCGTCTTACGAGTAGCGAATGTTTCTTAACTTTTTAGCCTTGAGCGCCTAATGTGTAGAATTTTGCATAGATTTTTTTTTCAGTTGAGTTTTAATTAACTTCAAGGTTAACCCGGTGTTTTCAGTTTTTTGGAATTGCTAGTTGCAGAAAAAGTCAATATCAAATCAACAATATAAAATATCAACAAATAAGATATGGCTTCTAAATTGAAATATCTACGTCTTCAAAAATTTAATTACATCTCCAAACTGATGTTTATATCAAAAGGTTTGTTACAACAAGAAAAAAAAGTGCGCTTTTGGGTGAAATATTTTCTTCCTTCTTCTAAATAGATTAGTGCATGAATGACTTCTAACTATTGTTAAGTTCTTTTCAAGCATCGTAAGCTAGTTTCAAGAGAAGATGATGAAGTCCCAAGAGAATAATTGCTCAGTACATTTGCCAAAGATATCTCGAGTACCTCCCTTATGGTAGTATTCCACTGATAAGTTTCATCATATTTAATGACGTTGTTCTTAGTGCTTAAGGTTTAGTTTCAAACGCTCGACAGCATTTGCTGGTTGTTGTAATGAAATGCTCTGTGATTCTTAGAATACTTTTGTTGAGTTTTGTTCATTTAAGTATTATCAATAAGTGCATTGGATCTCGTCATGCGTTTGGTATTTGTGTTCACAATGTCTGCAGACACGACAAGGAGCAGCAAGACCGTAATGGGAATTATTGTTACATTTTATTGATCTTTTCTTACGCACCAACACGTTTCGACGGCTTGATGAACGTTTGCTCGGGATTTTTTATCTGAAATATTCCAGACCCGGGAGTTCACTGAAATATTTTTTTCGCTGAAAATATTTCTTTTTTTTTCGTAATTACACTAATAAAACTGCTGCGCCAAGTTGAGTGATATCAATTTGTGTAGTTTTTCTCTGTTTGTCAATTTAATTAAATTGGTATGGTATTGTGTGATAACAATTCAAATGGGCTTGTGTCATACCAATTTAACAAATAGGCATGAATAAAATTACAAATATGTGCCTGCAGAAAATGTTATAATGCGTTCTGTAATGCCGAAGCATTTGTTCCTATGTTTTTTTAATGACTTTTTTGCAAAGGTTGCGATTGGTTAACGTCATCGGGTAAATAATTCAGGAATGATAGCTGGGAGTGTAAATTTCGTGCATAATTGTTAAAGTTATGCAATTAACTCGTCAATTTATGTACGTTTCATTTTTTAATATTAGTACTAAATGATCACTGGATGGGGCGGTGATTTGTGCGTTTATGTTGTGATGGCAAGTCATGAAGTACGTGAAGTTTTCAGTAGTTATTTTCTGACATGTCTCTTGAGTGAAGAATTCTTCTAAATTCCTGCAGTGGAACGAAGGAAAAACTACGTTATTGTATGATTTCATTATTTTGGATCAATGGAAATTGTGCGTGCGCTCAAATTTTAACACGATCAAGAGATTTTTGAGGAGCTCTATATTTCAGGAAAACAATGCATAAAGTGTCGTATGTCTTACTGAATCTGTTTACAATTAAATATTTCTATCGTTGGACGCGGAACATCTGAATGGTTAGATTGACCACGATGCGAACGTTCCAATGCAGCGCACTAAGTTACTCAGGGGCATTGGCTGGCGGCTGATAGGGATCTCAGTATACAATGACTACAGCTTATCATACGTCCGTTCATTTGTATCCCGTAGTAATAAGCTTTGCAGTATTAAAATTATGATGCTATTTACCTTGTTTCATTCAAACGGTTTTTCATTTTGATATCGCATCTTATTTACTGTCCTAGTGCTTTAGATTCCATTCCTAGCTTGAAATATCAATACTCATCATGTTTAATAGTTTTATACTTGGCTTGCTATATCAGGAACCACCATTGTGTATGTTAGTGTTAAAACTGGCTGGAGTTTTCGTCCAATGTATTTGTGGCCTGGTGGTTTAGAATGGCAAGATTGCAGGAGTGAGTTGCGGGTTCGCAAACCCAGCAGATTGGAAAAATTATACTATTCTATGATTACCTCACTCAATGAGACACTTGTCACACACGAATTCTGCAAAAGATTGTGAGCTTAAAATATTTCAACGCGGCACATCGGATTAAAACGTAGTCATATTTTCATATTATTGGTGGCTACGCAGCGTCTAAATCTTGTATGTTCATAATTATTTGCAATATTCAGGTTTGACACGTGTCTCATTGAAAGAGGTAGTCATAACATAACATAGTGATGTCGGCACTGAAGTGTAGGCCTGATGTGGCCTGTCGCCGATTCTTTTCCATTTCGTGCCTTGTTCATAGATCTAAACTGTGTAAACTGTTTGTTTTACACATACTGTGTAAAAACAATACATTGGACATTGTAAACGAAGTTAGTTAGTACTGATTATTCTAGGTTTCCACTCCTGGGAACACAAGTGCATACCCGACCGCACACACTTGAATTTCCAGTTGAATCGTCGATTCGTTGTTGAATCTTAGCCTCTCGCAATTCATGAAGTCCTGTAAACATTTCGAATGAACAAAAATGAAATTTTGATTATTTCCTATAGAGATATTTCATGCTTGGCGTTAAATGGAGTAACTTAATAAATATCAACATAGCTACATTTAGATTTTCACTTAAATTTGAAAACCCCTTTTCAGTGTTTTAGGAAATTTCTCTAGTTGCGTAACGTTGCCGTTCTAAACTCACAACCAATTGAACCAAAGCCCCTACAACGTAAACGAACACTCCGAACAGATGTCACTGTTTTGCTTCGGGATTGAATCACAACATAGCTTTACATAGTTTAACACTACAGTAACTTTGGTCAACACACTCAGCGCCTCAGCGGCATTGTTTGATGGGAGTTTGGTGATAACGGTCTGCCGATACCGGGACTGTAAAAAAAAAGCGAGTATAGTGCTAGTGCTCGAGAAA
Source organism: Hyalella azteca (assembly GCF_000764305.2). NCBI lineage: Eukaryota > Metazoa > Arthropoda > Malacostraca > Amphipoda > Hyalellidae > Hyalella > Hyalella azteca. Next base: position 58,775 of record NW_025933238.1, read on the forward strand.
AGTTGACATTTCATTCTTATAAATTATAATGGGGTTATTTTCCAAAACACCTTCAAAAACTCCCAAGGAACAGGTGAGACAAAATATCTGTTACAAGTTACATTCGAAATGAGGAAATGTTTTAAAATGTGATGAACATTTCATTTGGGAAGTCATTTTCATATCTAGACACATAATTTCTGGCTCCAAAAAAACAAAACTTACACCCTGAGTCCCTGACCCAGTGACCCTGTCAGTTGGGCCGTTCTGCCGTTGGGGTGACCCTGTCACAGGAAATGTGACTGTGACTTGACACGAAACAAAACTGGAAAATTGAGGCTATTGAGCAGAAGCCAATGTTGGTGGTTGGCCACCTGTGAATCAGTTGAAAAGGCCTGTGAATCTGGCCAATTTTACCTGTTCCTATAGGCCTATGGCCCATATAGTGGCAAATCAGACTTCAGAGCTTTTTTGGAATCAGTTCATTTTTAATTTCCTCAAAAACTCAAGATTTAAACCAATTTCTTGAGTATGATAATACTGGCCTACCACGGTAGTATCCATGATAGCTACTTTACTGGTCTACTTATAGGACTCAAAAATAAACTTGAGGGACAGTCTAAAAAATTCTCTGCTTTGTCACTATGCTATGGCCTTTACCTAATTTCCTTAAAGATACTGTTAAATGATAGAATTGCCTTTTTTTACCTGCAGTTTTTTAAAATCATCCATCATCAGCACCATGGTCAGGAAAGTGCAGCGTGTACGCCGGAGGTTCGTTTTCGGATGTACGCCAGGGAAAAAAGTTGCCAATATGCTTGCTAAAAACGGAAGTGTAACCCTCGCCAATGCTGCATGATCGACACAGGCATATGTACTTTACGATTGATGCCTGGCGATCGTCACAAACACACGTGCTTTACTATCTATATAGCCGATGCCCAATGATCAACACTGATGCGCACTCTTTGCAATCAAAGTGGCCGATGCCTAATGATCGACACAAGCGCACGCGATTTACAATTGTTTTAGCCAATGATCAATACTGATGCGCGCTCTCTGCGATCAAAGTGGCCGATGCCTAATGATCAACACAAGCGCACGCGATTTATGATCGGTTTAGCCGATGCCCAATGATCAACACAGAAGCGCGCTCTTTGCGATCAAAGTGGCCGATGCCTAATGATCGAGACAAGCGCACGCGATTTACGATCGGTTTAGCCGATGCCCAACAATCAACACAGAAGCGCGCTCTCTGCTTGGATTTCAGATTCGTAATCTACACCCCAAAAAACATATAATTAAAAAAAAACACCCTTTTTTTTGGATGTAGTTAATCTGCAATAATACCCCTAATTTCCTTAAAGATACTGTTAAATGATAGAATTGCCTTTTTCACCTACAGGCTACAGTTTTCTAAAATCACCCATCATTATTCATTAGCAAGGTATCCTGGCTCCTGGGTAGGCCTATTTACCCTGCCAATTTAGAAAATTTGATCCTACTGTTTTTTCCCATGTTTTAGATTGGCATGCTTGTGTGTGGCTGTGGGCAAAAATCATAGCTAGTGAGTGCCGGGTGGCAAGGTATTTTACTACTCTCTGTTCCTAATGGCCAAGTTCTCAAAATCCTGCCTTTCTCAGTTTCTGGTTAATGAAAATGTAGTAATTCTTGCTTAGAAACATCAAAACTTTTCTAGAAGATGCAAGGCATTTGAAAATTCACAATAGCAGATGAAATGCTCCAGGATGTTAAGTGAAGTCAGCAATATCAACAAAATCATGAAACGCATGAAAAAATTATAACTGGTCACATATAAAGACAAATAGACAATAATAAAGTGATGTTTGAATTTTAAACAATTTCTATCATTTAAATCTCAGTGTGGATCAGATTTATTTATTGTGAAATTAAATTTAACATTACCTAAACAGGGAGTGGGACATCATCAATCTTTACTTGTTCACCATTACTATGTGACACATGCCATAAAATAATTGGATATTCTTATCATTTTTTGTAGCACCAAAAACTTTGTTGGTATTTTTGAAATAGTGAGACTTTTCTGCAATAGTTGCCTTATTATTATTTTTTTAACATATTCATTACAAAGATTGTTCAATTACTAGTGAAGAACATTGAGATCCACACAGAGATCCACATGCAGTTGTTACAATTGTGCAACAGCCTTTCACCACAGAATAGCAACAGCCTCTCACAAGTTCAGTGTACACCTTGGCATAGTGGTGGGGAGTGTAATGTGGTAGGCCTTCTGATCCATTTTCTTTTATAAATGTTAGAATATATTACTTCTGCAGAATTTCACACTACTCCACAGGAATGATTCTGTGTGTGGAGAAAATTCAAGCAATAATAAATAAAACAAGTATAAAAAATCTCTCATTTCCCACTATGGTATGATATCCCAGTTTAAAAATACACAGTCCATTCTGGAAAATTGTGCTGAAGCCACCTCTGAATGAGACACTATTTCAAATTCTTGTGGTTCAATTTCACCTGTCTAAAAACCTTTGTCTAATTTCTTTTATAAAATAATATGAATGGCACATGATGACTCACATGATAAGAAATCAGGCAAGGCCATAGGAAAGAGTGACATTGTCTGTGTGTATGGGCTTTTTGTCTCATTTATGGTGGCTTCTGCTAAATTTACCAATTTATGGAGATTCAAGATCCTAGTAAAACAAAAACGAAAGTATATATCTAATTGATGGCATAAACTACAATTTATTTCAAAATTTTAGTGATCTCAAACAATTTGAACATGATTTCAAAAATAAAACGTATAAATTTAAATTAATATCTATTTTAAATTATTAAAATTTTTCAGGTGCAAGAATGGTGCAGTAAAATTCGCAAAGAAGATCATCAACTTGATCGGCAAATAAGGAGTGCGTGAGTGTTTCTGATTTCATTAAATATAAATGGTTGCTATCAGACGGAACTTTCAGGCAACATGATACATCATGTGCTCTAGAGTTTATTAGTAAAAACTAATAAAATTGTCAACATGTGGCCTTAACTGCGCTGGGAAATTTGCCCAAATTCAAATATTCCTAACTCTGGGTGTTACTTGTCCCATCTTCACAACATGCTGGAAAGCATAGCCTTGTAAATCAATCTGCCATTTTTTTCAATTTTTTTGTGAGCTGTTTCAATACATCACAGTCATAGAAATGCATAGTGTACAAATATATAGGTATTTATATATAAATTTAGTGTGGTATTTTTCATTAAAGTTGATTTGAGATCTCTCAACTAACATGTGTGGCTATACTCAAAATTTCATTCTTATAGATTATCTATTGAGCAAAAAACTGTGTACATTCTTTACCTTGAATCGGTGTTATAATTACTTTTTAATATACTATGGAGACTTTACATCAAGTGGATAGCAAAATTTGCAACCTTAGTGTTTGGTGGGTGGTGATTTGGAGACTGGAACCTTCATTTTGCATTTGTTCACAATCGAGCAAGGTACCTTTCTACACCATGATTAGTCTTTCAGTCTCCACTGTTGGCAAGGTCTTGCCAATTTTTCAAACAATCTTGTCACTAAATGTTATATAAATACCTATATGCAATAAATATATGTTAATATTTTGAATATAAAATAAGTATATTCAATACATGAAGAGACATTTATTGACATTTTTCTGCATAGCTTGGGTTTTTTGGTCCCATGACATCTTACAATTGATTCAAGTCATATCTACATTTACCCAAAGATAGTATTACTCTTTATATTTACTTTTCAATCTACTAACAAGATTCAAAGTTGGCATAATGGGGTTCATTAGGCTGAATTTTATAATAATGCAACTTTTTTAAGTCAATGAAATTGAAACTTGAAAGCTGTGAGTTTAGTTCTGTGGCAGATCTGTTTGAAAATTGGTTTGAAACGTCATACCATTTATGGGCAATGCTTGGTATAGTACTTGATAATAAACAAAAATCTAAAAACTGAGCTCAGGTCACCATAGATAAGCCAAAACTACTGTGCTCTGAATAATTTCATATATGCCAGTTGAAAGCTATTCTTTCCCAGTAATATTTCCTTATAAGCTTTAACCCTCTGCTGCTTGACACGAGTAAGCCTACTTCCCAAAAAAGATATGTTGCTAGCGTGCGCAAAATGACTTGCATTGATGGGTGTCACCATGTACAAGTTTAAATGTTCTATGTTGCATACACATGTCTTCAGGTTGCTACAGTAAAAAATTTACGTATAATTTAATTTGAAAGTTATGTTCCTGGACATATGGCGTTAGAGGGTTAAACATGCTTTTAACCATTCATTTCTAGTTGCTACTGTAGTGTCTGAAAAGCACAAATTCTAATTGAAGTACATGATGTTTATAAAGGTTCTAAAAGAGGAACATTCTATTATTCAAGTAGGAGCCTCAACAAGATTGATGTGCACTAAGTTTTAAGATGATGAAGCCTCTTAAGAATTATCGTATTCCTTCTTCAGGTATTCAGCGGGAAGAAGAAAAGGTCAAGCGGATGATGAAAGAAGCCGCCAAAAAGGGAGATGTTGACGTGTGCAAAGTCCTGGCCAAAGAGATCATTCACTCTCGCCGCGCCATCACACGGATCTATACTAGCAAAGCTCACCTCAATTCTGTGCAGTGTCAGATGAAAGGACAGCTTGGTGAGGAATTTCATAGCATGCATTTTTCTCTAGGAATCCAAAAAAGAAGTAAATAATCGAAAAAATGTTGATTTGATTTGAATTTGTTTATCACTTACATGCTAGCATCAATATTTATGTAAATTCAAGTAGTATACTATATAGGTAGGTATATATTAGGTTGTAAATATTCGATTGAATGCATTAAATAATGCATACAATAATTGACTTTGGTACATTAGATTAGATAGCACCTATTATAGTCAGCAGCTGTTTATCATAGCACTTGTCTTTGTCGGTATTGCTTTTCGATCAATTCTCCACCCTAATACCCATATTATTTTCTTGAAAAAGCATGGTAAGCTCATTTCAGTAGGTACTTTGTTTATTGTCCATTCAATATTTGTATTTTCATATCAATTTGTGTGCTATAGCTAAAGATATTACTTATACTAGCCACACTCCGCGTTGCTGGAGCCCTGGCCCGCTCTACTGAGGTGATGCAGGCCATGCAGCAGCTCGTTAAGCTGCCAGAAATATCGCGCACGATGCAGGAGCTCAGCAAGGAGATGATGAAGGCTGGTATCATTGAAGAAATGCTCGAGGACACCATGGAGTCTTTGGAGCCTGAGGAGCTGGAAGAGGAGGCAGAAGAAGAAGTAGACAAGGTGAGATCCCAATCCGTTGATGCTATGTGTTATTCATTTTACTTTAACCTATTCCATTACGGTCAAATTCATTAACAAATGATGCATAAAATGCTTCAACTTTAATTAGGTATTCAGTTCATTTGACGGTTTTGGTCAGTTTAAATAATTTGTTCTACCTGCTGCATTAGTTCTTACTAATTTCTTTTAGAAAGCAGAGATTGAAAAGTGGCGATGTGCCATATTCACTTTACGCATTTTTTAATTTGGTACGAATATCTAAAAATCTTCACTTCATACTGGACCTCATTATCAGCATTTCTCGGCTTTAAAATCTAACATTTTTCTTCTACCAATGGTCTCGGTTTAACAGATACTGTGGGAGGTGACGGCAGGAGCTCTGGGTAAGGCCCCTGCGATGGTGAACGACGCTCTGCCTGCAACTGAAGGCGCCTCAGCTCTGCCAACTGATTCTCTGGCAGACGAGGAGTCTGAGGAAGACATGGAGGAGATGAGGAGCAGACTTCAGGCTTTGAAGAGTTGAGCGCTACTGACTGTGTGAGCAGGGAGCTAGTTAAGAGAATATTGACTTGACTTTGTATTCGGTTGAAATGTCTTACTAAGTGAAGTTGGAGTGGGAAAATCCAATGCTTGCTTCATGCAAGTTTTCTACTAAGAAAAGGAAAATTACTCGTGGTTGTGTGAGAACTACAAGTTCTTGAACGCTTCCTAGGTGGCTAGCTCATACATAGTTCACTGAAACTGAATGACTTAGTGGATCTCGATTACTTTGTTAACCGGCCCGGTTACTTTATTAATAATATCACTTAGAACCATTATTTTTAAGACTAAATTGATCATTTCATAAAACCATCATACTAGTCACGAAATTAGGTGCAAATTCTGTTCTTTAACATTTTATACTTTCTATTAAAATGGATAACCTTCCTCCTGTTTTAATAAGATTTGCGTCACCATTAATTCTCTGAATTTGCCTTAGATTTTTTGTCGAGAAAAACTGTTTCTCTCGAATTTAATTCAACTTTAGCGACCTATTCATATTTTAGTCTCACTAGTTTCAGTGCATTGTTCAAACAATTTGCGTGCATTAGTTAATTACGATGAAATGGAGCTGTAGATCTAGGTTTTGTAGTGTTCTTATCAAGGACTCATAGTTTTATCGTTAAAAGTTAACAGCAAATCATGTATCGTTCGTTGACATTCGAATATAATTCTCCTTCGATGATAGATTCCAAACTCACCAAAATTTTATTTGTTTTCCATATATTATTTACTTGACAAGTCTGGTATGTTTGCTTAATTAGTAATTATTTTCTTCGTATTTATATTGTAAGGGCTTGAGTCTTCAGTTTCCCGCATCGCATGTCTTTAGTTGTGTCCCACCTTCATTCGTGGGTTTTCGTTCCTAAATATTCATTTTTACGTATGTTACTTTAACAGAGCGCAAAATGCACTTGAAATAGGAACAAAGTAACCATACGAAAACTAGGTTGGTGTTTTGACTCGGCAGTGAATAGAGGCATGAAAATTTTCATTGAGTACTACTAATTCCACGAGATCATTTGATGTAAACTAGACCATTCCAACTTCGGTTATTGAACTTCGAGCATTTATATGAATCGGTGGATGAGAGTTTCTCGGTAAATAAAAATTCTTAATTGTGTAATACGGAAGACATGTCGACTCTCCGTAATTTTTGGTTCCTGGACGCGAGTAACTGGTTAGTTAGAGAGACCTTGCAGTAGCAGTGCCTCAGTGGCTTTACTATGTATACTGTACATGCTTCATTCAAATAATTGAGCTTTCTCTACTTAAGTCAGTTTTCAGTGCATATGCGTGAATTTAACTGCTAATAGATATAAGATTTTGCAAGGTTCATCTTCAGGTTAATGATCTTGACATGTTATCCATGTTGAAATTGTCATTTGTGCTAATCACATTTTATGTTACGCCATCTCTACCTATTCAGTTACTGTAACTACCGGAAATTTGGGCAGTAGTTCCTTTAACTACTTGTCTACACTCTTCTCCCCAAACCAAACTCATGTTTATCACGCGAATTTTCATTCCGTACCAAAAATTTTGTTGCCTTGTGCTCTCACTGAATACTTTCGTTCTCCTAAACGATTCAATTAAAAAATTTATGTCGGGCTCAAATTCTGAATCGATTTGCGTTATCTTGGCTTTCATAATAGCCATACCTGCATTAATAATATCCCGTTCAGTTACGATATCAATATTCAATTAATAACTTCTTGAGGTCGTCCTTGGATGCATCGAGAATAGGTACGGTTCTTCAATTAATGTACATACACGGTGTACCATTAACTCTTCTTTGAATATATAACTTGATTACGGTATGACTAATAGATGTAAGAATTTACTAATAGATGTAAGAATTAAAATAGCTATGATTAAGGTGAAGAATAATTTACTGTAATTAACCTAGCTCGTGTGTTCCGGTATGCATTACGTGCCGTTGTTAGTATTGTTCTATTTTGACAAAGTTTAACACGAAGAAGAAGCTATCCTCGATTTCATTCTTTCCTAATTTATTAGTTTATTTCTTGGCATGTTTGTCAGGAGAAATGTGAATAAGTGGATTGTAGCATATTTTCAACAATCTATACTTAAATAGTTCAACATAAAATCACAAAACTTGCATTATCCCAACGGTGACAGTAAGGAAAACTAAAGTTACACGCCAACACAATTCCTATGAACATACCTACAATCATGAGTGGTACCTATCCTTCCGTAAGGATTGATACATTAATGGAAAGAATTTGACAGAATTGTGAGAGGCTGCATTAACTTGATGAGTATGCATATGTTGCGACGGCTCCTCTACCGGGGTTTTATGTTGAGAACCGTAAACTTCGTAAACCTGGGGTGGTGAGGTGGTATCAGTTCACCGGTGGCTGGAACATTCTTAATCCCCACCAACAGGAAGAGATGAGACTGACTTCAGTGGCACAGTGAACAACCCATTCAGGCAGGAAATGTCCCCCCCCCAATGTGTGATAAACTAATGTATTGTGCATTACCAAATCTCTAGAGATGGATTTTGTAGAACATAAGCATAGAGTTTCATCATTACTGGTTTAGGACTTGATGATGATTTGAAATGAATCAGTTAAAACGAGTACAATTTTGAAGACGAGTTAGTCGATGTCCAAGGATCCACGCACTGCTCGGTAAAGGTACAATTCAAGTCCACGAGTTAGCTTTGTGTTTTGGTAGGAAGGCGAAGTTTTCTGGTACAGGTCCAAGAAGCATTTCACTGAAATAAAAAGTACCATTAGATATGAGATCTATTTAGTTTGTGTTCCACTGTGCTCACTAACGATACTAAAATCTGCGTTTATGTAATTTAAAAAAGTAGCTAGGCATAAACAGAACATTCATGGTGTTGTATCGAATGATTATAAACCTGCTTCTCGTTTCTCGTAACATTCTTTGATACAAATAAGGCGTCAGAAAATGTCAGCGTTAGAGAATGAAAAAATATCCATCTAAAAATGTGCACGCTCATCTGCCAATAATTAAAATACACTATCACCAATAACCACACACTAGTATGCTCATTTGAGAACTGCCTATCGCGATTATGTCTATGTAGCATCGTCAGGACACGAATACAGGATTAACAACTATAATTGATGTATGAAATATATTTCAATAGACGGCGTGGTTGATATGAGGCACTAACCTGATTTTAATCCAGTCCCGCGAGTCTCTCGAAGCCATGAGAGTCTCAAGTTGGTCTCGGCCGCTGAAGAGCGGCGGCTTGAGGTTCATAGTCTGCGGGGGCCTCTCCAGCAGCCCCACGGGCACGTAGCGGCACAAAAACGACAGCCATTCTAGCAGAAACACGCGGGTTTTCTCCACGCCCTAAATAAATAGGAGAAAAAACGTTTGATTTTGTTTGTAGTAGGTAATGAATAGCAGTAGAAAGGTGACAAGTGAAAGGACAACTTTTCTACAGGACACCCTAGATAATTTCGTAAAATCTTTTTTATCTTGCAGACTGTAAAAGAATTCACAAATCTGTTCTCTGGAAAGAGTTAGTTCCAGTATTTGTCCCTAATTATTAAATACTGTGGTCAGATTAAGAAAAGTTGCAGACACTCGCGGTTTTGAACCTCACTGCAATTGACTGAAGATTCTTATTCCATTGTATGAAATAATTTGAATGCAGAATTTGTCACATTTCTGTAAATGAATGATTTGCTGTTGCGTTTTGATTTTAGGTTTTGAAATTATCAGACACAGGAGTGCTGTTGGACGCGCAAAATCATGAATGAAGAGAAATTATAAATAAAACAAAAATTATCCATTATACAACCATGACATTAACAGCGAAGCAACGTTTTAGCTCAAATAACTCCCTCCCCCAAACAGTAATCTGATGCAATGAATTGTTCAATAAAGCAAACCATGGCATTGTAACCTCAGCGTCAGATCCCCAGTGTTCGAATCCGGCGTTGACGAAGTCTCTGAGGATCTGGAAGCGTTCTTGAGACGAGATGTCCCAATGCCTTTGTTCTTTGATCTCTGTGAAGATCCACGGCTTTATCAACGCTCCTCGTCCAATCATAATGCCTGGAGTGAACCAGAAAAAATGAGCAATAACTTTATTATTATATGTACTTGCTACATAAACAAGGCATTGTTACGTAAGTGATCACGGAGAGAATAGATAAGAAAATGTTGATGAATATAGCAAGATAGTTATATCCTCGGTAAAATGAGCCTCAATGCACGGAAGGATAAATGATAATGATTGTATACGAGTTGGTTTTGTGTGTGTAGGCTTTTGTTTCGGTTTGATAGAAAAGTTACCCGTGAATTGAGGAAATTGATGCATAAATTAAATTTAATCAACTAGAAGTAAACTTAAGAAGAAGTAAACTACAATCGATAAATAGTAGTGACAAACGATAAGCTATAAATTTTATTCTTTGAAAATCTATAATTGAACGTGTCCATAAAGCATACCATGAAGGAATTTTGTGTAAACGTATTCCCCGTTGGAATAAAATCTTTCAATTCACATTTTTTACTACCATAAATTATGCATCATTTACTTGAGTCGGGATAAATATACTATATCTTATTTTATTTCCAATTAAATTCTAGTTTCGGGACCTGTAACTGCAGAAAGTTGTTTATAGTTGTTGTAGTCCTCGTAAGAAAGCACGTCACCGTTGCCGAACAAAGGCATGGGGTCGGCAACCGCCGCGCACTCCTTGATGTACTGCCAGTCTGATGTCTTGGTGTAGCGCTGCTCACGCGATCGTCCGTGCAACTGTGAACAAGTTGGGAAGTTTAAGAAATGTTTGATCTTTAAATAAATGTTACCCGTGACAAAAACGTGGAGCTAGTGATGCTCCATTCGCAAAAAAATGATTAGAAACAACATGAATATGGAAGGAAAAAGTCTGGGTTCGTCCAAACCATTCAACGCCAACAAATATTTGGCATAATTTCTAATCAAAATCAAATTCAGAAAAATGAAAACAGGAAACATTAAGGCAGGAGCAATATTAAAAATTAGCTACAGGGTCTTGCAAGCAACAATCGCGGTGAAGGTTTATTTTCAGAGATTCTGTATTTGCAAACACCGCTTGGTAAAAAGCACTCGCCTTTACTACATCAGCAAAGAAACCATTCATTACGTAAAATTACTTCTTCACTCGATCAACTTCTATAGCCTTGCTATTTAAACCAAGTTCTAAAGTGTTAGGTATTCAGTGTTCGCATTCAAAAATTTAAAATTAGTAGCTAGCAGAGTGGTAACAACCGTAACTAAAATTTTTATCTCAGATTTATCTACAGTGATAAATGTTCACATGTACCGCACAGCTAATAGTGTCATTATAAGACCAGGTGCCCCACTCACCGTGACCATGTCGGCGCCCCAGGCCCTGCAGCGCGGTATGAGGGTGTGGGCAACTTTGTCCCCCGTGTGTATGGAGGTGCCCCACTCACCGTGACCATGTCGGCGCCCCAGGCCCTGCAGCGCGGTATGAGGGTGTGGGCAACTTTGTCCCCCGTGTGTATGGAGGTGCGCATTTTCACCGTCAGAGGACAGGGCAGCACGCGCGTCATGCCGCGCACCATGAGCTCCAGCGCTCCCTGCCGCCGCATTAGAGCGCTCCCAGCTCCCTGAAATATGGTAGATTATAATGGTAGATATTACGAGTACCTAATGAACTAAAAGCACTCAACCCCCTGAAATATGGTAGATTATAATGGTAGATATTACGAGCTCATCTACCTAATGAACTAAGAGCATTAACAAGAGCACTCCAGCCCCTGAAATATAGTAGATATTACGCGTTAATCTATCAAGTGAACTACGAACAATTAACAGAAATCAGTCCTCCCTGAAATTTTGTAGCTCATCACAACAAATAATGCGAGTGAATTTAACGCGTCAGTTATGAGCAATCAACGAGAAGCACTCTCAGCCCCTTGAAATAAGATTGATTACCGTCAGTATACATTAAGAGTCAATAAAACTCGTGAATTGTGAGTGAAAATCAAGGCAAATTTTTAAAGTGCATTCTATTAAATTTTTCAAGTTGAATAGCATTGTAAATATTTTTAAAGGTTGCTCTCTCTCTAAAACATGATTTGATTTTATGCATATGAATATATCAGTTTTGAATCAAAAACTAATGTTCACGATAATTCAAGAAAAGTTTTGAAATATTAGACTAATCACTTCATACACGAAGAACTGAGAATTAACAGACCTAGGAAATTGGAGGAATTAAAAATTATTCATAACAGACCACGCGTATCTAACCTCAGAAAAAGTCTTCAGATTTTATCTCGGACCTCAAACCCGCACTCGAAGTTCTTCACGACATATTAATAGCTAAGTATTGATCAGGCCATAGTAGAGCGTGATGCTGGTACATCACCTGTTGGTAGATGAGATCAATGGGACACCCCATGTTGATGTCCACGAAGTCCATGGAGATGTTGTCAGCCAGCAACTCCGCACACTTGACCATCACTGCAGGGTTGCTGCCACACACCTACATAGATGAACAGTAATGCATTGTATTATGTATAGCAAGCACAGTGACATTAAATTATCATCATTATTATTATTATTAATTTTATTCTTAAAAAAAGATTAGTGTCTTCTAGTAAAATTAGAAGTTTGAGAGCACGTTATATAATGAGTGACTAACATCCTATGTAGAAGACTAGAAAGTGTTGCCGGTAGAAGCAATTGCATGTGGAAGTGCAATGGGATTGCTAGTTTTATTTACAGTCACTGGGACTCGGAAAACCGAAAAAGTAGCTGACATCAAAACTTATGTAAAGACTTTAGAGAGAAGCCGAGAAAACTTTAATTGACCGTGCAAGATCTGCAAGATTTCAGTCTAACCAAACATAGCAGTTTTTACGAACGCAATGGAAAAATTTCAAACGCAATTACTATGAAGACAGCTCATAACATTTGCTTATGAATATAATTCTCAGCCCTGAAGGATGGCTGCGATGTTTACCTGGACACCAAAAACTGTCTCAGTGTGGTGCCGCTTGACCAGCGCCCACTCAGAGGGCTGCCCCTGCAGCAAGTTTGCGGCGAGCGCCATCTCGCCACATGTAATGTCGGCGCCCAGTCTGCATTAAATTAAACTCCATCATTGTCCACACGTTTCTTCATATTAATAAGGATTCTCCTCTTCAACTAGAATTGTCTTCTAGTAAAATTAAAAGTTTGAGAGCACGTGCAGAAAGTTGTAGTTTATCAAGTTAAAGAAAGTTGTAGTTTATGTAGTTTGTAGTTTATCACAACAGATTATGCGAGTGAATTTAACGCGTCAGTTATGACCAATCAACAAGAAGCACTCTCAGCCCCTTGAAATAAGATAAATCAAAGGCAGTAGACATCAAGTCAATAAAACTCGGGAATTGTGAGTGAATATCAAGGTACTGGTACTGCAGATGTCTACTGCCTTTTGATTAATTGTACCATGAATTCAACATAAAAATTTCAAGGCCTTTTCAGAGTGAACGTGTACATCCGTGCTGCAAATGTTGATTCAATGACATCAACAGAACGTTTCACAGTTTCATCCGAGATACACATGAATTTTAAATGAATCGTACAGCAGAAGTTAAAAAAATCTTTTCTTTCACGAATAATTACGACTGGCATTAACTAGTAAGAGACGAGGCAATTTGTATCAGTACAGTAGGAAGTATCCACCCAAGTGTGAAGAGCTCCAAGCATCGCGTACCTGCGGCAGATGCGGCGGAAAGGCAAGTTGCCGAGCGTGGTGAGGGGGGCCAGGTAGAGCTGGTCCTTCCACGTCACCTGACGAGAGCAACAATAAACTTTATCTTAGGCCTGTATAAGAAATGATATAAAAAGAAGCAGGAAAAAATAATATCAGAAGCAGGAAGTCTCATAGTAGGAAATGGGAATCAAAATGTAAAAATAGTTGTAATAATATTAGTAATAGGTAAAAAACTCATTTTGTGAAACATTTTAAAGAAAACATAGGTATTTTTATCGTTTTCCAAATGCCCTATATTTAAAGTTGTTCAAGTAAATTCGGTTATGTTTGTTTATCGTCTAGAAGAAAATTGGTGTGTCAATCACCAGTCTGCGAATTCCATTCTGAATTATCAATTATTCAACCAACCAGTTATATCACTATAAACCATACTACACTTTTTCAGTAGAAATATAGTGATGCAGCTTGTGTAATCGAGGAAAACTTAAACCAAAGCTAATAAGAATCCAACGTACCTTTCGCTTTTCTTTGGGCCGTACTCTGATCATGTCTTCATCAGAAGCAGGCCCTAATAAACAAGACTTCTGTTCTTTCAGTGCATCCTTCTCCATGTCAACAATATTCACATTTTTTGTCTCGCCAAAACACGCAACGTGAGAAGTTTCTTCATGATGCAATCCAGACGGACTAAGACGCTCGCTCGACGTACCAGAAATAGGACCAGAATCTACTACCGAATTTTTAACAGCATCACAATTAGAAACACTATCGACAATAGGCACGTTATGACCGTTATCACTCGTGAGATCATCAGTCATGACATATGGAATTTGTTTCTTTTCGTCTGCACAAGTGACCCCTGCAACAGCTCCCTTGGTGCCATTAGTACACATATTTTTCTCAGTTTCAGCCGCCTTCAGCGCTTCTCCCGCGAGCTTGAATTCGTAATTTCTTTTGCGGAGTGCAGTTTGAATCTGAAAAAATATTTGAAAGTAAGCACACAGAGTAATGTGTTACAATCAATTATCAGGGGATAATTAAAAGTTATATAATTCCCAAAGAATTATTTTTTATAACACCAATTATCGTAAGTTTGAAATTATTCGGTTTTGAATAACTACATTAAGCTTTTTTCATCGAAAAACATATGCAATCTCCCACAGTTACTCAAGTAAGAACACGCCCCCCATGTTGTCAATCGCCCAAAACTAACATCGAGAGGTATTGTTCAACAATATTTCACAATAATAGCAGAAAAATATAATAAATTTCATATTCATTTTACAAAAATATGACTTCAAGTTGTCTAGTTTACTTAGATAAGTTACGCTACACCACATATGATGTCCACTTAAAATAAGTTATGTTTTATCACGTTATATCGTTTGCTGAAGCTCCTTGTGCTGGTAGACGCTCCACAGTTCTTTGTTCACGACGTTGAAGCCATCCTTGATGTGCTCGCTTCCGAACCTGAAGTGAATCATTTTATGAACGATTTTTCCTTTATTTATTACATTTAAATTTATCTAGTATATAAAATCATATGCTGTGCAGCCCGGTGGTGAAGTTCTACTGGAATATATGAGGTTAGCTGAAAGTTAATTTTGCACACAATTTTCACCGTGTCGTCAATAAAAAGCTTATCCAATCTTTCCGGTTACAATATTGAAAAATTTCAAAGATGATAAAACACTGCCTTTAATAGAAAAATATCCTTGTTTCTTATTAATGAATAACAGAAATAATTATACACGAGAGAGGATCGGAAAAATAGTTTCACTTGCCTACAGATGAGCCCATAAGGACACCGGCCGTAAGTCACGAAGCTGTGGCACTTCTCGTCGATGTCTTGCTGCTTCGACGCCAGAAAGGCTTGTACGTCGTGCAAGAAATCACACTTTGGGAACACACAAAGAGGGTGGCGAGTTTTGACATAATTTTCGTTGTCAATGTTAACAACAAACAAACAAACAAACAAACAAACAAACAAACAAACAAACGCGAAGCTAAGCTAAGAAAAACGTGTTAAATAGTTTCACTTGCCTACAGATGAGCCCATAAGGACACCGGCCATAAGTCACGAAGCTGTGGCACTTCTCGCCGATGTCTTGCTGCTTCGACGCCAGAAAGGCTTGTACGTCGTGCAAGAAATCACACTTTGGGAACACACAAAGAGGGTGGCGAGTTTTGACGCACGTAACATGTGCTGATATTTTAGAAGGTTCAGTTTTTTCTTCATTAAGGGAATTAGTGTCTGATGCTGTTCCAGTGTCATTGGAGGCTTCGTTATGTTTGCTACTAGGAGGTATCTCTGAAGAACCATTGGCTTGTGTTGTGGAGAGCTTGCTTTTTGCTATGGCTTCTTCTAAGTCTTCTCGTGTCATGGCCCAGAGAAATCTGCACAGTTTGGCGGATCGTGGCTGGCGAGTCATGCGAGGGCGGTTCTTGTTTTGACCTGCGTATGAAAATTTTGTTTAGTAAATACAGATTACAGAAATTAAAGTACAATATTTTGTCAAAGTAAGAACAAATATGGCGTAAGAAGAGCAAGGATGACGCAAGTCAAAGAACTGCGAAGAAATCCATTGGTGATAAGTGCATGCCAACAATAGAATTTATACCTAATTATTGATAAAAATACAATTACAACCTCAGCATGCATAAGCATGAAACTCGGCTGCCTTATTTCTAATTGTAACGAGCCTTCAACGGCAGCTTGAGAACAGGGCTTATAAGAAACAGATATACCAGGTTTTGGAAGATCCGAGATCAACTTTTCAAGTAACCCACTTCAGAGTAAATAAAAGTTATCCAATCGTAATTAGGTTCTAGTCTTAATTATAGACATCTAGGTTTAATTAAGACAGTTTTCTGTTTGTAACAACGCATTTACTAAAAGATAAAAAAAATCATGTACAAACTAAATAATAAATGTACAAAAATAAATACGTTCATCAGGTTCACCTTTATTCTTCTTATGTGCCGGAGCCTCGGCATGCACGTCGTCGGCAGGACGCTTGGCAGCTACAGGGGCGGTCGAGGCGTTGCCGGCGTCCTGGTCCAGCGCGGCTCTCGTCCAACTCAACAAGAACCTGAACCGTACCAGAGGTGAGCTGAGGCAGGCACTCACGTGAATTTAAACCGATGAAAAACTTTAATGTAGACCAAGAAGCTCACTTGATTCGTCTCTAGAATTTGAACAATAAAGGAACTAATTGAAAATTTGAAATTGAATTATGCCTATAGGCATGGTGAAAAATAGGCGTAAATAGTAGTTTACAATTTTACAATTTGAATTTGGTGAATAATTTAAAATATCATAGATTATCTAATCACGTTATTGCAAAAAAAATCAAATCATTGATGACCTTATCACGTTATCACAAACAAATCATTTTAACTAAAATGAAAATGAAAAGTAACGTAGAATCTGAACACCAAAGTTCAAGTATTCCTCATATTTCCACATGCTCATTAGTGACAGTAACAGAAATACGATTGGAAAATATAATAAAGTTAGCATGGAACTAATTATGCACTCACTCTTTCTTTATGCACGCCACTCCAGACTGGACGCTGTCTCCGTTGCTCTCCATGACGTGAGAACTTATTTATATATAACTCAATGAACAGATTAAATACAATAAAAACTGAAAAAGATAAACGGTCTAAGTGATACGATAAAAAAATCATCAATGGAAATTTCGGACACACTATTATACAGACAAAAGCAGTTCATTATTCAGACTGAAAACACGTAAGATGAATATTTGAATCATCTTGCTTGAAGCAGACATTTTTCAGGCTCGTTCACTAAATGAGCGCTGTGTAAAACATGAGAGGATTATACTTAGAAAAATGCTCCACTAAATCAACTGATCTTACGGTGAAACGTACAGATCAGAAGCAGTCGATGATACGAGTTAACAGGAAAACAAGAAACTATCATGAAGCACAATAGTGGACAATTGTTCGCAATAACTCACGGAGCTGTTATAGGACAAAGCAAAACTGGAGTAATGCGCCGGCTCAATTGCGCTCATGATAGACGTGTGAAGCGGCTGTATCGTCGTCATATTTCATCAGATTTTCCTCATTGCAATGCGAAATTTTCAGTGGTACAGAAAAACCTACAATGAATAGAGCAAAATAGAAGGTAAAGATTACATGGACAACGCTACACGCACCACTTCCACACAAAATGAAAGAAAAGCAGTAATAAAATTACAAAGAATCACAATTACACAATTAAATTAATAAAGGATCCTATTTAGAGTAATTGAGGACTTCATTTAAAATAATTGAGAGTCCCAATTAAAATAGTTAAAGATCTCAATCCAAATGATTAAGGATGTTATTTAAAACAATTGAGGATCGAAATAAAAGAACTGAGGATCCGTGGGGTCGTGAGTCCCCAAGACAGCCCGGCAGGACGCCCGTAGCAGCCCCTCTGCGGCACTCAATGCTCAACAATCCATTTTATATCCATTTAATCACAAAATATTATTGATGTTTACGCGATACCGCGACTTCTGATACGTGAATTAATTTGGAGGAATATTTAAACATGTGATGTGAGAAAATATTTCATTTACATAAATATTACACGATGGCCCGTGACACGACACTCGGTCAGGAAATGACTTATAATTGATAAGAATAACAGTATTATGTTCCAACTTACGATAGAAATGGGAACAGCTAAGTAATTGCTTCAATCGCAAGCAAATATAGAAGGCATATAACGTGGAGAATTATTAATATAAATCAGTAGAAGCTGATGATTAATATGAATCAGTAGAAGAGTAAAGCGCACTGGTGATGGAATCAAACAAATGAATTCTTGTAGACAATATACAGCAGAAAAGTTAATTTTATTTCAAAATTCTCCGTTCTAGCCATGGCTCACATTAATACGAAACATTACATTGCATTTACGCATCATTACTATTAGGTAGTACCTACATTAGATAGTGGTAAAATATTATTATATACATTAAAAGAAATCAGCTGCAGTGGGGCGGTTGCCGGCAGTCTTAGGCAGCTGCAGGAGGCCGTCAGTTAAGGAGTCAGCGCCGCCGCGGTCAGCTTTAGGAGTCACGCCAGACTTTGTCTTGGATGGCAATAAACTGGGCGTTGACCGAGCATTTTTGATTATAGGGACGCTAGGCGAGGGCGTATTGAAGGCGTAAGTGGCTTTACTTCTGTCACTGCGACGCAAGGATGGCGTACGTAACGACGCGGAAGATTTCAATGGAGAAGGAGTGTATGAAGCTCTGAGTGTATGATCAGTGTTTTGGCGGACACCGAGGCTGGAGGACAGCAGACGCCGGGCTGCAGGGGACATGTTGCTCAGACGCTCACCGGCCCAGTGTTCAGACCCTGACCGGCTGCCCGTGACTGCAGGGCTCAACAAACTGCAGCGCGCCGCCATCATCGCCTTCATCTTCTTGTCGCGCTGCGCCAGGCTCGCCTTCTCGTTCAGCTCCAAAGCCAACTCATCTCTGCCATGCACGACACCAGAATTATCATCATCACTGATATAATTAAACTGATGTACAATCCTTTACGATGGTACTTTTTTTAACTGTTCAGCATAGGTTTATTGTGCTGTGATGAGTGATGACACTATATTGATAAAACTAAATTAAATAATTCTTTCTTGATCCCCAATTTTCAACATTTCAAAGAAACTCTTGTTCTCTCCCGTTTATAATAAAATAGAGTATCAGTCAAATATAGAAGCAATGTATGCTAATTGAAGCATGGTTTGGAGATACTCTAATCAACAAAATTCATAAGATTCAATAACTTATTTTGTAATTGACACTATAAACTCAATGCCATTATTAAAATTAAATTGGAAGTTATATTCAAAATACGGAGTACAAATAAGCGACTTGGCAAGTAATTGCTCACCTCGCTGGCACTTTGGGTATAGAATAAGACGGAGCTGAAGAGGATGAGTGCACCAAGGGCGTGGCGCTCTTGTCGAGCATGAAGGGCGTGCCCTCGACTTCACCCCACGTCATGAGGGGAGACTCCTCTACTCCGGGGGCCGGGGAAGCGTCGCCAACGAAGCTGTAGCCACGAATTTTAGGCGTGTCTCTTGATAATTCCCGGCCTGGAAAGAAGCATGGACGAAATAAATGCCGGGAACTCTGGGCATAAACTGATACTATGTTAAAGATTAAATTAATTATACATTATATTCAATGAGTCATGTGACACACGATTAATTATACATTGTATGCAATGAGTCATGTGGCACACAAATATACAACACAAAGATCCTTACCATCAATGCCAATTCTGCCCTCCTTCTTGAGCGACTGGACGGCGGAGGCCTCTAACACAGTCGCCTGATTGATGGGTTTTACGAACGGGTTTGTGCTGAAGCGAGTGTTTTTGTGCAGCACTTCCTTGGGGGCAGCTCTTGCTAGTTCAAGCTCTCGTGCCCGACTTGTATGGTGCTCTAGGATAAAACATTTAATTAATAATCATGACCTAGAATGGTGCATCAAAGTTGGCAGAATTGCGGACTTTGGGACAAATATTTATAAGATAATGTCATAGTTTTATCGAAAATTGTATAAAAAAAATCAATACAATACATCAATTTGTGAGAAAAATTTATCCATAGCTTCATACTTGTGGATCTTTAACCAGGAACAAATTATCAACATTTATACATTTTTTCAAAAGGAGACTGAAAATATCAGATTTAAGTTGGTTCTATAGTAACTCTTAAACATTACATTGGCATGGATCAATTCCAATCAGGAACATACAGGCTGTACATGTAATGTTTCACAAGTTCAATTCACTACTACCTAACTCACCATCAGGAACATACATGATGGAACTGAACGTTTATCATGTACAATTGTTATCATACCAACTCATCATCAGGAACCTAACTTTGGAACAGAATGTTGATCATGAACAGTTCTCATCATCACAACTCACCATCAGGAACATACATGATGGAACTGAATGTTTTGTATGTCCAGTTCTCAATAGCCAGAGGTTTCTTAGCTTTTTCTTTTTCTATAGCTTGAGCTTCATGGTCTGAAGAAGGCAAGGCTTTCATGGAGAGATCAGGAGCATAGGTAGCGTTGTGAAGAGCCTCTGCATTAAACATCCAAGCTTTCTAGAACATAATAAGCAGATATAATGATCAATGTATTGTAATTCATTGCGAGTTTATACAGAACATTTTTAAATTTCAATTTGCAAGGACATTTGAGTTATGACATCTGATCGTGTATGTTCCACTTAAATTCTTTCAATACTTCATTGTAAAATAGATTTCACCATAAAAGTTTTGAATTTAATGTAACATATATTTTACAGGTTTTAGAGAGTATAGGGTCAAAGAAACATCACTATAAATCTTAAATTTGTGTATTTCATAATAACACACAAGCTGTAAAATACCACCACCTGCTGGGAAAATTAGGCAAATTAAGTATGGTTGTCAAAATGTTGACACTCAATGATTGTTCATTTGCCAAGTTGGTCATCATGTACATCTGAGGCCAAGAAAATAAATAACTTTCTCAATTATTCTACAGTTTTTCTCTTGCTTGCTGTTGATTGCACATCAGATAAACAGTAAATTGAAAAAAATGAAGTATTTTTTCTGTACAAACTTACCTTTTGTATGAGTTTCTGTTTGGCATCTTCAATGATTTGTTCAAAGCTGTCGTCATCTTCACTTGTGTTGCGGGCCAAAAACTCGTCAAGAGACAATTTTTTCTTGTCTTGCCTTCAACAGAATAGCAAAATATTAAATATCTTTGAAGTGGCAAAAAAGTCAATTATAAAATCAATTTTGGAACTTTTGAACATGTAAACAATTCCATGTGAATTAATAGTTGAATTACACGTGTTCTATAAGTGTACAACCACTACTTTCTATTCCTGCTAACAAAGGTGAGCAGGAATACAAATTAAGAAATGTATTCTAAATCTGAATCACTCCATCAAACTCAAATTTTACAGCTTGAGACAAGTTTATAGATATAAAAGGAACTGTGTGTTATAATTTTCTGATGCTATTTCATGTAAAAATGTACCTCCCATTTTTATGCATTGAAAATCCAAGTGAATGAATATTTTTATTTTTTTATCAGTTTCATCCAATTTAATCTAGAAGAAGATACCAGCTTGAAGAATTATGAAAGTAAATAATTTAAATCTAACCGAGTGTATTAGGTATCAACTTTATACATCATCTGACAAAAGGAGGAGACAACGTTCAGCATTAAAAATCTTTCATTGAAAATAAATAAAAATGAAATGCTTTACAAGAGAGGGTGTAATATGTTAATCATTATTTTTAAAGAAAATTATTAAAATTCTTACTTTTCCTCACTTTTGTGGCCTGTATTTGGACCAGCACCTCCAGGATCATCTCCATCACTGCTGATATTGCCCGCTGTAACTTTCTTCCTTTTGTTAAGTCTTGCCTGTGGCTCAGGCGTGTCAAAAGTGGCAGGACTGTCATCGAGGGATGCAGGCGTGGGGAGCCTGCCTCCTGTAGAGTACTTTTGATACAGAGACTGAAGACATGCAACATCATTGTTCTCTTTGGCTTCCAGGTAAGCTACCTTGTCTTTCAGGTTCTCCAGATCAGGGAAGAAATCCCTTTCAATGATTTTGCCCAGCTCCTGGTTTAAATGAAAAGTATTATTATTTCATAGAAAAACTTTCTATCACCTTCTTTATATATCCTAAACAAAAATACAATGCAAAATGAAACTGGATTTATTATTGAGCATATCAAAACAATAGTCCAGTAATAGTTCACAGATAAATTGATCATTCTAGCCTTCTTCAGCTTCCAGGATGAAACACTGAAAGTAAGTAAATTGTTTAGCTAAGATGATCTTCTTGATAAAGATCATACATGCATGAATTAGCATAAAAATGCCAAATGATGTCTCAATCAAAAATTAAAGTTAAACTAGCAATAAAGTGTACAACAGTAATTACATACATGAACATAAGTTTCCTCATCCATAACTTTTTTCTTCTTTCTTGGTGGAGGAACAGATGGAGTTTTGAAGTGAGATATCCCTGCATCTTGTGCTTGGGCAACCATGGAGCAGGCATCAGTGGTACGGGACAGAAAGCTACTACTGCTTTCATTGCTCCGAGAGCTCAGCTCTCCTGGGCCAATCATTATTGAAGGAAACTAAACTTGTCTGAAATCAGCACATGAGAATACAAGTTAGACATTCACCAATAGTGTTAAGATGTCACAACTATTTACATGTAATTTGATTAGCCATTACATTTAAAATATTAATTAAGAAAGCAAAATAACTTGTTTCATGTATTGTGGCCAATGGATAATTAAGGAAGGCTAGATCCTTCATGTCAGCTCCTTCATGTGCATAATCAGCTCCAAATATATACATTAAATCTTGAACAAATAAAAGCCAACATCAATTTGTAATTCAATTTAAAATTAAATTAAAAAGCAAACTGCTACCAATCTCTATAAATGGAGCTTTACCTATTTATTTCTATTCTATAGGTATCTCCATTGCATCATAAATCAATATGCACATAAGCCATAAATAAAATGGAAACTTAACAGAACTAAATCCTATTTTTGGTATAAATCATACATCAGTAGCTGGAATAAACATTTGTCATTTAATAGCTCAGCCTGCATGCAGCTATGGTCTTTATTCTCTATTTAGTCATATCAGTAGAATTTGATACATTAAAGCATTATTTTCTTTTGACTTTTGTGTTACAAAAAATGTTATATTCAGTTAGTTTCACTACACTTCTCAATAGTTTGACATTTAATTTACCTTGCTCATAGCACTCTGTTTACACATTTTCTAATTTTTTTAAATGTCTCAATGGAAGCTTAAGGTTTCATAAAACAGCAGAGTACTTTAACCCTCCTGTACTAGCATGGAATATATCTAACTTTAGAGCCACAACTACAGCTTTCCTGCCATTTTCCAAACCAAGTGAGTAAGTTTTGGCCAAATGAATTACCTCCAATCTAATTGTGAATAAAAGTGCACAATTGGGTTAAAATATTTCAAGTGTATTTAAAATTTGTCTATGGGGCCACAAAATGTCAATAATAAGTAGGAAAATTACAATTGTGTGCTCCTGTAGTCATCAGTTAGCAGCTCATTAATTGCTCTTCATGGCCAGGATATGGAATTTATGGCTCAAAGAAACAGAATCCGGGCTTGCAAATCCATAAAACCACAGATCAAAAAAATTCAGTAGCGGTTAAGACAGTAGATATTTTCCTCACTAGCCTCTGGGCATATGGTCAGAAATGTGGGTCTGACCTGAAAACTAATTAATGTTAAGGTAAATTTCCCTAATGCTGATAAGCCCCCTTTGCTTCTATTGTGGAAAAAAATCTGCTCTCCAAGCCTGTGAGCTAGGACCAGATTTTTTAGCTCTATATCAATTTCTGAGCAATCAATCCATTTTTTAAACTATGAATCCTTTTTAACATGCCATGAAAAGTCACTTTTAAACCATAAACTCATGTTTAAAGCCCAAGCACCAACCAGCATACACAAAGTAGCTCAAACTTTTAATTTTATCTTACAAATAGTAACTTATGCATTTATTAGTTATTTAATAGGCTATTTGGCATTCACGTACAGATATGCAACACAAAATTACAAACAAAATTTTTGGGAACTATTACTGTGGAGTGTGCAGGATATTTTGAAGGAACTAGAAAGGGTAGAACTGAACTAAGGAAGTTCAAAATTTTATGGCATAATATATCCCATCAAACAAAAAGATACGAATTTAGTTTCAAAATTATTAATCTCTAATTTTGAGCATGATTTCCTAAAAATTATTGTACAAAAATGGTTTCTTCTATGATTTTTGTAAATTTACAATAAAAATGTATACTTTTTAAAATTATTACCTAAAAATTTAGTCAAGTGTCAGCCACCTATCAGGTTATCATGGATGTTTTTGTCTATTCCATCAGCAGGATTAGAATTTCATCACTTATTACTGATCAATTTTCAAGACATTTGGAACCCACGGTCCTATCATACACTATTGCCAACAATTTGATGAGAGGCAATTCATCTACCATCAGTGCCACATAAGTTGCCACTTTTGAAAATCCCGCTAGAATATATTAGGCTTCCAAACACCAAGAAGCAAAAAATTTAAAGTAACACTTGTGCAAGGTTGACTTATATTTAGACTTTTGAGAAAAAAGTCACTAAATTTCTTTTATTACTCAATCATTTAATAAAATGGAAGTTCTTGAGCTTTGTTGGGAGTGGTGAGATATATACCGGTAGTACTTACTTTTAAATCACCTACAATTTTGGTGAAGGGTACACTAAAGTTGCCATAGCCTGGCAAGGTTATTGCAGTCTTGGCGTGAATAGTGCCTACGCGAGGTACAGTAGAGGAAGCCTCAATTTCATGCAGAACCAACCCTCCAACTTTGGTTCTTTCTTTAACAAATTAATGGAAAAAAATTTTAAATATATCTTTTGTACAAAATAAGCCTAACCCCAAGGAATATATCTTTCTCCTAGCTACCATATTTCTGTGGATTTGCACCATGATTGAATTTTGCGATTGGTAGAAGCTGTACTTTTCACTGCATCAATGTTGGGAGGGTTTTTCAGTGTTCATTCCATTCTACTTTATCAAAAAATGCCCTTCAAGGATGAACTTTCTGCATGAAAAATTAGTCTTACAGATCTTCTGTGAACTAGTCACAAAAAGTACAAGAATCGGCAACAGGCCACAGGCCTACTCTTCTGCGCCAACATTGCTATGTTATGATATGTTGTAACTGGAGGGAAACATTGTAGGAGTAATTGAAGTGATGCTAGGCTGTCTGTGCATATGGTAGCTAGAAGCATGCAGCTGATTGGTAGGAAGTTCATGGCTTAGAATATGCCATACAGGTTGGCTGCAATGATTGAGTGGCAGGGATATAGCTAAGCATATATAGGTGCCATATCTGGATAGATAAAGATGGAATTGCCAGTCCAGTGCCCACTGCTTGGGGTGGTCCTGCTGAGAGGGAGCCATTGGTGAAAAAAGGCAGTGTACTTTGAATCAAGTGTTGCAGATGTCTTTGAGGATCCCTGATGCAGTGCCATCTACTTCTTGATAGAGGCAGCTGCTGCTGGAGAAGTCTAGGTGGATCCATTGGGTGAGAACAGTCAACAGGGGTGTTTTTGCGCAAGGTGGTATGGGCAGGGAGGTTGTTGTTGTTTGTTGTGCTGTCACGCTCGTTGGGAGGAGGCCGGGAGAAGGTACTGGAATAGGGGGAGATGGGCAAAGGGTGGCCAAAAATGCCACCACCTCCATGGGACTGCTCCACAATAAGATGCTGAGGGACGTGGGGAAGGAGAGGCAGGGAAAGAGATGCTGGACGGACTGGAGGGGATCCCTGCACTCCAGGCAGGTGGCACTAGGGGCATGTCTGACCCTAAATGTGTAGGATGCCAGGGAGGGGTGAAGGGGGAGAAGTCCCTGTTGAGGGGATTTTCAGCCTGGATTTGATGTATAAGGCGGCGGGTGGAGGAGCATTGATTGAGACTCAGTGCTGAAGTGTATATTGGGAGCCTGTAGGCCATGCAACCTCAAAAATGTAGGTAGTTTTGGTAGAAAGTAGAAACAGAGTACCTAAGGTCATGCATGAGCTCCCAAATTTTGATCCACTAAGCACACTGTAGGGGATTGATGCGAGCCTTCCAGGAATCCAGGTTAGGGTTGGAAAATAGTCAAAATTACAAAATACAGCATGGGTGTTTTGGATAGCTGTAGGTACGGTACCCAACTTACCAAGATGTAAAGTGCACTTAGTGCAGGCACTGCAGGGACCCCGGACCACTGGCACTGAGACATGGGATGAATATTTCATTTGCAATTGAAAATTTGGAATGCCGACTTGGCTGGATAAGCCTGGAATATGTATTAATTATTAATACCTAGCTAAGGTAAGGACCATTACTGCCATTTACTGGCACTGAAATTGCTTAAATGATGCAAATGTGCAACCACAATCATGCAATCTATGCAAAGCTAGTTTAAATTGCTTTATACCATAGTTGATACGTTTCTCAGTCTCTTAGACATCTCAGTTTCTGCAATCTGCATAGGGGCCATAGGCCTAGCTGGCAACCTGGCATGATGGAATTGATTATAGCTACCACTATACAGTGACAGTGTGCATACAATAATATAAATCCAAACAATTTCCAGGCGCTCAGAAGCATTTCAAGTGTTTATATTAAAATATTTTCAACTTACGGTTAAGACTTTTCGTTTACCTCCCTCTTGGACAGTACCTACATTCATAGTACGTAGAACCCGCTCATATAGGCTATCGTATCACAAACATCTGTGTTGGGGTTTTGAAGTCGAACATGAATACACGTGCGAAATTTTTTTTCCTGTTATTTCATACGTATGAACACTAAAATAATATGTAGATTTCACCCTCATTGGCCTTCAAAGTAAGATTTTATTAAATGTTATATACCTGAATGATGCAGCATCAAATAATACATGCCTGAAATTTTAATAAGAGGTTTATGACATCAATCACAAATAGATCTTTTGTTTAAAAACATTAAACATTATCTCGATAGTCAGATTAATGTAATTACAGAATGATCACCAATTCGAACGATCGGTTTTGGTGTCCCAGCATCTCATACTTATTCACTTTACAGTGACCACCTGTAGTCACGCCATCCGAACCGGGCAGTTGAAAAAGCTTCTGAGAGAGTTCAATATTGTTTGACACCCTTTAAAACTAACTGTTGCAGTTTTGTAAGTAGATGTCGGAAAGCAAGACGGTCCAGTTACCTTTTGAAGGTCTATCTTCCATTAACCGTTATGAATCAAACAGAAATGACTCAGATAATTGTTTAAAAAACCGTACGGCTCATAGGAACAATTATATTTCGGTGTTAGCTGTAACTTCATTAGAAAATATGCAGAACTGTAATATAGGCCAACGTCTCAACAAATCTACTGCAAATTCATGTAAAGAAGATAAAGAAAATAGAAAACGGAAAGCTGATGATTCATCGAACTGCGTATCTAATTGCAATAACACCGGCGAAACGAAGTTGTCAAGCTCCGTGCGATCAGAATGTGCTGAACTTGAAGTTGAAGGCGTCTGCCAAAATCATGGATTTGCAGAAACTATTCCTCATAAAAAGTCTAGTAGAATGAAAAAAGATAAAGCAGAAAGTTCATCAATCAACTCTTCTTCAGCTAATATAAGTCAAGTCAATCACCAAATGTCTTCCATGAATAAAGTCAAAGTCTTCCCTAGCATTAAAGAAGAGATGAAGTTTCATCCCACCTCTGGAATTTCTATTCTGGATGACACTCCAATGCCAATGGTAAGTAACTTTTAAAACTTTTGTTTTTGTATGCAATTAAAATTCTGCATCTCTGTAGACTGTACACTGTTACTGTAGCCTTACCTACCTAGTCCTAACTTCTACCTAGTCAAAGTTACAATAATTATAATCAAACAAAGATAAATGAGTTCTGCAAGATTTCTAAAAGAATTTAAATGATTATGGGTAGTCATAGAGTCATAGTACAAGTGTATGATGGTGTGACCTGCAATATTTTCATAAAAAATATACTTTTTCTAATCTTTCAATGAATACATAGATCTGGATGACACTCCAATGCCAATGGTAAGTAACTTTTAAAACTTTTGTTTTTGTATGCAATTAAAATTCTGCATCTCTGTAGACTGTACACTGTTACTGTAGCCTTACCTACCTAGTCCTAACTTCTACCTAGTCAAAGGTACAATAATTATAATCAAACGAAGATAAATGAGTTCTGCAAGATTTCTAAAAGAATTTAAATGATTATGGGTAGTCATAGAGTCATAGTACAAGTGTATGATGGTGTGACCTGCAATATTTTCATAAAAAATATACTTTTTCTAATCTTTCAATGAATACATAGTATAATATAATAATAAGTACTAAAGTAAAGTACACTTAGTTAGTTAGTAATTATTATATTGTTGAAACTTGAGAAGGTCTCAGGTCTGAAACTGAGTCTTTCCATTACAACTCAGTTTCTATCTTAGGATCAGGTTAGATCAACCAACCCAACTTTCTGGTTGGCAATACTTTAGATTAAGTGCAGCCAAAAAAGGGTGTTTTTTTTCGTTTTAATTATATGTTTTTAGGGGTGTAGATAAAGAATCTGAAATCCGTTTTTGGCGGTTGGCATCGGAAAACCAATTTTTTCCCTGAGGCTCTAATTTGTAAAAAAAAATTGGGCAAAAATTGGCAAAAAAAACCTAACCTAACCTAACCATGGTTTGGTGGTTGCAATGTTGTGGTTGCCTGCAATGTCGTGGTTGCAAGAGTATATGAATATAGGTCACCGAGGCTAAATTAAAAATGCTATAAATCCACAGATATTGGGGCCAAGATTTAACTTGCATTTTACCTTAGAAAATATATAAAAATTGGCATACATAAAAATCGGTTTTCCGATGCCGACTGCCGAAAACGGATTTCAGATTCTTTATCTACACCCCAAAAAACATCTAATTAAACAAAAAAAACACCCTTTTTTTTGGATGCACTTAATCTAAAGTAATACCTTCTGGTTTCTGCCTCCTAGTGATGTGACTTGAAAATCTGTCAAAATTTCTATCTTGTATAAAAAAATAACCAAATTGAAACTTGAAATAAATGAGTAGGTACTTCAGCAGTTGCTTCAAATATTTGTACTTTACAGAAAATCTTGTTGCTTTCAAAGCTGAATTCATATTGTTTGTGTCCTTGAAATGATACCTAGTTAGTATTCTGAATTCTGATTCAATTAACCTAGAACTAGATGTTAATTTTCAGAAAGTTCAGGTTTTTTGTTATCAAAGACAGCATTAACTTAAGTTTGTAAATTTGTAATATATCTTATTCCAGGGTATGGATGATCAGGAGGATGCTGATTTACCAATGTTTTTGAATCCAATGATATTGGGAATACCACCAATTGATCCTAGATTATTTGTTTGCAAAAGACCACAAGTCATACGAGAGCATGGCACTAGTAAGTAAATAGTACAAGTTTTTTAATTTATCTATTTTTGAATGTTTTGCATACTTTTAATGATCTGAAACATTTTTGAGATATCCTCTAATCTATTTAGAATGAAATTTATTTATTGTTATCATCATTAAACTAAAGCTGTAAAAAATTGTTATATTTCTCAGATTTTTTCAATACTCTTCAAGATGAGCATATTTTACAAATCTTCAAATGGCTGCCCAAGCACACACTAATCAAGTGTGCACAAGTCTGCACAAGGTTTGTATACATAATTTGGAAATTTTCATTTTATTAAAAACTATTTTTTATTATCAATAAGGCAAACTAGTTATTTATAATTGTAAGACTCATCTACCAATATCTGAATACTTTTTTTTGTTAATTTGAGATTTTTTATTAAGAGTTAATTGTTTTTATCGATCAATTCCATTTACTGGCTTGATGAAAACATTTTTTCAATGTTTTATATAACATTTCTTCTCACTGGAACTCTTCTCTGTGCTCCTTGGTCAGATTTAAATCAATTGCGCTGGACCACACACTTTGGCGTCGCTTAGACCTGAATGGAAGACATTTGCAACCTGGAATGCTGGGCCGCATTATCCTCAGGGGTGCAAAATATCTTAGACTCAGCAAGGCTGATATTTCAGGTCTGCTTGGTAATAATTAGATATTTATTTGCTCAAGGCAACAAAATTGTTAACATTTGATAAACATATGTTTTCCTATTTTGCTTATTGCTTATTTGAAATCCTCTAAAAAATGTATAACCTAGTGTATTTTTCATTTTAGAGTTCTCAAGTCAGTTTCTATTTTTGTATTTTGTATGTGTTGCTAGAAAAAATCCCATACAATTTCAAAATGGATTTTATTAAAATTTCAATTGCTAAATTTATATGAAATTTTTTCTATGTATACAGGTCCTGTGTTTTCACCAAGCCTCAACTACTTACCTAGAATTGGATCCAATTTGATATTCCTTGACCTGAGCATGGCTGATTGCACCCCTGAGACCCTTGCTGAGCTTTTCTCAGTTTGTAGAAGATTGAAGAAAGTCAGTCTGGAGTTCCTAACTCTCACTGACGAAGTGTTTATCAACTTGAGTGATAACCTCAGCCTCGACACACTCAACCTTTCAATGGCTGTTGGTGTCAGCGCCAACGGCCTCGGCACGCTCCTAGCAAAGTATGAACATTTGTTTGTAATAACTTCCTGGACAATGAGTGCCCAGAGCTAACTTTATAACATCCTTAGAGCTAACTTTGTTTGGAACAAGTGCATGAAGCTATTTTTGTAACAATTACACAGCCTAAATTATAACGACCAATTTGAAGAATACTATCAGGCACATGAAGCTTAAAATATATAGATTTTAGGTTTTCTTCAACAGTTGGAGTGTGAATGTTGTAAAGCAATTCCTAATTCTTTCTTTGCAACAGGTGCACAGAACTTCATCACTTGAACGTCGCATGGACACACATGAGTCAGAACTGTGTGCAGGAGCTGGTATTGAAGGCATCTCCGCGGCTGGAGAGCCTCAACATGGCCGGTCATCGTCGTGGGCAGGTGCGGGACGAGGAGGTGCGTACGCTGTGCATGCGCCTGCATCATCTCAAGGAGCTCGACCTCAGCGACTGCACCGAGATAACTTCTCAAAGCCTGCACGCCATCGCCACCAAACTAAGACGACTCACGGTGCTGGGCTTGTCGCGCTGCTACGGGTTACGTGCTGAAACTTATGAGTAAGTTTGATTTATGGTGAACTAGATTGTTTACCAACATAGGATCAATTTAATTTGAAATGCCATAATTTGAGTTGATACTGTCTCTCAGTATAGTTCATTTTGTTTCTTTTTCTGTTTTCATTATATAATTTTAACCTTGAATCTTCAATGAAAATCATTTTATACTAGAATAAAAAAATTTAAAAGCAGCTGGGAAATTAGTGTTTCTTATTCTGTTTGCGCTTCCAGTGTATTATGTTATGCAAGTATGATATTTCTCTTGAATTACTGGTAACAGGTACATTTCTAATGTAATTTTACTGTTAGCAGTTCTAGAGTATTAAACTACCCTGTAATAACAAATGTAAGTTCTAGTATAATATTCCTGTTTGCCGTTCTATTATCTTTCCAAAGTAAGTATGTAAATCCTCAGGTTAATGAATGAATTCATAAACACCATTGTAATTTTTTAATTATGTTCGAGTGCATTCTCCAAACTCGAATATACATAACAAGCTCGAATACCTTGAAGGTCTGTTATAAAGCTTACGTCGTGATCACAGTTATTATAACGATTTCCCGTGCGGCAGGATGCTGGCAGCTATGCCGCAGCTGCAGCACTTATCGTTGTTTGGGGTTCACGACGATGCCGCGATGGGTGCCCTGAGAGCCCGCCTCCCTCGCGTCACCGTGAACGGTCAGCTCTTCACCACCGTGGCTCGACCCACGGTGGGGCTGCGGCGCACCAGCATCTGGACCATCAGGGTTAGAGATTCCTAATGTTTGGTTGCTCAGTTGGGAGGATTAGTGCCTTAGTTACATGGGCCACCAGATTCAGAGATACCTAATGTTTGGTGCCTCAGTTTGGAGGATTAGTGCCTTAATTACATGGGCCACCAGAGACAGAGATACCTAATGTCTGGTTGCTCAGTTGGGTGGATTGGTGCCTTAGTTACATGGGCCAACAGGGTCAGAGATACCTAATGTTTGGTGCCTCAGTTAGTGGATTGGTGCCTTAGTTACATGGGCCAACAGAGTCAGAGATACCTAGTCTTTGGTGCCTCATTTGGGAGGACTTGTGCCTTAGTTACATGGGCCAACAGTCAGAGATACCTAGTGTTTGGTGCGTCAGTTGGGAGGACTAGTGCCTTAGTTACATGGGCCAACGGAGTCAGAGATACCTAGTGTTTGGTGCCTCAGTTGGGAGGACTAGTGCCNCGTGGGCCAACAGAGTCAGAGATGCCTAGTGTTTGGTGCCTCGGTTGGGTAGATTAGTGCCTTAGTTACATGGGCCAACGGAGTCAGAGATACCTAGTGTTTGGTGCCTCAGGTCGACCATTTGGGTCAGGCATACCTTATAGTGTTTGAGGCCTCAGGTGGACCATCAGGATCAGGGATACCTTGTGTTTGGCTTTTCGGTACTAAGTTATTCATCAGTGATGCTTTAACCAAAAAATTTTTGGTGCTTTTTTCGCTGATGATCCAAACCCGGGCCAAAGTAGTATGACGATGCCCAATGCTCACTGTAAATATCTTGCTTTGTCTAAGATTTTTGTTGCTAATTAATCTCTAAGGCTTTAATGTTTCATCGATAGCGCTGAATTTTTTCCTGATTGTGCTTTGATAGGAACATTAATTATAAAAATTTTACAGTCGTGTACTTGCATTACAACAGAATTATTGTGATGTAATTGGAGCCCTGTTAGGATTGGACTCTGTTCAAAGTGTCATTTACTGCAAAAAACCATAATTGATAATTTAATGACGATGAAACGTACTCGTGTTCGTTGATAGATAAAATTAGAAATTGATCATGTTTTGGGAGCTCTTTGTCTATTTGCAGAATCTGTGTAGGATAATTTATGCGCGATCTAAAATTGTGGCTAATTTTAGTGGGAACTTGAAATACGAAGCCAAATGTAAATGATGTTTTTCAGGGTTTACTAATTTTTGTGCGTAAATTTATTTTGGCTTTTTCCTTTTATGAAGGATAGGTTATGAAATTTGCTTGACATCTTCTCATGACTTGATCAATTCATAATTATATTCCACGCGTTCTACAATTTCAAAATCAGACTTTCTGTTGGTGCTGTCTAATCCCTGCTGAGTTGAGACCACAAATATTTCTGACAATAAGAATGTCTCAATGTATTGAGGCTACAGAGCTAATTCTATTCTGAAGTAGTCTTGACCTTGCTGCTGGAAATTGAAGTAATAATGCACGTTGGTGGTTTGAGATGTTGCTAGTTTGTTGTTACCATCTTTGTTGTCGTTATTTATTGACGTATTACACACGATACTTAGTAGTGCTCAGAGTGTATGAAAAACCATTTTAGTGCTCGGTCTTTGCATTCAGTTGGGTGTCTTAGAAACTTGGGCACTAGAATGATCCACTCCCTATTGCCTACTCAATTGCGTGCTCATTTCGTAGTGTGGAACATCGGTTTTGTGTTGAGGCGATGTTATCAAAGCTTCACTATATTGATTGCATCTTAAGGGTTTTTTTTTACTCTGGTTGAAAATTTAGATGTTTGCTAATATTTACCACTCAAGTTATAACTGGCCTTATAACTTGAATAGTATGCCTTCTGTCATATCTCGGTCAAGGTTCCATTTTTCTTGTGTGCGTAGTGTTGCTAGACTTGTCAATAGTCTCTTTATTGCAGTATTATTGCGGACATTATTTCATTTCTTTGGTGCAGTTGGTGATAATGAATTCATCTTGACGTGATTTCTAAAATCCTTTTCCCTACGTTGTATCATTTGGATAACTTGAAACATTTGCGATGAAGGACTTCACTTTCCCAAGTGTGAAGAACTGTTCGTGTGAGCCGGTCAGTGTTGTAGCTATGTGAGGAAATCGCTCTGAAAATACGCTGAACGCAATCGGATTGAGGAGAAACTAATTTTTCTGAAGGCAAATTGAAAATTCGAAGTTAGCTTCCGATAGTTCAGATATATCATGGCATAGAACTGACCTGCACATTAGTCATTTCCGCTGACACAACTTTTTGATGAGATTGGTGCTTTTCAAACATAATATACTTCCTGAAAAGATCATGTCAACGAGATCTTTGATGGTTGTCTAGACTAGTGTAAAATGAAGACTGCAACGCAGCGTTATTCAGAACACTCACGTTATAGGTTGAGATTCAAAATTGCAGAATTGAAAACAAATTTATTCAATTGGAGTCGTCAAACTTAGGTTCACTTATCATAGTAGCAAGGAAATGGTTATTCTATTTTAACCCAACATCAAGAACTAATCATTCCAATTCGGGACTTACTGGACTGCTGAAGAATCTGAAGCATTAAAGTAACCAAATAGATTCAAAGGTGCAACCTAGAGCGTACAGGAAATGAATGGAAATTAGGCACCAGCACTTAACAATTAACTGCATTGGATTAGCCACCAAAATCAAATTATGAAACGAGAGAAAGCTCAGAGTAGCCATGCAACCTACATCGCTTTTGCTGTGAAAAATTAAGCTTCAATTAGGAAAGTAAAAATTTTTCAACCATAATGGAAAAATTCTATGCAACACAAATACTGATACATCGCACAATTCCAAACACTCCCACCGAATTAATTGTCCCCGATACATTTCTGTCGATGTACAAAGAGAAGCGTGCCGTTTCAAAAAGAATAATAACGTTCCTATCGGATGGCAATAACTTAAATGGAAAACTGTCAGCAATTTCAGAGAAATGGGACCAGTTTTAGACCTCACATTAAAATTAATGGATGAAAATACCGAAGTAAATGACCCTGATCAAAATATTCTGCAACTAATTTATAAAGCAACCACTCCAGAAAACAATAGTGATATCACTGCACTACTGGCGATAATACATCAATTCAGGTATGCACCCAACTAAAACACCTGATTAGAAAACAATGCCGACTGCCATAATGCAAGGAAGCGCTCCAGTAAGGCAGCGCTAGGTTACGTGTTAGGTTAAACCACGTTTAACAACAAAATAATAACACACAAACTTCATATTCCTACACACTTTTGCTTAAACTGACACTAATAAAATCGAAATCTCGCGCGACACGCGTAATCATCGAGTAAAAAAGGTCAAAATATACACAAATATTGATCGCAAACAGGTATCAGGGTCAAAAGTAAAGCTCATATCGAGTAAAGCCGACATTTATGGCTCATGGCACTAGGACAATTTGACCGTAGTCATTATGCTCAGATTTTGCAGCAAAAATTTCCTGAAAATAGACGGTAAATATGGAGGAAATGCTTCCTCCTATCAAGAAACAGGAGGAAGCCGCTCGCGCATATAGCTAAATAATACATCAGTATAATCATCGCTTGCGTGAAGTTTGGGGGGCGTAAAGCTGCACGGAGATAATCTCTAACGAGAACGAAATAACGCACCAATTTAAAGAAGTTTCAGTGTAAAAACTGATCACGGCTAATTTATAGTACATTGAACAAAGAATGGTCCAATAGCTTTCAGCTAACCTGCGACGTTCGATGGAGAAGTAGTGTTACGAACTGCCGAGTCCTGCAAGCAAAAAATCTCAAACAAGAAAGGCAGTAGCGCAGCACAGACGCTGGCGCACTGCTAGGGAGCAGTGGCGAGTAATGCACAGTAAAGATTGTCGCCACCGCCACCTGTGCCCCCACGCCGCACTTTGCCACCACAGCACAGCATTCTCTCCCTACAGGGAGACTGAACATCCAGCCAGTTACAAAGAGTACAACTCTCGGCAATATCGTAGGGAAGAAATGTCACAAGCGATACACAAGCCGTGTGTCTCAGAGAAGCAACTTGACGCTGTACAAAGAATACAGCGTCGGGAACTTGAGTCAGGTACGAACACGAGGTGAGCTCTTCAAGAGCGATGTAAAGCAGCATTTAACAATTTTTGCGACGTAATAAGGTATCTGGCAAATAATAATGCACAATAGTATTCACCTACCTATCTTCGAACCTATTCCAGCATCCTAAATTTTGGGCAATAGTAATAACTGGAGTTGATTTTCTAACCAACAATAAAACCAGAGTAATAAGCGCGTACACAAGAATTGAAAGACGAGAGTACCTCAAAAAATATTCATACCACTCTCAGTGAAAGTGGAATGTTCCTGCAAACAAATGGTGGCGAATTTTATTTAGAGAATAAATTCTATGTTTTGAGATGCCGAAAAGACAGTGAAGACGAGTCAATTCTAATAATTAAATAATGAAGCAAAGGTTACGGCCAGTGAACACAGCCGCGCATCTCCATGACTCCTGCATTTCCATGAGCAGCAAGAGACTGCGTTGGCACACTCGTAGGGGAGTATATGCATTAGTAATATTGGGGGTCGTTAGAAAATGCTGTTTAAGGAGCTGAGCTGCATTAAAATAAGCACCAATCACGCGCACGTACCTAATCCACTCAAATTAAATCGCTAGCACGAAAAAGAAAAACGCCATCAATGTAATCTTAAAACTATCCCATGGTTGATCTAGCAAGGCAAGGATACCTCGACGGTGTCTTAAAAATGACACTTTAAAACAATGTTAAAAAGATATAACGTAGACGAAGAAATACTGTAACTAGTTCAGAGATTTCAGGCAAGGTATTACATCGGATGTTAAAATCACACAAATAAACAAGGGCTTTCAATTAGATTATTTCCATAATAATAGAATTCCTTGGGTATTGTACTAATGGTCAAAGAAATTGCTAAAATCGAGCTCCGTTCTTAAAATAGGTTTATTTTGTATTGTACTGAGGCCAACTGATAAACACTCGAAACTTCTCTTCGTCATACCGCACTCACAAGCAACAGTTTGCTTATAAGCCGCCTTCAATGCTGATATTTTCTGGACTCAGCCACAGTAAGACAGGGGGAGAAACTTGTTAGCTGCATCAATTAACAGCTGAAAGGGAGAAACACCGAGCTCAGTGCCCTAAACCAAATTTCAGCACTGCAGGTAGAGCACAAGTCTAGTACAATGGTAGGGCTAACACTGCATCGCTGGGATTTGTTTCTATTGCTGTAAAAGTTGCGCATGTGGTCACAAAACGAGCCAGCCATGCTCAGATTAGGCGAAGTACATAACTTTGTTGGTATCATTGTGTACTGTGACGGCTCTAGCCATGGCAGTAGGGGTGCGGTCTTCGCTGTTGCCACTTTGGTGAGAGCCTTCGCCGCTGTCGTGTTCCTTTTCCACGAGATGGTAGCGCGCCCTGAACGCCACGAGATGCGCGTAGTAAGCAGGTGCCGGGATAGACACTGAACGTGTGCAACGTACGTAGGTGTGGCAGAGCTGGTAGGTGAGGCATTGGAGCTCATCACTGTCGAAGTGATTATCGTCCCACAGAACATGGTAGTGCGAAGGGCGACTCGTACCCTGGATGCCCTGGTGAGAGCAAAGGTAGAAATCAAACTCCGTGGGGTGAGTAATGCCAACGTCCACGGTGGTACCGGCCGGAATATTGCCCGACTTGCCACTCTGCTCCTTTTTGTCGGAGCAGAAAAGCCGCGTGTGATGGCGCTTTTGTACAGCAATGTAAGTGATGCCGGGCTTGTAGTCAGCCTCGAGTTTGATGCACGCCTCCCTCATGGCAGTGAGCTCATGCTGCAGCACCGTCTGGAACTGGCCTTCACTTACACCGTCGCGGTACAAAATTACGCGGTTGGGCTTGAATCTCGTACATTTGTAGAACTGAATCAACAGCTCCTTCACCATGGACGAGAATTCAGTGATGACTTCTTCCTTGCCTTCTCTAATGCCTCCGACCTGGCGATGTTGCTGTACCCTGACAGTTGCTGCGTAGCGAGAAGGATGAGCATCCATACTACCGACCACAGCAGCGATGGAGGGCTTTTTGTTATCTCCTGCTGGAGGATGCGTCACATCCGCGCCTAAAAATATCACGGGCTCGTTGAACACCTTTGGTCGAATGCCAGGGACGAGAATAGAGTTGATGCCGCCCAATTTGACGTTTATTTTCAAGCACAAATTGGACAGCGTTTGTGGGGAGGTTTTGTTAACATTTTTTGCTTGCACGCACTGAGTTGCCATTCCCAATACTGTGTCACCAACGCGCTTCACTTCTGCATAAACAGGCGTTTTACCGGGTAGTACCACACACACTAGTTGCAGGCCAGCAAAATTGTTCTTGAGGTAGCGGAACATGGGTTCCACTTGGTCAGGACCAGTGGCGTATTTACAAAAACATGGCTGCCCAATAATGGGCATACCGGCGTCGTTGCTGATCTTCTGTAATTGAGTCGTGAAGTTGCGCAAATTGTCTTCTTTGACTGTGCGCTGAGGAGCAAAGCAAGCGATAGCCCACACCCTAATCTCCACGCCCGTGTAGAACTGCTTGCCGCGCATGTCCCACACGCCTTGATTCGGCATCGCCTGCTGCCGCGTGCGGCCTCCGTACTGCAGACGAGGCGGAGGCAAAACACGTCCGCGCACCTCCATCATGGCGGTGCTGATGGTCAGCCCAAACTCCCTCATATAGGGATCGTTGTTAAAGTCCGCTTTCCTCACAAGATTGTTGATCTCTCTTTCACGATCAGGCGCTGAACGAGCAGTTGCTTTGATCATGGTGCTCGTCTGCATATCCGTGAGCTTTTTGATGCACCTTTGACCAGCTACGATATTGCAGACCTCCAGTGGCAGGTAGGTGTGCTTGTGTTCCTGCCCAACCTGCAGGCACGGCAAGTGCGGGAAACGGAGCCTCATTCTGTATTTGTCCAAGAAGTACTTGGCAACAGTGCATTCCACAGTCTGCCCATTCTCAAGCTGCAGTGGGAATGATTGCATCTGAGCCGGGCGGCGGGTCACGTTGCAAACACGATATTTGCGGCGCATCGTGCCGCAGTGAGTGATCTCAATTTTCAGGCCTTTGATTTCTTTGGTGAACTTAACTCTCTGAGAGTCGGTGAGAGGCTTGCGTTGTTCATTAATCTCCCTTATATCCAACACTTCACACATGAACTCAATAACAGCCTGAGCCTTGTAGAACGCGGTGGCTGACACTGAAATGTAGTGAAAAACAAAATAATTAACAGAGAAAACTCATCAACTTCTTATTACACGGAAATTTTTTTTATTTATTTAATTATTAGTGTTTATGAGATATACGTTTCATAAATACTAGGAGATAAATTACAAATAAAAACAAATAAGAGAAATCTTCAGAGACTGCAAGCAAAAATTCAATTGATGCCTACGTTGATAATGCCCATCTGTACAAGAGATAAACCTTAATATTCGCAGTAACGGCAAATACTGCACAAAAATTCAACATGTAATCGCTTGCCAACAAATGTATTCAAACTATATTGACATCCTGATGCTGCATTTGGACAAGTTAAGAAACAATGTTCATGTATCATTGCAATCACCGTCAATATTGAGCATCATTTTCCACTGGGATGGTCTGACGCTTTGATGAAAACCAAACCACACTTCACGTCCTCCTCCCAGGGGATGGTAGTAGCCATCAGGGGCGGAGAAAAACGAGCGTCCCACAGGGGTGTAGGTCATAGAAGGAAGATGCCTCATCACAACATCCAGAGCCTGACACATAATTAAATTATGGTATAGTGAGTAAAATGAGTAAAATTAACAAATAATGTTAAACGATTAGTAAATAAAATAAGGGAAGCCCGGAGCCAACTTTATAGGCTTTATGGCCAATAACTCATCATCATTAAGTAAACCTATGTGTACAGACAAATAGTAAAGCACACGATATAAATAACAAAATTACTTGAATATTTTTAAAGAATATTGACGAGTTGGGAAGTAAGAAATGTGAAAAAATGCTTCCTAGTAGCAAACAAGTAAAAAGTGGGCACATGGGCAAGCTATTCAATATAATTCAACCTCAATTAAACATTCGTACTTACCAAACACAGAAAATAATCTACCTTAGTTTTCTCTTGAATAACAAAACGACCATCATAATTAAGAGTTGATTTTTTTGAAGGAAGACGATTGATAAACCAAGAAGCTCAAACCCTAGAACAAATCAACGGAAGTTGTGTAGATGGAAAAAATTGTCATGTAGACGTACAAAAAAAAAAAAATGCTACATAGATGGAGCCAGTGTTACCTGGATGGCATCGAAGGGGATGGTACGAGTACGACCTTCAAGCGCCTCTTCGAGCGTGTAAAGGTTCACTTGTGCCAGCCACTTCATTGCCACCTTGAACACGCGGTCCCGCCCGTCTCCAGGCAGCGTCACCTGTAGAACAATTCACAAGTGTGAAAAATTACATCATGAATAGCCACTTCATTCTAGGTACTAATGTACCAGCTCAATTCCTAGATTACTCTTCATTTTAATATTTCAGAACATGAAACTTTCCGTGACCTGGTATGCTTCTGTGATACATAGATTCATAGATTGGCAGCCAGTTGCTGAACCAGTATAATTGCTTTGGTGAAAATAAATAATATGACTTCAAGATATAGGAGCTTCACAGTATGCTTTCTAATTTAATCCCTCTAGGTACTTTAAATAGGATTCTCGAGCAGAAAATTTCTCTAAGAAATAGGAACTGAAGAATTTTTTTTAGTTCCTACACACACTACAACTATGAACAGTGGACTGTAATTTCCAACAAAGCTTTAAGAACAAATTAATGAAAGGTCCTAAGATGAGCAGCAAGACTCACCTCGAGCTCCATTTTTTCATTGATGGGCAGTGGATCACGAGTGTAGAGGTTGCTGCGGCCGTCGAAAACAGGCTGAAACATATCAATCATTTCCATGAATTGAACACTTTATGATGACAATAAAATAAAGACAATTTTCAAAAACTTCAAATTTCTTTACAGACTTGGCACGAAGTGGATAATAGAGATGCATACATATAAATATTAGGTAATACACCAATTATCTTTCTTCTAACATTAGCTCACTTTGAGGTTGCTGAAGATCCTGGGGAAAGACTGGACCATAGTCTCGATGATCTCCCTGTTGACTTTGCGGGGGCACTTGTCAGGCTGGATACTGACGTCGTAATGCTGCACGTAGCCTCGAGGCATGGAGATTTGGAAGTGGTTAGCTCGCAGTGTGATGAGTCGACCTTCTCTGCCCAAGTTTGGGCGCCGAGGAGCCACAAAAGCTGAACAAAAAGTAAGGTTAATAACGCATTTTAACAGCACATTAAATTCACCTGAACATTCAACATTGAAAGCAAATGACATCAAACCGAACATTTAAAATCTCTGAACTTTTACACATTAATCAGGTTTACATATGTATTTGCTTGAAAATACCTACTTCATATTAGAGATATTTCACGCCGAAAGTAAACATGATAAGCTCAGTAAAATCACAATACTATTTTCAAAAGGATATTTTCTTATAGTCATAGCAACACGTGACACGCTTGTCTTGAATGTAATCTAATCTATCAAGGTTTTACCATGAATTGTAAATTTGTATTATATTGAGTGTCCTCATACACACTTCTGCTCGAATATTTGCATCCTTTTTCAACAAACAAATAGTGACAAGCCTCAGACACATGGTTAATAATTGGCCAAATAAGATGTGAGAATTTCTCTGAATCATACATAATTTATTCAGAACAGCATCGCTGATAAATATTAGTTTCCTGTAGTAATCGGTCCAGCATTCGACACATGAGGGGGTCTTGAATTCAAGTTTCAAAAACTAAAAACTTTGAGTAGTAATCAAAAATGATAACTTTGATTATAACTGCCATAACCTCAACTTATCAAAGAATAATTTTAGTTAATACATCTATGAGAAATTAAGGCACAATCCTGCTCAAAGAGAAATACCATTAACTGAGCTCCAGTTAAAGACTACAGAGGCCATGTTCACATATTCATAGGCTTCAAACAGTTACAGACACCACAAGAGAACTTAAGACAGTTTAAAACATCAACTTTATTTGAAACATTGACGACATACTTTTATCACTAACAATTTAATTAAATGCTCAATATTAGGGAATCGTAAGTAAGTAATTACATACAGTTAGACAATCCTTGTCAACGTAGTAAAAATAGTTACGGGTTCACTTAGTATGAACAATTAAATAAGACCTGACACCTGAGGGTACTACATATACTATCAATAAATGCTGAAGTGTTCAGAGCAGCCCAAGTACCCATAGCGGTAAATTCCTCGTCTGTGATTGGTGGGTTTAGCTAGAAAAGCCTGCAGTGATTGGCTGACAGAGTTATGAAGACGTAACATTTTGGATAGTAAGGCATCTGATGACTCACTGGGCAGATCAGGAGGAAGAAGAGCAGCTGCAGCAGCACCAACATTGCTCTGGGCCTGGTCGCCAACAGCTAAAGCTGCCTGAGTTGCACCTGGGATACACATAGCTCGTTAGATCAATCAATGTAGATCACATCAGGAATAGAACTAAACTAATTATCAGTGGAGATAACCATATTTTTCATTATTTTTACAGAATTTCTGGCTCATATTTGTAACTTTAGAATTGATGTTTTTAGCACAATACATCAAGTATTTTAAGAAAGAAACCTTATTAGTTGAAGTGATAATAAACAATATCTTAGGTTCTAAAGCAAGACAACTTCAGTGGTAACAACAGTAGGCCAATTTTTACTGCACTTCATCTTCATTTGACTACAGTATAAAAATATCTATTTTAATGCAGGACTGCATTAATGAGCATAACTACTCTTTTTTATTATTGCTGCATTATATTATTATTGCCCAGCACTGGTTTATTACTTTTCCTGGCAAATTCCTCCTAATGGGGAAAGCAATGCCGGAGTCTGAATGCTAATAACTGAGTTAGGGACTGATTGTTTTTTGCGGATAGGGGTGCTGGGTGTAAATGCATGGGGAAGTAGAGGGAGGATGAATGTTTTATGTGTGATGAGATGGTAGGGAAACAATGGAGCACCAGCTTATGATTGAATAATATACGTTTAAAAATTACTTTTTAAAGACAACACTTCTAAAGAATCCAGTGTCTCCAATGTTAAAGATGTACAATGAATTTTTTCATTTTATTTACAAATATTAAAAAATTAATTTTTCAATTTTGTTAATTTATATTTTTTTCAAAATTATTTATTCTGTCAA
The DNA here is from genome assembly GCF_000764305.2 of Hyalella azteca. NCBI lineage: Eukaryota > Metazoa > Arthropoda > Malacostraca > Amphipoda > Hyalellidae > Hyalella > Hyalella azteca. Next base: position 102,246 of record NW_025933238.1, read on the forward strand.
TTGTTTCATACATTGCCTCCGACTTCACACAAGTGTGCAAAATTTCGGATCAATTGGACAGGTAAAAGTGTGTCAAATATCAGTTATGAGATTTGTAGCTGACAAAATTATTTTTTAAATTTTTTAATATGGAAAAATAAAATTTGCTTTTAAAATCATTTATTTTGTCATTTGATTCTTGCATTGTCTCCAACTTTACGAAAGTGTGCAAAATTTCATATTGATAGGATAAGAAGAAGTGTGTTAAATTTTGATTATAAGATTTGTAGCAGACAGACAGACAGACAAACAAACAAGAAGTGAAGTTAAAGAGAAGTGTTGTAAAAAGAGCAGCACAAGAGAGCAAGACAGCTGATGATGGAAGCTATTTTGAATGAGGTGATGAGGATAAAGGTTATGAAAGATGGAGTGGCATAAGGTGAGAGTTGGCTGGCAGTGAGTGTGGGTTGGTCAAAAAGACGCAAACATCAAGAGCGCAAAAAATATGAAAAGAAAGAGGAGGCAGAGATAGGAGAATGCCATAAATAGAGTCATGACTAGAGAAGGAAAAATATGTGAGCACCAACTATTAGAACATTCCTCTCCTTTGTCTTTGAGTAATTAATGTTTACTAGTGTAAACCTTTCAGAGAATAGTTTTTTATTCAAAATGTTTTAGCCTTGTAGAAGGAGTGTCCTTTGTATTTTTTTAAAGTATGACTATAAATTCAGCAGCCTGACATGAGGTCTCCACACTCCCAATTCAAGCCTTAAAAGTAAAAGTCTAACTTTGTAAGATCCCATGCTCCCTTCTTGTGGGGATAATTGCTGGAGCTAAAGAAAAGCACTCTGGTGTAACTTCTTTAATGTTATTTTTAGGAACGCTAACAATGAATTCTTCAGCTTGATATAGAACACTTTAAGATACGCTCTACCATAATACAGGAAGCGTTTGTTTATTCAATAAGCAATCCAAGCATCCGATTATGTTAATTTATATAAATTGTCTAGAAAGATTTTAAATTAATAGATTGTAGTTATATAGTATAATAATGTTATAAAAAGTCATTTGCCTATTCTGCCACATTTGCATCAATATAAAATATACACATTTAAGATTTTTAATGAATATTCTTGGACATCATCCTTTCTACAACTAATAAAATATATAATTTGACACTACATTCGTCACTTGTATGGTAAAATCTATTTGAAATAGTGCTTAAATATTTGAAGCTGAATGCATATGTATTGCCAGCGCCTATAATAATTACCCTGTGGTATACATTAAACCCACTTTGTAGGCAACATGGAAAAAGTTCTACAGACTACCAGTGTATAAGAAAATAAATAACCCAAATAGATTAAATCCCACACAAAACTTGAATTGAAATATATGCAACAAAATCATTATCACACAAAAGAACAACAAAAACCATGTAAATACCTGGGGGCTGATGGGGAGGCACAATAGTGGTGATGGCAGGTCCTTGCGGCTGTGTTGCGAGAGGAGTTGTGGGCGGAAGTGATGGCGCGAGGGCACGGGCCGGCCCTCCTGGACCTCCAGGCCCAGTGCCTCCTCCGCCAGTGGCGGGAGAAGCACTGGGAGGACCAGGAGCTGCACATCAATCATAATTTTATTATAAGTGAATATTGATGAAAGAATCATAGATTCATCAGGTTCAAATTGACATCAATCAGGCAGGCATAAGATTTATAAGATGGAAATATATCATAGGACTCATAGTGGTAAAAAAAATGCTCAAGTATGCAAGTCTAGTGGCACAAAAAAATGGTTTTTCAAGCAATCTTTTTAGGAATTTCATCTATATTATAACATGCATCCAGGATTCATAAATGTACTTGGTGCCTTTTGGATGATGGACTTCAGGCAGAAAAATATTAGGTTTAGTTTGATTTCACACAATTGTCAAGTATACATGCCATCAAACAGCAAGTCTAGCTGGCAACACTTATGAGATATAACAAGATCAGGTTAACAACTTTATACACCAAGGACTGAGGCAACATAATCACAACTTTCTCATTTTCTAAATATGCTCAGTAGTGGGGCATTTATTCTAGATTTTGTGTTAAAATCAATAGTTATATATATGTATTAAAAGATCAAGTGAAAAATTCCACTTTGAATCTTTGGAAAACTTATCCAATAGTTTGTGAGTGAAATAATCAATTACTGATATTTTTTATATACAAGTGAAAATGAGTTTTTCCTTGATTTTCAAATCAGGAATCAGGCTAGATCTTGGAGTAAGAGAAGCCACTTAGGTTGAGACTAACATCTTCAGTCTTTGGGTATTCTTAAGGCATCTTTACTAAATTAGGGTAAACGCACCATATTCCGACACCTCCAGGACATGGCAAGAAATAAATGGCTATAAATAGATCACAGTTTGCCGCAAATAGAGTTCTGATTGGTTTACATCACAGCACCACACTACGCGCCAGCAATGATGAAACGTAACAAACTGTTGCTATATTTACTTAAAAGCCTTTAGAATTCAAATCTAAAAAATTGCTGAATTCCGACACTGTGTGTGACAAAATGCAGCATATTGCAAGACTAATTTCGGCACCGCTTTAAAATCATAATTCCTAATTCGGACACCCTGTGTTTGAATTCCGACACCCTGTGTGAGCTGTGTCAGAATACGACACTCTGTCACGGCTGTGTGTTGTAATTCCAACACCGCGTTGGAATTAGTTTTAATGTGTCTAAAACTGTCTCTTAAATCAATCATCTATTAATTTATTTACCACTTAAAATCAGCAAATACAAGTATAATTAAAGGTTTCCTAATATATTCACAGACTTATTTAAAAATCTCAAACCATAATATTCTTTCTACAAAAACAGTCTTTCACTATTTAGTAAAGCAAGGTCAACTATCAACTTTCATATGTGTTTTGATGTTCTCACTAGTTGACTTGGACTTTCGCTCTGCGGATCTTAACATGTTCCGCTAGACCTAGTGTTCTGTGGAAATCTTGTGCGCAATAGTATGATGTCACCATTTTGACCATCTACGCATGCGTGGAACTAAGAAAAAGCTTAATATAAAGGAAAAAGTTGAGGGGTATCAGAATTACCCACAGTGTCCCAATATGGTGCATTTACCCTATGCAGCTCCTGTCAGGCTGTCAAAATCAAATGGTGATGGTCTTACACATCAGAATTTAATGTCCTCATTGATTGGAAAACCATCTGTTCAAATTGATAATTAGCCACAGCCATATAGTAGTAGATAATATTCCATTAACAAGTTTGATAGACAAGTCACTGCTCCAACTTGCAATATTCTTTTAACACTTGACTAAGTTTACTTGATCATCAATGCAGCTCAGACGGTCAGACCTATTAAGTGGCAAGTAAATTCAAAATATTAGGCAGAATTTTTTCAAAATTTTGTTATTTAGTAAAAATTTGGTTAAAGGCCTTGAAAATAGAGAAAAAATACCACAAACATGGATATTTCTATCTCATTCAAAGGTAGTTTTTGCCTAATTTCATGGAATTAGTTGCCAGTTTAGATACACTTAATTTTCTTGCTAAGTCAATACCAAATCCCTAGGCTATTCCAGTTATAATTTGAAATATTAGACAAAAGTTTCCTAAATTGCAGGAAAAAATAATTTTTTCACAGGTTATTCAAACAAAAATAGACCATTGTTCTTATTTCTATAGTAGGTATGTGCACAAAGTACGCTTGACCGTAAACAATGCTGGCAAAATGGCGGACAGCCACTTTCCGCATCGGCGCGCGTAAGGTATTTAATTTTGAAAGTCCCGCCAAAATGTTAGCTTAATTTGATTGACTTTTGTTTGGAAACAAACTAAAAAAACTTGAACAGTAGCCTGAGATCATGGCTGAAGCTTCTTAACCGATGTCATAATTGTCATTTTTTACGTCATTGATATCATTCTGGAACCAACGTAAGTAACTAAGGAATTTCCCAGTTCAAATATTTATTGATATATTTATATCAATTTCAAAACTTTACGCATTTCTAAAGGGAGTTGTGATGAGACCATGGGAGTCGAACCGTTGAGTTTAGACCATTGCAACTTGCAACAGGGGCCCAAGGGCCAAGGGCATGGGGCCTTGCGAAGGGTTAAGACCGCGGACCCATGGTCAGGAAGATGTGCCAGGTGCGCGGGAATTTATTTTGTCATTTTAACAACCTGCGCGGTGTGCCGTACTACGTTGGTAAAAAAATGCGCCGTGCACCGTACTTTAGAAAGCTAAAATAGTTCTACTATTTTAGTCTACCATTTCTTCTAAAAATAGCTCTACTATTTTAGTCGACAATATACGCGAGTCGAACTCACAATAATAAAATGTAAGACATGTCCGGGATACTTCTGACTCTTCCGGTTGTCCGCCTTGTCGGATACGGAACGTACGGTAATTGTAAACTCCGGCTGTTATACATACGAAATGTAAAAAGACGGTGTTCAGTGTTGCCATATGACTTTGGAGAAAATTTCTTCTAAAATAAAGATGGCCGGGATTGCACAAACACATGCACGAAGATAATCAATTTTCGTTACATTGCGCCAACTGTGCACAGCAATAGCTTAAAAAAAGTGAAAATGCGCAGGAAAATTCACCAAAAACATACATCATCCTGAGTGTGGACGCGGACCGCCGCACGGCGGTGGACCGACATAAGTACCTCTCTTCATACTAGTCTGGAAAAGTCCTATTTTTGTCTGAAATATCGCGGCTCTAATATCATATAATTTCAGTAGGTATGAAATCTCGCGGCTCGAATGTCATAAATTTTTGTTTGATTAAAAAATCGCGGTTTGCACTTCGCAAACATGTCATTTCATAAAATTTTCAACTTCCGCAATCCGCATTGCTTTATACAAGCAATCAAACAAGCTGAAGATGGGCGCGGTGACAGCGGGGCTGATCATGCAATCTATAGTTTATGGTCGGTCATGGCTGCCTGAGCCATAGTTTATGATTGGCCACGGACGCCAATTTAAGGTTGATGTGGCTGATGGAGAGCTTGAAAAGACGCCGATATCTCGAGCTAAAAGGCCCTACTCTACAGCCTGGGTTTCACAAGCTGTCAGCTGTGGCCTGTGAGTGTGAGATGATCAAACTAGAACTTATCAAGAAGTACACAAGTCACAGCTTGATGGAACATTTTTGTTGACAATTTTAGGGGGGTTATTATATCTGCCAGTGCCATGAATCTTAATAGCTATTACAGTTGAATCCTGCATTACTGGCCTACACATAGGACAAATGTTCTTGTAAGTTGCAGAGGAAAAAGCAAAGCCAAAGGGGACTGCTGAAGTGAGTGAAGTCTCTTGTTTGCTCCCATAAATTGGTTTCATGAATTCATGGGAACTAATAATAATATATTGCGATTTACAACTCAGTTACATGTTAAGCTGAAATTAAAAAACATTCTGATACCTATGAACCTTTGGCAAAGTAAAGTTGAGAAATACTTGTAAAAAATAATTAACTACGCAAGTTCAAAAATACATGAAATCGTTCATAAACAAAGAACAAGGATATATTTTCGATTCAATAAAAATCGAAGAAACAAAATCAATTAACTAGAAGTCAATGCACTTACGCTGCCCAACGGGGTACATAAATTCAACTATTGTAATGATTGAATTATCAGCACATAAAAATGTTTGCAGCACGACTATAGGTGAAACTATTCAACCTACTTCCCGGACATGATGAATACACCTAAGTTCTGATGTTCCAATAACGCGAATGTAGTAAACATTCGTATTCGAATATATATTGAAATTAGCAATATGCATCATGTTAACAAAAAAGTTATTTATGTAAATTCCCGGATAAGAAATAATTTTAATATTCCAAAGATTATTTATTGATCGGTAGACAAGTTTTTGAAGAGTTTAGTGAGAAATCAGAAATGACAGGAGCTTTCACTCCATGAGGTTTTTTTGTTCACGATAAATAGTTTCTTTTGAGATTTGCATTTATAACTTAATGAAAAATATATTAGAGCAAATTTTATTTCGAGCTGCAAGATATTGAGTATATAGAGATGGAAGCAAGGTTCCCAATCAATATCAACGTTTATTAGTAATGTTCCTTGCATCAAATTAACATTTTGATCATTAATGTCCCCCATTCAAACAACATTATAAAATAATTCTCACAGTGAAATATATGCGCATTTTATTATTGTAATTAATCCCACTAGCGTATATGAGGGTGAGTCACCACAAGTATCGATTCGGTCTGAACGTGAGTGTAAGAAGGCCAAACGGACGTTGCGGCTGCAGTGACTAATATTGTTAGGTTTTATCATCAAATAAATAATTGGATTGATCAGTTGAGAGGACGGGTAATCGAACCTATGAAGGCAGCGCTTGCTGGAGTTTTTGTGACGTGATCAGCATGGGCGAGAGTTTTAAACTTTATGTTATGTGCAAGTAACATTTGTCAGTCTACATTATGTAATTATGAAATATCATAATGTATAGGCCATATTTTCAGTCTAGGTCATATTTTCAGTCATAACAGCCTCCCTGATAGCATCGTTGACGCTCCGAGTATGAACATTTTCAAAAACAGACTAGACGAAGCTATGCAGGAGCATATGTTCAGTCTTAAATTGCCTAGCAAATTACGGACCAGGCAATAAGTCCAGACGAAGCTATGCAGGAGCATATGTTCAGTCTTAAAATGCCTAGCAAATTACGGACCAGGCAATAAGTCCAACAGCTATCTCAATCAATCGTCAGCTATGGAAAGATCGGGTTCCAAAGGCCGGATCCCATGTGAATCAAGTCACGAAAAGTTCATGAATCGGCAACAGGCCATGGGCCTATTTCTTCAACGCCGACACTTCTATTCTATTCTATTATAGGTGATTTCAGTCATCTATGCAACCCAAATTTCATTAATTATGATCCAATACATGCGAGATTAAATACACAGTTTTATAAATGTTGTATAGGCCTATAGGGGCCTGTCTAATTTTACAACTCACCGTTTCCCATTAAAACGATAAAATGTATGATTTCTGCCACCAACTCGCACATAATTTCGTCAATTAGAAATGAATGGTGAATTGAGATTAAATACAAATCTTTTAATGCCCTATGCACTGAAGTCCGTCGTATCGAAACCAACCTTGATGTACTTAACGACAAAGCTTCTTAGTCACATCGCGCATTGGATGTGAGTTTGTCTGAATAATCTTTTGCACTATATTGGAAACTATAAATCGACCCCTACATAATTTTAAGTCTATTTTTGGGATCAATTTTAATATAAATCTAGCTGTGATTTCTAACAACGCCAGCTTACTTTAATTAATACAATATAGTTCATGGTCTTATTACCTACAAAGCTCTTATTTTCTTGTGAACTGAGCGTTGTCACAATTCTTCATCGCCATCTCGTCTTCCGCTAAAACTGCAGGGAAGAGGAAGTCGGAGAGTTAAATTAAACACAGCAATATATTTATCTAAAATTCTAACGAGTGATGAGCGGTGCGAGGATTTTTCCTTGATTCAGTCTCCATAGAAAGCGGTAACGGATTAAAGCAGTAAAGTCCCGGTAGTTACTGAGGAAAGCACGAAACGGAGAAGCTTGCCTCGCTTTTCTAGTTCACCAGCTACAATGATATAAAGCAATACAAGGTACAATCAAGATGTAATTCGAGGTATATAATATATGTATATAAGATTGTATTATTCATAACTACTCCTGAGACGTTGGATTGCTGCTACGCTAGCCTATCGATAATCTTATGTTAGTTCACAATTACGAAATAAATACGCGAACCTTGCAGTCTGGCACAATTCTTGATGATGTAGATTTCAATTACTCGTTACATTATTAATGTCAATTATGTAAATAACTCTTAAAAAGTATATTGCTCAATTTTATATCAAAAATAGCTCCCAATTATGAAAAAATATAATTAAAATTTTATTATATTGCATTTAGTTAATATTTTATAACTATCAGCGGTAATTAGTGGAATAGTATGGGAAAAGATATTTAATTTAAATTGAGGGGTAACTGAGCTAAATTGAAATATGCTGGAAAATCAAAAAATTCATACAAAATGAATAAAAAAAAATTGTCGATCAAATTTGACCACAATCTCGTGAGGTATTGTGATAATAGTGATATCGTGTAGATTGAAATTAATAAACGAAACTCACCGAGAACAATAGCGATTCGAATAGAAGCACTTCTCTTTTTCTGATTTTCAGAGTGAGAAGCAAAAGTTTAGATACAGGATGGATTTTAGACGCCCAGACTGATGACCAATCAAGTAACAAACAATTCGGAAGTCGCGAAATTACCATAGGGTTCAAATTTCGCCTTTATTGGTAGTAATAAGTGTTAGTCACAGTTGAGTAAACAGTAGTACCCAAAAAATATACTTAGAGGTATTGGTAAATAAATTAAAGATCGGATGTGGGTACTGAGAGGGATTGAGAGGAAGGCAGCTCATCATATAAAATTATTAATGGCTTAGGATTAGCCAATCCATGCAGCTCACTTGTGCAAGCAAGGGTCCGTTCCATGTCGAAACTGATATGGTGCTGTCGTGGTGAGGCATTATGTGTGTCCAAGTCCACTTTTTCTGGGTGGCTTGGTTATTGTTTATCTTTGATTAAGACCTGAAGGTTCGGGATCTTCTATTGTGTTGGCTATAACAGGAATGAAAGTCTAGTTAATACAGAACATTTTACTCGCTAATGACTTTACAATAGGCACTATGAGGATACAATCTCAGAGAGGGAAAGAATCGACCTGCTCAATAGAGAAGCTTATCGAGGGCCGGAGCGTAGGACTAAGTTGTGGACGCTATCGCGGCCCACCCGCGTAGAATCGCAAGTGTCGGGCAGTGGTGCGATAAGTGTGGCATGCATGAAGCATGGGTGCGCCAGAGGCCCGCTGGGTCAAAGGACGAATGGGTGGTGACAGTACGGGGTGCGATTGGGATAGAGTGGGATGAAAAAGAGTGGAAAAGAGAAATAAATGAGCGAGTGAAAGACTATGGGCTGAAGGTATGGAAGCAAGGAATGGAGGGAAAGGTCTCTCTAAGACTGTATCAGATGAAAGCGATGCCAAAATATGAATGTATGTATGATGGTATATAGAGGTGGGGACCTTCTGTTTTGTGTTAGGGCAGGCGCGCCAGGTGTGAATGGACGTACATACAGGTGGAATGAAAGGAGAGAAGATAAATGTTTTATATGTTTTATGTGTGTGACGGAACCCGAATTTTATGAAATAATTTTTTTTAGAACGTAGTATTGGCTGGACTTGGAAGATCAACTTCACTAAGAGATTCAAGTCTTGATATTATCTATTACGTTACAATATAATTCAATAATGGTTGAATGTATTTATTTATGACTAAGCAATGTGTAAACGAATATTTATTTCGCGACCGTAATATGGAAACTTGTCTAGCTGTGGTGTTTGTAGTCTTGGAACGAGACAGGGCGTGGCTCCAACGTGATTGGTTGAGCTGCTCCTAACCTCGTTATAGCGCGCGCTAGGCAGTCGTGAACGATGGAGAGTTTGGTCTCTTTGGAATTAGTTTAAGATTATTAGATTTTTTAACTGTGATTAGATTGCCAAATGATTACAAAAATGTTGACTTTATTGTATTATATTATATTATCTATTTTTTTGCACTTAGGAAGTGTTTATAGTCTGTTTTGTACATTGCGAACAGTAGTTGAAGTAAGCTCATTTTGGCTGAGTTACCCCCTCGTTGTGTGCACTCGGAAGTTGTGTGTGCTCAGTGGTGATGGATTAGGGTAACACGGTTTCGACTCTAGTAAGGCCTGTCTCTTATACACATCTAGATGTGTATAAGAGACAGCTTCTATTCTATTCTATTCTATGTGTGAAGCTGCAGTTGCGAGGCAGTTGTGGCAAAGCGGTAGCGGCAGAACAGTAGTGAGGAAGTAGCGGTTTCGAGGCCGTTATTGCAAAGCCACAGTTACGAAGCAGCAGTTACAAAGCCACAGATACGAAGCAGCCATGGTTGAACTATGATTCAACCATGTGAAGCATCACTTTCCAAGCACAAGCAGTAGTTGCGGAGCAGCAATTGTACCTACTCTTGTGCGGTGTCGCTTGTGTTGCATCACAACTTCAGTATATATCGGTATAGTTCCACCGTTTGTGATTATTATAAAAAGCTGTCTCTTCATTACCCATTCACTAAATGCTTTCAGCTGATTTGCCGAAATAATGCTCTTTCTATGCTCCGAGTAGTTATTTAGCCGAGAGTAATTATTAGCGCATTTTCTCATTTATTGAAAAGAGGCGCTAATGTGCACGTCATGTCCGTCTGTCTGTCCGTGACCATGTTTTCGTCGCGTCGACGAGAAAATGCGCTCTCTGTCACTCACTGCGGTGAGTACTGAGTATAGTTACCCTTCAACGCAGTACAGGTTGCCAAGATGATGAGGTTAAAAAACGTTTCCAAATATTTTCGAGGCTGAAACCGAAGCTAATTCAGCCGAAGGCTGAAATTAGAAACTACGTGATATTTTTAATTAGAGTGGAAGTACTTTCTTTTATCGCCTACCTCTTGATAGGGTATTCCCATTTAGTCAGACCATGCTGTCTACACACATACAAACGACGCTAAAATATTAAATCGTCAACTTTTTATGATTAAAATTTAACAGAATTGGCATAAAGACATTCAAACAAACTAATCTTATGCTGCTGTATTTAGTAGTTGAAGATCATTTACAAGTATTATAAGTAACAGGCAGCCATCAATAATCACTTATATAAATATAAGTTAATTTAAAAGTAGTTTATCTACTTAAGATTAGAAAGCTTAGAAATGTTAGAATTTAGAATGTTTAATCTTCAAATCTTTATGAAGCAAATACTTTTGGTTTTGGGCAAGCGCAAGCGGTTCCATGTGATTATTGTGAATAATTTGTTGATTCCTTTACTTTGTCATGGATTGAATCATGAGCGGTGGACTGCAACGTTCTTGTTCCGGCTTGCGTACTTGTGTTTCAGCTGTCGAGACTCGAGACGTCTACACTACATCATATGACCATAAGCCATAACGAGCATTCTACTGGTTACTTAAGGACTTGAAGGTAAGCTCAACTTCACGATTCATGTTTTTACTTTTTAAATGTGTATGATATAAATTATTACATTTTAAGCTTTGTGTTGGATATTTCGCAGTACACTGGCATAATAATGTTTCCAGCGGACCAGCAATATAATGATATAAATTTATAACCAAACCTTCATGTTTTCATTGTTTGTTCGGGCTTCAAAAATTTGACAGGATTTGCATTTTCTCATTCCGTCATAGTAGGTAATTCCGTCACCTCTTTAGTTTTTCCTTTATATTAAGCTTTGTTTTAGTTCCATGCATTCCTTGATGGTTGAAATGGTGACGTCATACATTTGCGTGTCGAAATACTGCAAAAACACTAGGTCTTGGCCATCTAGTGGGAAAATATTGAGATCCAAAGAGAGACCTGTCTCTTATACACATCTAGATGTGTATAAGAGACAGGACCTATACTATGGCTATGACCTGTACTATGAATATGACCCGTACTATGACTATTACCTGTACTATGACTATGACCTGTACTATGACTATGACCTGTAGCATGACTATGACCTATACTATGACTATGACCTATACTATGACTATGACCTATACTATGGCTATGACCTGTACTATGACTATGACCTGTACTATGACTATTACCTGTACTGCTGTCTCTTATACACATCTAGATGTGTATAAGAGACCGTCACACAAGTGTGCAAAATTTCAGAGCAATTAGACAGGTAAAAGTGTGTCAAATATCACTTATAAGATTTGTAGCTGGCAAAATTATTTTTTCAATTTTTTTTTAATATTAAAAAAAAATTAAAATTTTTTAAATCATTTATTTTGACATTTGATTCATGCATTGTCTCCAACTTTACACAAGTGGGCAAAATTTCAGATCGATAGGATAAGTAGAAGTGTATTAAATTTTGATCACAAGATTTGTAGCAGACAGACAGACAGACAAACAAACAAACAAGAAGTGAAGTTAAAGAGAAGTGTTGTAAAAAGTAAAGAGTGTCTTAGTCAAAAATTGAAAATTGTGGCTCTTTTGTTTTTTAGGCTCAATAAGTAGCTCAGTAGCTGCGATCTGCGAAAAAAGCATTTAGCATAGCAAACTGCATGTAGATGTGCGTGCTCTAGTTTTTGTGCCATGCAATATCAAAATTATATAGACTTAACATTTTTTTAACAAAATGTACAAGATTACTAGGGTAAACAGACCATATTCCAACATCGTGGGTAATTCCGACACTTCTCAATTTTTTTCCTTTATATTAAGCTTTGTCTTACCTAGTTTCACACATGCATAGATGGTTGAAATAGTGACGTCATACTATTGCGCACCACCAGCACCAGATTCCTGCAAAACGCTAGGTCTGGTGGGAAAATGTTAAGATCCTCAGAGCGAAAGTCCAAGTCATCTTGTGAGAACATCGAAACACGTGTCAAAGTTGATAATTAACCTTGTTCTACCAAATAGTGATAAACTGTTTGTGTAGAAAGAATATTATGGTTTGAGATTTTTAAATAAGTCTGTGAATATATTAGGAATCCTTTAAGTATACATGTATTTGCTGATTTTAAGTGGTAAATAAATTAATAGATGATTAAGTTAAGAGATGGTTTTAGATACATAAAAATTGATTCTGACACAGCTTGGAATTGGACTCACACAGCTCGTTCCAAGCTGTGTTGAAAAATTAAAATTTTCTTAATTAAAAGCTTAATAGCTCTTAATTAAAAGCTTAATTGAAAAATTGAAATTTTTTTATTAAGCTCATTCCAAGCTGTGTCGTATTCTGATACAGCTCACACAGGGCGTTGGAATTCCGAATTAGTAAGAGTTTTAAGCGCTGTTGGAATTAGTCTCACAATATGCCAAATTTTGTCACACACAGCATGGGAATTCAGGGATTTTGTAGATTTTAATTCTAAAGGCTTTTAAATAAACATGGCAACAGTTTGTGACATTTCATTGTTGCTGGCACGTAGTGTGGTGTTTTGAGAGTGAAGTAAAGCAATCAGAACTTGTGTTGCGCATACGGTGATTTTTTTATAGCCATTCATTTCTTGGTACGTCCTTAATGTGTCGGAATATGGTGTGTTTAGCCTACTTTAAAAATTTAATTCATAGATTATTATTTGCTTTACTTGCAAAATGTTACTCTTTGTGCAGCAGCAGAAAAGGCTCATCTAATGCACTAAACTGCATGCATGTGCCAATGTGTCTGCTCTAATTTTTGCATAAAACAGTATTATATTGTATGAAATGAATAATTTTGAACAAAATGTGCAAAAATTGCATAGAAAAATTAAATTTATAGATAATTATTCACTTTACCTGTAATGTATTCTGACTCATTTTGAAGCCGCAAACAAGGCGTGTTCAACAAAGCAAATGGCATAGATTTGCATGCAATACTTTTTGCGTAAGGCCATTTTGAAATTAATTACTATAATGACTATTTTATATAAATGAATATATTAGAAAAAAATAACATTCATAGCGTATTACTTGCTTAAACTGGACAAGAATGAGTCTAAGAATGTGTGATGACACCCTCAATACAAGTACATAATTGGCAATGGGAAGGCTAGGGCTGCAGTATCAAGCAATTTATTTTAATTTTTTTTTTCTAATCAATTTTACTTATTTGGCTCTGCTGAATAATTAAAACTTTCAAACTATGCCTTATTAAAAATTTATCTCCCTATTTATTTATTATTTTCAAGAGCTCTACAGCATTGAGATGAGAGATACACCATTTAATTTGTAAAATCAAGATAAAGCAATTCAATAATTTATTTTTTTGATTTCATTATGGTTTGGATTATATTGTGCAAAAAAAGGGGGGGTTAGAAAATCAAGTAACACCCAGAACCCCTCCCCCCTACCCAAATCAATATGAACTTTCAAACTATGCCTTCTTGAAAAATTATCTCCCTATTTATTTATTATTTTCAAGAGCTCTACAGCATTGAGATGAGAGATATACCATTTTATTTGTAAAATCAAGATCCAGCAATTCAATAGCTGAAAAGAACAGAAAGAAAACATACATTCAACAATAATTAATAAGTAAACATTACTTCAACAATAATTTGTATATAGAGAGAAGATGGTTGGGTGAAAAATATGGGTAGATGCCTCCCGGCAACAACATGTTTTCAGTCACGCGCACGCTTGAATAACTTTCAGTCTCCTCACCACTAATAGCATCACCACAATATTAAGCGGTTGGAATTGTTGTACACGGAAATGGCTCTGCTAGAGACCAGAAATTCGGTCCTTTCATTCTCGTAATTTTAAAAGTGGATTTGAGTTCACAATTGTGAGTTTGAAGACTGCATTTGATAGGAAACAATCTATATTAATGCCTGGTAAAATAAGCGCAGCATATTTAAAATGGAAACAACCTAACAAATACTTGACATTTGACAGAAATGAGTGCAGAAATCATTTGCAGCCAAGGTTGTAGCATAACAGAAAAACCCGTGGCAATTAGGGTTAAGGTCAGGTTGCACTGGTCACAAATTTTCCAGACTTGAGCCTATACAAGGAAGATTGAAAAGTACCTACAACTTTGAAACTGAAATCATGTATCTCCCATTGGGATATTGGAACTACAATGTGTAATTCTGAAAAGGTTTATAAGGGGAACTGATGCAATGACTGGGTTGGAGTGGGTCTAACAGGGCAGAGTTTAAGAGGTAAAAATTCAACTACCATCAATGACACAAGAGTTGATACCTCTATGACAAATTTAATAGTTTAGCAGCATGATCATGCCCAAAATAGGCATACTGTATATACATGCAAAAATTTGTTGACATCAAATGGTGGAATAAGGGCCAAATTTGAACATGTTAATAACTTCTTCCAATTAAAAATTTCATAAACAAGTTTTGGCTCATTTTAAACATCTTTCCAAGGGCTATTGTATGGGATTAATGAAATTCCATATGCTATTTTTAAGGTGCCAGACACAAAAAAAAACGCTCCCAAATTACCCCTGGTATTATTTAAATTCCTTGGTAAACGTTGGTATGAAAGTGAGAAAGTGAATGAAAATTTTGCTATGTAAATCCATTGAGGCTTCCATGAATTTAACTTTGATTTTCAGAAACACCATTTGTGCAATGTGCATGCTCTCTACATTACATAGTTTTCTTGGCTATGTGCCTTACTTCTCAGTCCAAAAACAATGTCAGAGCTATATTTGAATGTGAATTTGCCAGGCTGCTTCAATCTGGTTTGTGAAGAATACCACCCAAACACTGTATATATATATATGACTTACAATGATTTTAACTGCTACAAGACTTTATCTTTATTAATTTCTTGTGTGATTTGTGCAGTTTCTTGTTTTGAATGTTTGTTTATAATATGAATATGAAGTGGCAATGTGCCTATGAAATGACAAAACCTGGCTCCACTTTCTGCTTAAATTGAAAAAAATAAGTATCTACCATTTATATCTATGTAATAATTTGCATTGTTTTTTATCTTATAAGAAGTATAGGTATACATTTATACTTCATAAATTTTTTAGCGATTTTTTTTTTTGCACATACCCATTCCAAGACTTTTTCCATCCTTCTTCCTGTTCCATTGTCTCCACCTCTTGCCATAGGTTTACCCATGATGGCCACAATTTTGTCCACGTTTGGGTGCCTCATGTCCGTGGCCACCCTCCTAAGAAATGGCATCAGGCCTGGTCAGCTGAGCTACAACAAGAGTGGAACTATCTCCTGTGGACTGTTCTACTTTGCCATTTAATTTAATCATTAATTTAGCTTCTTGCATTCAATTAAATGGCTCATTTCTACATGCAATTTTTACATAACAGCCATAAAGTTGTCAATTTATATCTCTTGTTGTTCAGAGAAATGTTGTCAATTGTCAAGTTGAGTTGTGTCATGTTTTGTTCTGCACTCAAGCAATTTATTGATAATTTAAGAATACATTTGTTTAATTGGATTTGTCATTGTACATAGGAATAAAATGTGTTTTTAATAATAAATTTGCAATATATGTTGATAAGGGATGGAAGACCTTCACTCTTTTCCTCTCTTTAAATTATAATTGAAAATTATTTCATTTATCCAAATATCATTAGAAAGTAATGCATAATTGTCAATTTTAATTGACTGATTTTTATTTTAACATTATTCCATACAAGATACACTTGAGAAGATGAATGACCTTGGGAACTTCCTTTCCAAACTGTCACAATGTGACCAGTTTTTAGAACATTTCATACAAAAGGCCTAGCGATTTTGATTACCAGGTCACTCAGTGTTGATTCTTGATTAATGTTTACATCTTGGAGTTAATGCTGTTGTTCATTGAAAACCAAAGAAGTAAATTGTGGAAAATGATGTACATACAGTCATACATTTAACCAAGTGTGACCTGGTGCAGATATTAACTAATTTGTACATTTGGCCCATCATACAGCCAGGACAATTTCTTGGATATTAAAGAGAATTGTCTTGTTTTTGTTAACATGAAAGATTGGCATGATATTTAGGCAAGACAGAAATGACCAGTTTTGCCTGACATCATGTGAGGTGGCAAAGATTAATGCATCACTTGCAAAATAATTTTATTTCAATGTGGATTTCATAAATGGAATTTCAGTTGATGCATTTTTCATTTTTTGTGTTAAGCATTAATTTTTATCTTCCATTACAGAATAACTGGACTGGGGCCTGAGCTATAAGATGGATTCATCAGCTGATGGCTGTGTACCAGAAACTGCACCTAATGACGAACTACAAATAATGACGAACTCAACTCAGAGTCCCTCCCATTCGATGGCATCTTCCAGCGCATCAAACTACAAAGTAATCCCACCAACTCTCTCTAATTCAGTGGCATCAACCAACAAAGAAATCCCACCAACTCTCTCTAATCCAGTGGCATCTTCCAGCGCATCAACCAACAAAGAAATCTCACCAACTCTCTCGAATCCAGTGGCATCTTCCAGCGCATCAAACAACAAAGAAATTCCACCAACTCTCTCTAATCCAGAGGCATCTTGCGGTGCATCAACCAACAAAGAAATCCCACCAACTCTCTCGAATCCAGTGGCATCTTGCGGTGCATCAACCAACAAAGAAATTGGACTTCCATCATCAAAATCCCTGAATGGACAAGATTTATCTTTTAAAAGTATTGATGGTGATGCACAAATTCCTAAATGTGTAGAGGCGCAAATAAAAGTGTTGAGAAGTGTTGGTTTGCACAGTAAATTACCTAAAGGAATTGATTTAAAAGTGTCCACTGCGACTGAAACTCGATATTGCCAACACCCTGGCCGCAGACGCTATCCGAGTTCACGTTACCTCCACCACGATCGCTTTAAAAGACCCAGCCACCTTCATAGGAGAGAGAAGCGTTCCAGCTTCAAGAAGAAAAAGAAAAGGCGCACTAAAAAATTACCTTGTCCAGTGCTCCGACCTTTTGGCTCACAAGTTCCTCGTGCTCCTGAAAACAGCACACAATTCATTATGGATAATCATGAAGACTCAAATTTATTTTTCAACTTTGACTCGAATAACGTTTCTTCAGCTGCCGAAGATGAGTCTTTTAAATGTGATCTTTTAGATGCTTATTCTCAGGCTGAGTTTGAAACTTTATATCGGTCTTCTCATGAGGAAAGTCTCATGAACAGCACCATGGTGGAGCTCAAAACTGCAATCATACATTTGGAAAGTCGGTGTGCTACTTTGGAACACAAAATTGCATCTCGTCCTTCAGTTCTGCTGGACAGCCTGCAGTCGTCACTCATCAAGTTACAAGAAGAAAACAGGAAGCTTCGTCAAGAACATCAACAGCTTTTAAATCCTGGACGCAAGAGCAGGACATCTGGTAGTTCAAGTTCTTCCATGTCAGGTTCTTCGTCTTCAAACAGTGACTCTGATTCGAGCTCCAGCTCGAGTAGTGACACTGATGAGCACGGATCTGCTCATGAGAACTGATTTATTAGCTGATTTCTTCGTCACCTGTTTACATCTGACATAATTTTTTTTGCCAACGTTTCTTTTAAATTTAGAATCGGACCTTAGTAGAATATAAATTGAATTATTACGATCCGTCAAGGTTCGGTTTTTGTGCGTTATCTGGAATACTGAAAGGTAATTAGTGCTCGGTTATCTCTCAAATTCATGAATTTTATACTTGCTGCTATTCCAGTTAGTGTTGCTTTGCATGCTTCGTGTGTCAAGTAAAATTTAAAAGTTTTCTTATGGATTTTCCGTGATGACTTTTACCTCCACAATTGTATATTTTTATTTTTCGCCAGTTATATTAATCTCCTCAATTACTCTGGGCGGTAAAATGTGAATTTAGTGACGACAGGTGTGAGCCCGAGTAGTCTCTTTGATGTCGTGTCTCATGCGTATTGCATAAAAGCTTTGATTAATACTCAATTTCAGTTTACGGGGGCTTTTTTGATGACGCGAGACATTTATCCGTAGCTGCCTACTGTGGCAGTAGCTAGCTTCTGTGCACAAATTGCATAACCATGTTTCTGTCATATTATAATTATTATAATTAGACAAATGAAATAAATTATTCTTTGCTTGATCAATGTTGTACGAGTAATTTTTTGCATGAATAGTTGAAAGGATTCTTTCCATTTAAGTTTATTGATAGAAATCTGTATACACATCCAGTTAAAAATTAAATATTCAGTTTCTCGAAAATTATCTGTTGCGTTAATCATGGCAACTTTTATCAATATAAATTCTTTTAGTGACCCATTCAACGTCTTTATAAAAAAAAAACATGAGTACGATTTTCCAATATGTACAAAATATTGCGTACAGAAATTGAGTTATAGAAATATCATAATTCCGAACCTGAAAGCAGCAAGTCTTCTCATGGGAGGTATCTGAAATTTATCCATAGAAGAATATACTTTATTAGAAATATGTTTCCCCGCGAAGTTCCTCGTAGAACAACTGTACAAATAGTCCCATGGTCGACGGGCCACGACTACATAACACCCACACACGACACGGCATTCACTGTACAACTCGCACGGCAGGTAGACTACCTACTAAATTACACGGACCATCGGTAAGCTGTCAAAAAATGGTGAAATCACAAATGGAGTAACGCATAAAAATCTACAGCAAAAACAAGATAAAAACTATTTAAACAATAATTACGTGTCCAATTGTTGCTGAACTATATCTAATACTTGCACGCATGTTGGGATAATTCTCTGTTGAAGTTATGTGATATTCCTTGAGCTAAAAAAATATGAACTGTTAATAATTGATCTAACTTCGGAAATCGTGTTAAATTTGAAGCAGTATACAATTTGCATTGCTGCAATGAAAGTTCTGGCAGCATTTCTGAAGTAAGCGCTACGTAGTAGGGACAGTTGAGTGTCGGAGTATAAGTCATATAAAGGTTCGGATCGATAAATATTTCATAGTCAAAACACAACCAAAGTTCACGTCGAAAAATGACGGCGCCATTACGAAAGAGAATCGTCAAACATGTGCTGCTAATGAGCCTAGCTTGCGCCACATCATTTACATCGACTTGACGCATTATTGAACACATTAGCAATGAATTTATACCCCACAAAACTACGCCTGCAAAGTATGAAGAACTCTGCAGCGCATTGCCATAAATTCTAGGCATGGAACTTGTAAATTTTCTGATATTGACCTGAGCTCTCTTGTGATTGAAGAGGCCACACAAGCCCCATTCTCACGTAAGAGTCGGTTATTGATAAACTACATAACAAAACAGCACGTAAGTCATTAACATTGTGGGTCACAGAAGACAGTTTCTAGGAAGTATCGCTGCGTGCACTATTTACAAGCTGCTGCGCTCAACTACTTGACTCAGCTTGGCGTTCTCACAATGAACGTCACCAAGCAATAGCGAGCAGGTCGTCTAAATATTCTAGCAAAGTAATTATCTTATCGTGAGTCCGGCGAAACACTTTAAAATTGTACAGAGAATTGTCAAGTTAGAAAATTTTATCATGCTCGGCGAGGAGAGGACATTTCAATTTTTGGTCCGAACAATCAAGTTTTTTTGCATTTCAAAACTAAAGTAAATCTCGTATATTGCCTGTTAAGTACACAGCTATGGTAAACTAAACATTATTAGAAGGTAATACGAGAATCCTGAAATAGTATTTGAATTTTAAGTAAATGAGTCGATTCACAACAGAACGTAAATGAGTCGATTCACAACAGAGCGCAGTGATGAAACGAATAGCCAGCTGATGCGAATTATCAACTTCGTCTTCTCAAATCGAGTGGCATTGTTGTATAAAAACTACACAAAAAATTCTACACCCATCACTATCTGTTGGAGTAACATGGAAAATAAGCGTTCTTCTGCGTCCTTATAGAATAATCGAAACTTGTGACGGCAACAAAAGTCTGAGTGAAGAATTTTTTCGACCTGGAACGCACGCAATTAATCTCCTTAAGAGTCCTCGTCTCAACACAAGCCGAATAACTTACTTGCTCATCTTTCACATGATTTCATCGTACTTCGCACATTTGCCGAAAAAAATGCGTGAAATACATACAAATATTCGGGAAAAAAAATATTCGGGAAAAATTTTCTTATGCAACTTCGTTGACAAATAAACGATTCCCCAGCTGAATGGTTAAAAATTGCCAAATTAAACAATAATAAAAAGAACATGAAGCTAATTTGTTTACTTAGAAATCTAACTTCAGTAGGTCAGCGTCGTCAGCGTAAGTTTCAGAACCCGCACGTTATTTTTCAGCAGTTTCTGCAACAGTTGCAATATTGAACTGCAAATGCATGGACAGAATATCGGTGAACATAATTCCGAGATGACATCTTGTCAGGTATATTATTTAGGTAGCATGAGTTAGAATAAATACTTGCAAGCCCACCAAAAAGGAAACCAAATGATATGTGCACCGAGAACTTCAAACGCAAATTAAGCTTAACTGAAGATCGGATATACTAGATGTCATTGCAAACATATTAGAGCGAGAGTTTGGCCCCAGAGAATGCTTCCTGTCAGTGACTGTGTTCGTAGCCCTAGGTTGATACGATCTGATCTCGGAGCTAACAACTCTCAGTGGCAGTAAGCACAAAGTAGTTCGTTTGCGGAACACCATTATCTGATCTCGGTGTTGACATTTTCAAATAAAATGTGCACAAACCCTAACTTTGAGACGCAGTTATCTGATCCTGTTGATGACCCTGTCAGTGATGGCTATGAGTGCAAGCTTCTCCTGGGAAGGCGCCAGTTGCTGCAGCATGGAGATGGCGTGTAGGCAGTGTTGGGTTGCCAGGAGTTTGGTTTGCTGGAGGCCGTCGCTGCGGTGCACGCATTCCATGGCAAACTCCACGTCGCCAGGCTCGCTGAACCGGCGCAAGATCATCGGGATCAGCTCGGGGAACTGGCAACAAGAGGTAACATTAAACATTTCCCCCGAGTTTGTACCACGAGGATACGGTTTTTATGAACGAAAATCAAAAGCAAAGTATAACGGGCATGAACACAAGAATTTCTAACGATGTCGAATGAAAAGATAAGTTCGAATATATTTCGGCAATAGTTAATTTGCAAATAAATTAAACGCTTCGTTACTGTTATGGCGTCAGAGGAACAGACCAAAATTTTAGAACATCAAAACAAATTGATCGTAAGAATTAAATTAAGGTTCTTGACCTTTTCACAAGCGAACAAGACGGGCGCGGTGGCCATGCCGAGTCTGAGGTCGACGGCCGTGGGTTTGCCGACGATGTTCGAAGAGGCCGCGAAGTCCAAGAAGTCGTCCACCAATTGGAAGGCAATCCCCACGTTACGGCCATATTGGTAGCACATTTGCTGCACCATTTTGTCCGCGCCACCCAGGATAGCAACCTGAGAAAAGAGGTCGCTTTGTCATTTTATTAAGGCAACTCTTTTATTTTTTATTTGGCCACTCTGTTAGGAAAAAGTCGGTCCTTTGTCGTTACAAAAAGCCCGAATCTGCAACTCTCTCTCGTCTGCTCCTCTTCCTCACTCTCCATACACTATCCAACTATCGCTTTCCACTCTCTGTCATGGCTGCAGTCACTCTCATTGACAGGCTCACCATCATTGCAATCCATTAATCCTCTCAATTAATTAATTAATAATTAATTTCCTGTTCTCACATATATTACGCCAACACCCTCACCCCTCTCATCCAGCATCACTCCCATCATTTCCAGTCTTTCCTTCTCATAAGCTTCACATTCCATCATCAGGTGTTCCACAGTTTCTCTCTTACATACATCACACATGAAACGCACATCTTGTCTACTTTCATTAGACTTATACGTCCGTACATTCACATTGGAGGCATTTACTCTCACACACAAAACATTAGGTCCTCTCCTCTAATTCCATCATGAATACATTCATTTTTGGTCATCTCTTTCATACATATAGCTGGAAGCTATTTGTTCTATCCACTCAACCTTAACCCATATTAGTTCGCTCTCTTTTCTATTTTTTTCATTTTTCAACATTTGCGCCCATCGCCGTCATCAACCGTTTATTACTTTGTCCATGTCCAGGTGCCACGCTTAGTCCACATGCTCAGCTGTTCCATGCCCAAATACCAGAATCTCAGCAGAACTGGAGTGCTCATTGAAATCCTTGTCATACTCTTAAGATCCTCCCCGTTCTCACTCATAATCACTGTGTCATGAGCTTGATGGCATCTTAGTGTCCTCCTCACACGTCTATTCTTCTGAGTCTAGTAGCCATCTCTTCGGTCTAAAGACTGAATAAAAGCGGAGATAAGATACACACTTGTCGAACACCTCTCACGCTCCTAAATCAGTCATGTCTCCACATCTATATTTCGTCTCGCGTATGCACATACATGCGTTTCAAAAACATCACATAACTTTAATTGATACAAATTTCGGTGAGAATTAGGGACAATAACCATTAACTCGGTTATACGCTTTTCCTATGCCGATGAAAGCTAGGTGAGCTTTCTTTCAGTATCACTTCATCCACAACAATTATCTTCTGCTTTTTGGTTCTACCTGAAACCATTCTGTTCCTGAAAACTCTTTCAACCTCCATACATTTTTTGCATCCACTCCTGCCCTCGTAGCCTCCTTAGTGCAATAATGTTTCCTAACTATTATTCCACGCATCAAATACCACTTATTTATCCAACCCACAATAACTAGATCAGTCAGTCTGTCAATCGCTTACACACACACACCTTCATACTATAAATCTCATACTGTACTTCTTATCCATTCCAGCTGCTTCATTGAGCACTTCATACACATAAGGCATCATATGTTCGATGCTAAGACAGATAGTTGCATCAGACGTCAGCTTTGGTTATGAATGATGCAACGCTTGGTAAATATGATCAAAGTAAACTACTTCATACTTACAGCTTGACAGCTGTTGGCTATAAGAGAAGCGGTTTTCTTGAAGCTCTTGTCCAGATAGTGCGAGAAACGCTCGTCTTCTTTTTCCTTAGAACCCAACTGCATAAACTCGCCCTGCACGAGGTCTGTCAATACCTGCACAGTAAAAGCAATGGTCAGTAATAGCAGACGCAAGAGTCAGAAAACTCCAACGAAAACGAAAAAAAGGCCACGCAGGCGAGCGAGTCATATGGCCAGCACACAAACAACGAAAATCAAAAATGAAATGATTGCATGACCACGAGCTTTACAAATTAGCCATAACTTCAAAATGAATGAGTAGGTAGGGATCAGGCCTTCACCGAAATTCTTCAATTTGTTTATTGAAACGTAATGCAGAAGATGCAAATGAAACATTAGTGCAAGCATTGGCGAAGTTTTCAATTATGAATTCATTTCTAAGAGATTTTCTTGTTTTGAGCTCAAGATCGTTCCTAGATTCCAGATCGAAAAAGCAATAATTATTATAAATGACATGTCTTTGATGGTCAGAAAACATGATTTGAATTGAATTCTATAATAAATGCCATGATTTGAATGGATAGCCATAATAAACAGAACTCTTGTCTTTACCTTGCGCTGTCCATATCGCTGCGTGGCAGAGGGCTTGCCACGCCTTGTGTCCGCCATGTCCAGGACGTCGTCGTGCAGCAGCGACGCCGTGTGTATCATCTCCGTCACCTTCGCAATCTCCAGTTGACTGCTCAGCAGCCTGAACAACGTGAGCTCAGCGTCACATTCACGCATAACACGGAGCCAACTTCACGGTATTTAGAGCATGTCCCTACTCGCGCTTGTTTATTTATTGATTGTACGAGTTTATAAACATTATTTTAATTAAAACATAACAGTAGTTTTTTCTTCAATCACCCAAGATTGAGGTGCTTGTTGCTATACATGCTTGGGTATTACATAGCAACTATTGTCAAGGCACATATTTTTACGTACAGGGTGAAAAAACGAGTGAAATATCGCGCCTTCTCTTCAACTTCCGTAATGGAATATTAGTCAGCCCCTCGGCACGCAAGTCGGCAACTATAATTGCGTACCGTACCTAGTATGAGAGAACCATTACACGGAAGTTACAAACGTATTTATTTTATAAAAGTTTGATGCATAATTAATTATACGATGCTACAAAGTGATGAACTTTGCTTATTAAAAATGAAATAAATTGGAAATGCGCTCACAGTATCGAAGTCAAGAGACTCTTTGGCCATTCTTAAAACTGCCACTCTTAATATTCTCTCGATGCTTCGTCTCATTAAAAGTTCACACATGTCAGTGGTAACTTAGTCAACTTATCTAAACTTAGTAAACCGAAAAATAACTTCCTAATTACATTAGAACAGAACTGAACATGATAAGTTTCATTAACCTGTGTTGTTTAGAGATGTGTTTGTTGACGGCACGAGCGACGAGCACGGTGATCACAGGACGTATCACTTTGCCTTGACCATCGAAGTAATAGCACGCGATCTCCTCCAGCTCTTTACGGTCGCTGTACAGCGCCTGCGTACGGGAATGATGGAGTTAACATCAACGTCAGGTCCTTACACCGCACAGGTGACATGAAATTACTAATAAATGGCTAATCATTAGATTAATGGTAAATACCTACCATTGCATTGCGGCAACATACCATTGCATTGCGTAGCATGCAGAGAATTTATGTAGGCAGGCCGGGAAAATGTCTTAATCAAATAAGAACGATTAATAATCATAGGATAATGAGCATTCATAAGAGTACAAAAGAGATAAAGAACATTTTAGCTGGGGATGGGCGGACAAATAATTTGGGTTGGGGAATAATTCTGGGGTAAAATGTGGAGCTGGTGAGCGATGCTCTCACACAAACGACACGTGTCAACAGCGACGCTACGACATGTGACCGCTGTCTCTGGCTACTGCTTTGGAAGATAAATATTTACAGAACAAAAAGAGCAGAAAAAGTCTTAATGACCTCTTAAGTCACAATAAGATGAATCTCAATTGATCTTAATCACACAATTCGATACTAGAACTATTACTAAAATATATATATAGAGACTGAATGGAAGAGAGAATGAGTTAATCTACCTATACGTATTGTTTTCATATGCTTTCATGACACATTAGTAAACATGGAGGCATTTTTTACCCTTAGATTGATGGGGAAGATTATTTGCTGACATCGACTACGAAATTATTTCGAATCTCAAAAAATAATCTCAATTTCACTTCGGGAAGCTGAATTTTTGCACCCAATTTGACTCACCTTCCTGATGTCAATAAAGAGGCTGCGGGGGGGGAGGCTCACCTTCCTGATGTCAATGAAGAGGCTGCAAGAGGCTGCGGGGGGGAGGCTCACCTTCCTGATGTCAATAAAGAGGCTGGTGAGGTCAGGCTGGGCGAGGGTGTGGGGGTTGGGTGCAGGAGGAGGTTGGTCCTGAGGCAGCGTGTCTGAGGACTGGCAGCGCTGCTGCAGGAACAGCGCGCCGCCGCCCGCGCACCGAGCGCTCTTGCCTGCCGGGCTCGCCGGCCTCAGGCGGGTACAGGAAAACATTCTTCTGCTGCCGCGGCAAGCACACTGCAATGAAAACAAACCCATCAGAACATATGCATTTTAAACATATTTACTAAACATAAAGCACAGCTATCTGTGCTTTATGTTTACGTAATCCTTCGTAAAATATGCGTTTACGAAGGATTTAATATATAAAGCTACGCTATCAGTCAACACAGGAACTTGAAGGGTTTGTGCGCATTTTTTAGGCACTTGTGATCGTGTGAAGGCTTGACGCGTGAAGCGCTCTATAGTTCAGGATTCACTATCGAGGTGAATGCATCGCAATCCAGTCAGTGTCTGGAGACGTCATGGACGTTTACGAGACGCTACATGCAGCCACCAACACTACAATTATCAACACGCTGAATCACGCACATGATCAAATCGTTGTTTCTTGCGGCAACTTTCTGATATACGTATTATACATGTAAACATTTCACCGTGATAGGGCTGCACAGGCTTTTTGACCTCCTTGCTATACAAATAACAAAGACTATTTGACAGTTAAAAGTTACCAATTATGAAAGGTCCAATAATTGGGGAACTCATGTATGTATTTGTATTTATGTAATCACTTCGGAAAAAAATAATTGTCATGCATTAAATACATGATGAGAATTCAATACCTCACAGAACTCACAAAATTTCCATTACATCGCAGATTCGTCCTACGAACTAAAAATAAATACGTTAATTATTCTGCACGAGGGGAATACATGCACACCACAAATAAATTATGGTCTCAAAATGTGACAAGCAATGGATTGTCGGTACATTTCTATATCTATAGAGAGTAAATGATGCACGTCCACAACATGAGATGATGTTAACCACCTGCTCGACGTCGAGTAGTTCAAAACATTAAATATGATGACGAAAGTTCCGCACCGGCTGCTGTAAAGGCAATAACCATCAATGTAAGAAGCGGTCGATAAATATGAGTTTTTAGAAACTAACAGACGAAGCCATTACGAGACTCCGGTAAATGCGAAAATTCAGAAATGAGCTTAACGTTATGAAGTGCTGTGTCCATGCTCGCTCACAGCATAGCGTGAAAGTGGAGCATCACAGCACCGCATGAGGTGAGAGTGTAGCATCACAGCACTGCATGCAACACCCGGCACTGCAGGTAACAACTCAATTTTATTGGGAGCTTTGTCGTCGTGACGCTCACGAGAAAAAAATTTGTAAAATTTCTACGTTTTTTACAGAAAAAAATAATTTGATTGGAAAACTTTACATTAACGCAAGACGACATGTACATTTCATTGCAAAGCAAGAATTATAATAACAACAACTATGAAATCCAAACAGCTTCAAAGATTTGAAAATTATAAGGAACGATTGCGTAAATTTTGTAATGTACTACGCAAGCAGCCTGGATCGACCTCACGGTCGCGGCTTCCATGTATAAAGATAGTGTAGAAATATACACTGAAGAAATATCGGCTTCTCTGTATAAATATGCAGGGTCCGCCATATTTATGGCAACGCATGTTTTTTGTTATTTCTCAACGAAACAAACAGGTGCATTGTTAGCGAATTTTCTCATTTATGNCGGCTTCTCTGTATAAATATGCAGGGTCCGCCATATTTATGGCAACGCATGTTTTTTGTTATTTCTCAACGAAACAAACAGGTGCATTGTTAGCGCATTTTCTCATTTATGGAAAAAATGCACTATTGTGCTCGCCATGTCCGTCTGTCTGTCCGTGACCTCAAGTTTTCGTCGACGAGAAAATGCGCTCTCTGTGCAGTGAGTACTGAGTTATTTTTTTTTTTTATTGGATGAGCTAGTAGCCAAGAAGTAACTAAACAATTCTCAGACATATTTATTCAATATGACCACCCTTATTTTTAATGACAGCCTCCAATCTACGCGGGAAAGCTTCACAGGAGACACGCAGCATTTCTTGAGGGATCAAGTCCCATTCTCGTGTCAATTCAATTCTCGTGTCAATTTAGACTTCAAACTATCCAAGGAATCATGAGGTGTTCTGCAGACCCTACTCTCTATAATAGCCCACACAGAAAAGGCGAGAGGATTCAACTCAGGGATTCTTGAGGGCCATTCATTTTTGCTAATGAACGCTGGGATGTGACCCCTAATCCAGTTTTGGGTCGTGGTTAAGCCATGTGATAGGGCAGAGTCTTGTTGAAAACTCCATGGGGAGCCGTTGAAGTGGATACGGGCCCAAGGTAACAACACAGCTTCCAAAATGTCCGTAATGTATTGCTGACAGTTCAATTTCACTCCTGAGGGGACAAAAACGAGTGGGTACCTCCTAGTGGCGGTTACCGCAGCCCAAACCATCACGGACATAGGATTTTGACGTCGTGTTGCTGTTCTGGTTGCCACAGATCCATCCCGACTCCAAACTCTGTAATTTTGACGGTTAACGCTTTGTTCAATGTCAATTTTTTTCTCGTCACTGAACACCAAGTTGGGCAGCGTGCCATATTCAATGAGATCCAGAATGTGCTGGCATCTTTCGAGCCTCATTCGTTCATGACGATCTGTTAGTTCATGCCTTGTTTGCATCTTGTAAGGGGAGGATTTGGGGTCATCTTCGAGGACGCTACGCATTGATGTCTGACTGACTCCTGCTTCTGCAGCCAATTTTGCAGCTGAGCGACGAGGGTTTCTCCTCAACTTCTCCCTCGTGTTTTTACTTCTCCCTCAGACACTTCGTTTCCTTCCTTGACCAGGTCGCTTGCATGTTTCACCAGTTTCCTTGAATTTTTTACCACCTTCCACACAGTTTCACGACGAATTTGGAGCCTTTTGCAATGACTGAATTACTCTCGCCCTTTGCCTGTAGGGTTACAATTGCATGTCTTTCTACTGCCATAAGTAATAGTAAATTTAGACACCTTAGACTTCTGTAATATAAAATAGATGAATTAATAGATGACATTAAGCTTCATTGTATAAGAAAAGTCTCCTAGAAACCAATTTATTTTTATATAGCAAACATCCGTTGCCATAAATATGGCGGACCCTGTAGTGAGTGCCTGGCACACTTGCACGCTGCCTCCGTGTAGGCGGTCGAGCTGTAAAGGTCGAAATGCAAATGGCACAAAGAAGCCACAAGATTGGAACAATGGCATGAAAGTGGCCCAAGCATACGGGGAAAACGCAGTTTGACGGTAGGAAACATTAATGCAAAAAATATAACTCGGTACTCACTGCATTGAGTGACAGAGAGCGCATTTTCTCGTCGGCGAAAACGTGGTCACGGACGGACAGACAGACGGACGGACATGACGAGCACAATAGCGCCTTTTTTCCATAAATGAGAAAATGCGCTAAAAAGATTATTTTCAAGCAGGAAGTAGTGTACCTTTCAAGCGAAAGTATTAAAGTCACTTGAATTTAAATTATCATGGACCGAAAATCTAACGGCTAGACGAAGAGATGGAGCAGCTATCTCAACGAAATGAATGAGAAGATATGCGTCGTAAGACCATGCAGGTTCAATCAAAAATGCTGCAGGTATGACCGCCTTGAGCGCGGCTATAATTATTAAAAATGCTAATACAATATAAATTAAGGGAGATTTAAAATTTTATTTACATGTGTCATGGAAGAACAGTATTTGGGAGCTTAAATTGCTATGTTGTACGGGGTTAAGTTGGATGAGCGATCACTTGTGAAATCTGAGGTAGGACGCCGGAACAGAAATTTAATTTTCACTTTAGCATCAATCAGGATCTCCCAACCAAATTTTATTGATGGCTTCTATGGCAAACATATGGATGATAACCTGGCACTAATATCAATATATGTTGAAGTAACATTTCAGCAATGCATGGCAAAAGTAAAAAAATGAATTCGTTAGCGTAATAAAAAAAATATATGAGAGACTAGCATAATAATATATTTCGATTCATACATATTTCTTATCGAATAATTGTCAAACCGAAAGCTATTGATCGAAATGGAAAACAAGAGAATTAAAAGAACTAACAAATGAAAGAATAGCTATCTGTTTCACGATGAAAGATTGTTGCCGTGGCAAAACCTAGCAATCTGGCAGCTGGCCTCCACGCAAGTTTGCGGCTCACTTCTGAATGTAGCGAGAAATGTGGATAGAAAACTTTCATCGGCTTTACAGCTCACACGTGACTTCCTCCACAAAAACAGTAACATAAACTCGCTTTCTTTCGTCATGCATGGAGCTGTGATCCACACATGAATACCTGCACCACATGACGTCTTGCTGAGCGCTACAGCCTAATTTGATGTCGTGGTAAACGCATATAACCATGTCCATGAGTATATATATTTACGGTGCACAGCGGCGTAATGCGTAATTGACAGTGGTATGTCAACTGGAGATGAAATATTGAGAAGCAGATCAACTCACGATGCAACACAGAGAAGCAGATCAACGCACGATGCAACACAGAGAAGCAGATCAACTCACGATGCAAAACGATGCAACACAGAGAAGCAGATCATCTCACGATGCAAGGTAAAGATAAGCACCCCACAGCGATCTCGTTCGACATAATATTTGTCTTTAGTCAAAATACATTAATTCAAAACTTGCATCTGAATTCAAACCTAAAATTTGCAACGTCAACTCCACGACAACTGAACGTCGTTTGGTATTGAATCGCATTAAATCGCTGTTTCTCTGAACGACACTTTATAGATAGCCACACAATTTGCTGAAAATGTTGAAATAATCAACCAGGATCAGGCCGAAAATAGGAACAAAATATTTTTAAAATGGAAATTCCAAAATATAACATTTTTTTTAAATATTAAAATGTTATATAAAAAATCGTAAAATATTGAGACGAATTGATTTAAAAAAGTGACTAGGGGCATTTAACTCCTAACCAGTTTATTAACCCTAACCAATTTATCATTCCGATCGAGACTCAGTAAATGTGTGAGATACAGCACATTTACTGGCCAAATTATCCATTTTGGAAGACACTAACACCATCACCTCCTGAGACATGTGCGAGTGATAGGACTACGGTTTCCAGTCCACAGCTGTAAAAGATGCTCGAAAAAGTGAGCTCGTCCTAACATTCCTGGTTCATTGAAGCGAGCTTGTGCAAGGCAAGAGTAACTTATGTCCGTAAATTGAGCCATCACTTTCCAGAGATGAACGGCAGCGATGCATTGCGGAGCACGCGACGCAAGCTTATCGTGACCCACGAGCGACCACTGGCGATAGATGAGAGCAGCGACACTCGGCCTACAATCTGGTGGTGGTCACTGCATCTGGTGGTCACTGCATCTGATGGTCACTGCATCTGATAATCACTGCATTATCATGCTTCTTCATCACTTCAAAGCAAGTTTTTAAGCGAGCGCGATGGCAGTAAGTTTGCAGTGTTTCACGGTGGCTTTAAGGTTTTATATGCATTGACGGTTGAATGAAGAACCTTTTCTTCATTAGTTTCCAGGCATAATCATTCTATTTCATTTATGCTACATTTTTGAATGCATCCAATCAAAAGTACTTCAAAATTGTTGGCTTTGTGTCGGTTGGTTCAATTTTAGCACTGCTTAAGCTTGTCCGCGAATTCTACAGTTAAGATCCGAAATTGTTCCTATTCGCATATACATATATCTTCATGTCTTAAATTACCCAATATAATGTTCACTATACGAATTGTTCATTCAAATTTATTGTACTTCATTAATATTGTCAAGACATCTATGAACATCACTGTATAATAAGAGGTCTACCTCATATACTAATACCACTAAACTTCCCAACTAAAATAATTTAATTTTGGCAAATTCCGCATTATTAAATGCTACACGTGCGAATCTAACTAAAATGTAGAAGGAAAAACAGGTTTAATGGAAAATTATAGCGTTAGCACTTATAAGGAAGCTCTTTCTAAGAATCGTGATGTCATCCTCAGCGCAGTCTCACATGAGCGAAGCTACTAACAAGCGTTTTATCATTCCTGGTAGGTAACAGATCACTGGTCTAGAATAATTTATAGCACCGAGGATTGTAAACTTGATAAAGCCATCACAAAGTCGCATGGGTTCGGGTTATGTTAGGAAGGGTTTGAATGACGGACTGTAGGCAGGATACCAGCAGAAAAAGATTTAAGAAACCAAGACACGACTCAGAACGCCATGCAAAACTGCGACGGTATAGAACAGTAGCTTGTAGTAATAAATATATAGTGTAACTAACTATATTTGCAATGATAAAATATGATAAAATAAAATGATAAAATAAAATAACATGATAAAATTCTGAACGTCAGAAATTCAGTGGATGCGGAACTTGCAATGATGCAGCAAATTACGACTTACTGTGGTTATAATATATGTTGTTACTGTATCTCAAATGATAAATTAGCATATTTGAAGTGTTTGTTTTTTATATACTTGAAACGAAAAATTTTTAAAGGAGATGAATATATGTGGAGTGCGCAACTGTCATATTCGATGATTACGGAGCCAAGCTTTGCTATGGAAGAAAAAATATGCTACTCATACTCGTACAAAGGCCATTCAAACTCAAACAAAGGCCATTCAAACTCGATAAAATAAATTACTAATGTCACGTCTAGCGTTCTGTCAGCTAAGCGAACAAAGTTACCAAAAAATGTTCTCTCGTTACTACGTAAGAAGATAAAACGATTCCTTTTCCGTTTTCATCACTTTTTACAACGAATTTTTTGAACTAGAAGTTGAAGGGGTGCGTGCATTCAACGTCACAGTTTAGGACCAACTCTACAGACAAAGGCGGCGCTCCTGACCAATTACCAGCGCCTGGCCAATTTCCAGCGCCTGACCAATTACCAACGCCTGACCAATTACCAGCGCCTGACCAATTACCAGCGCCTGACCAATTACCAGCGCGCGTTGATTACATAAAAGCTCTCTTCTTGCTTTCACGGTCGTTCTACTTCGCGAATGGATCTTGTCACGCTCTCAGAAGTGACCACCCAAAGCACATTCATTGTATATTGTATTTCATCACATTAAATGGCATTACATTGCATAAAAAGCATTACACTGCAATGCAGCCTCGACATGTACACTTATTGTACAGCGCGGTTGCACACAACATGCACGGTTTAACAGCTCTCGCGTTCCCATAAATCTTCTAATGACAAGCGTTTCCTAAAGTAATGGCTAAATTGCACCACCCATGTAAGCCTACGCGGCCTTTTGTTCGTAATAGTACATCGACTGTTTTCAACTTTTTAATGAACAATGCAAGTGTTGCCGTGCGATCACACATAGCGTCTCCGTTACAAATAAAATACTAATCAAAATTTATTTTTGATTCCTACATTGACTGTAAAAGTTAAACATTTTTTCTTGAATATCAACAAATGAGCATATCATGACCGTTCTAAAGAATAAAAAGACGTGCACTCACCGAGCCTCAACTGAGATGTACCCGCTATTTTCGCAGCCCGATTGACCTACTCAGCAACGGTGCAGAATAAAAAGTAATGGCCGTATCGCTTGTTTTGCAGACGCCAACTCGAAAAGACACTTGGCTATAGAGAGCCACGCTGCATTATGGGCTTCACGACATGCCAAGGCTGTCACGATGCCGGAAATAAAACCGTAGCTTTCGTCAGAATCTGGGATGTTCTTGACGGAAGTTTCGTGCGATAGTATATATATTAGCGCACCACGATCTCGCGTCTGAAAATGTCGTCTGACCACACGCAGCCAGATATTAGGCATGTTGTTTATAATATGAAAGGGTGAAAGTTTCAGTAATTTGATGCAGGTTCATTTAACACCTGATTGGATACTCACGAAATTGAATTAATATTAAAGTAATTATAATAAATGATCATTTAACCTAGCGAAATGAAAATGAACCGTTAATGCAAAAAAAGAACCCATAGAATTCATGATTAATCTTGTGCCGTTTTTACTGCCTTCACTTGACCAGCAAAGTAAGCGTTTCTAAATAACAACCGAAAACCCGTCTAAAATTGACGAATAAAAAGCGATTTTACAAATAAAACTTTTACCTCGAAAAATATGATAAGCGACCGTATACATCGATTTTCGAGGTCTGCACACATTACTTATGTTTCAGATAAATTATTATAGCTCTTCATAGACTAACGCTATACATTCATGTCGATCATAGACGTGGATCTGATGAACTCTGTGTGATGTGTCACTCGCGCCGGCCTCTAGGTTTTATTTCTCGAATGTAGGTCCGGTTTCTTTGCGTGCATCTCATGAAATGAGATTAAAAAAATGAATTGAATTGCGGTAAAGACATTTTGATGAGAGATTGACGCACTATAAAGATGATGAAACGTCTGATTTAGAACTACCAATGCACAATTAAACAGCACCTAACTTATTGCGAGATCAAGATCCCCATTGATATATATATAGCCCACGTGAAAATATTTCAGTAAAACTAGTGTTTCATTCAATGAAATGTGTGTAACTCACGACTATTTTCGTGAAATCAACGTAAATTCCATCGTATCTCTGCATGATTAGAACCTCTAGTATTAGGTGCTGTTACTTCTTAATTACTCGATAAATCTGATCAATTAATTCTAACATTTTTATTAGTTGGCTAGCCGCGTTCCTCACATCCATCTACAACCTAACGCCACGTCTTTAAACCTATTCCTGTTCTTCAACTCGACCAGCTTTTCACATGTATTCTCAATTATTCAATGACACAAATACAACTGTGGGTGAAATTTTACCTTGAATTTCACACCACGAAAGAGTCGGCAGAGTTCGCAAGCCACGCATGACCACACAAATAACTCGAAATCTTGTACTCGAATAACTTGGAATCTTATACGCACCGAGTTTCTAATGACTGCTCTGATTGATGAACGCTGCGGTAACCTTGCAAGCGCGCGTTGCTAAGAAAATCAAACCATTTTTTAGGGTGCTGCATGATAGAACGAGGTTGTCGTTACCGAAGCTCAAGACCATTATTATCTAGTTTTTATAAATTTGTGTGACTGAAGCAGAGTGCTAGAAATATACTAGTTCATAGGGACCATTTGTGCGCATATACACAAGACCTATCGGGTTGGGAACTGATATTTTACTTATATGGAACTGATATTTTATTTTAGGAATCTAAATTCAAATCTTTTTTAGCTGATTACAGAATTTGATTAGGGGTAACAAATTGTAATCCTACTCGCATTTAGAAGCACGAAATGAACGTATCTTCTTAGTTAGATGGAAGGTTGATTGTTAAAGAAAGGTTCGAACGAATTTCGCATTTAATCTGAAAGCAATGTCCAGGCGTCTTAATGTGATAAAAGAAGATAATTTCACTTGGCATAAAAGCAGACACACATTTCAAATTATTCGTCAAAATGTAAAATTTCGCAACTATTCAGTAAGTACATATTAACATAAACAAAAAAAGATCAGCGTCAATTCAATTAATAATCAGGTTTTCGCAGGACCCTATAGGAAATTTTCAATATTTGAAAAGTGCAATCTCGGTGCCAGAGTGTCACGTACACGGTACCGTAACGCGGATGAAAAGTGTCACAGCAGATGCAAAAAACAGCAGTCGCTATAAATTTTGTCCAGGAACAATGAACTGAACTATAACCGGCTAAGCATCATCACCGACAGTTGCATCTGATAGCCATCACCGACAGTTGCATCTGATAGCCATCACCGTCAGTTGCATCTGATAGCCATCACCGACAGTTGCATCTGATGATCATCAACAAAATACAGCCGATGTGTCGAGACCAGATCAAGTTTTCACAACACGGCACTCACGCAAGCTAGGCAGCAGCTGCATCACGTCTCTTAACACCATCATTATCACTTCTAGAGGAAAGGGTGCTCATATATCACTGGCTCCTGACACTAGGGTGTCGCAATTATGTATTTGTCGCGCACAGTGATGACACTTAACTATACATCTTTCCTATTGCTGTGTGACCGCAAAACAGCATCTGTTTGAGAAATTGGTGTTCATAAACCAGTCGTATTCAACGGACCGTAAAATGAGCGCTTGCGCGCACACGTTATGACATAACAAAGCCTCTTGTGCTTGACTTCGATAAATCGACAAATATTTGAAATTTCATGAATACTAATAGACGCTTTGTCATCAAAATGAAAGGCTAGTCTACGGATAACGCTCAGCGCATTCAATTATTAACAACCCAAGCGCATCTAAGTGGAAGTTAAGTAACAATTCCCGGAGATGCACATCTTAATTTGGCATTTTAACATAAATTCGATGATCTAACTCATTTCACAGACGACAAACAAGTATAAATACAAAGATCCAAGGCAAAAAGCTGCGTCTCTCTACAAAGAGATATCAACGCCGAAGAAGAAGTGATCAACTGCACCAGCTCTTGTTTAAAATAAGGCAGCAGTCTGAGCGTTGCATCCCCCGGTATAACAAATAGATTACAATACAGTATGAATGAAATACTTCACGTTAAATTAAACAAAGAACGAGCAAATGGTGCAATGACGGTTAGTGCGAGACAAAGCAAGGTCGCAGCGGTCTTGCTCTGTTAACTTGCAATCACGGTAGAAATAAAATAAAAATTAAAGTTAACTCAAGCGAGTCGAATTTGAAGGGCAACTACGGAACACTTCGACGGTCAATATAGAGATAAAGTGAAATTACTTATACTTAAAGTGAATTAACAACTCCTTGCTAATTATGTAACGCTCAACAAATCTGGAAAAAGTTCGTAACTGGGACTCGGATATCGGACACTGAACATGTCGAACGAAATCTGTTAGATGTTTTCGATGCGTTTTTATCAGGCTGAACTCTAAACAGAATTATATTAGATGAATTGATGCCATTGGATAATCTCTTAATAAACCATTATGACGACAGGTAAGATCAATAACTGGGCAGTAGTTAGTAGAAATAACAATATAGTGAAATTGGCTGCTAGCCGTGACAGTCACACTGATAATCACGCATGCGTACAGGGTGATGCTGTCACACGGAATTGCGTTACGAATGCGTACAATTTTCAGTGTCCACACGCGAGTGTTGTGGTGTGGTGCAAGTGTTGTACGTGGTGTGGTGCAAGTCTTGTATATAGTGCGGTGTAGTGCAGGTCTTGTGGTGTGGTGTAGTGCACGTTTTTTAGTGTGGTGTGGTGCAAGTCTTGTGGTGTGGTGTAAGTGTTGTGTGGTGCAAGTCTTGTGGTGTGGTGTGGTGCAAGTGTTGTGTGATGCGTTCCAAGTATAAAACAGCCT
Source organism: Hyalella azteca (assembly GCF_000764305.2). Taxonomy (NCBI): domain Eukaryota; kingdom Metazoa; phylum Arthropoda; class Malacostraca; order Amphipoda; family Hyalellidae; genus Hyalella; species Hyalella azteca. Next base: position 139,562 of record NW_025933238.1, read on the forward strand.
GCCCAATAAGCTGGAATCTTCATGGAACTGAGGCCAAGAAGATTTTTTTCAACTTATTGTGCAGGAAAAGTGTCAATTTACGTAAGATAACCAACTTGTCAATGAAATTTCAGACTCTTGATTGATTATCAATTCCCAATGAAACCTTAAAAGTTAGAGCTTAACATCACCCCAGGTAACAAGTACCCACAGTTCATTTAGGGACATTATCCCAAAGCCATGCTGCAAGCACCACCTACTGAAGGCAACCAAGCGACGCCCACCATGCAGCGACACCTAGAAATAAACAGAGCTTTCCAAGGCTCAAACCCACGGCTAGCTCCTCTCTCTCGGTGCCGCCATCACTGCGCATACAGTGGCACATACAACTAAAATAGTACTAACTAATATTAATAAATTCATTTATTATATAAAGTCTGGAAACTAAGTTATTTCTTATTTCGCTTAAATACGAACTCTAAAAAATTGTCGCGTTATTACCTGACCGGCGCAGAACATGAGGGAGGCGGGCCGTACGCTCAGCACCTGCAACAACGAAACGTGACCATCACTTATGAGGCTGTAATATTAAAGGGGACAACAGTTATACTATAATGCCGTCATGCTGGAATTTAATATACGGGTAATTAAAAAATAAAAGCGAAATATACATGTCTCTGCATTCGATAAGTATAAAAAATATAACTCAGTACTCACTGCAGTGAGTGACAGAGAGCGCATTTTCTCGTCGACGAAAACTTGAGGTCACGGACGGACGGACAGACGGACGGACGGACAGACGGACGGACGGACATGGCGAGCACGCAATAGTGCATTTTTCCATAAATGAGAAAATTCGCTAAAAAGGATACACTTTTATCAGCCATTGTATTACAGGTACTAAATAATTTCTTCCATATTAAATGTGCAAGGAAAATTGCGGTATTAGCTGCTTTATTCGTGAAAAAGGACATATAGTAAGGAAGGCATTTGCAGTTAGATAGATTTTGCTTGCATCGGTCGGGCGAGATGCAACAATTTTATTATAGCAATTCTAACGATACGATGAAAAACTGCGCGAAAAATCATCTCACACCTGGAAACTCGTACAGTATGACAGAAAAATACTGTTACTCTTGCAGAACATTTATTACTTATAATAAATTACTGAGCGCGCGGAAACAAGCGAAACTTTCTCCCGCAAACAATTGAACCCACCCAAGCCTCGATCACTGTGATGTTCAGTGAGTGAGCGTAAATTACTTCGCTTTATTAGAACCCATTGATTTAAATGATTTATAGATCAAAACGTGAAAATTTTAATTCGCATCAATATAACAATTTAGAACGTAGTGAAAAATACAAGGCAAAAGAAATTTATCTCAGAACAGAGGCATAATTGCTCCGCTCATACATGTGACCTCTCAATGTATGTTAGTTGAGCTTCTGAGAAACGTAAAGTCGACCAGATAAAAATTTCAAGCGGACGAGAGGCGAGACATACGCTTGCAATAAGTAAATTAACCCATATGGGCGAAAATGGTACTAATTCCTTGATTCATGTGGGCAAATGATTAATATTAGCAATGAACTATATTTAATTATTCTTAATCGGTGTAAATTGAATCGATAGAAAGACCGATTTAAGCGCGCATCGGCTAGACATACAGGAGAGCTACAGGGCGTTGCTCAAATAACGCACATAAAATTTAAGCCCCAACATAAACCGGGGAAATCTAGACAATCGGGAGACCGGGGACATTGTTCTAATCGGAAACAAGGGAAATTACGGCAATCGGGGAAAATCGGAACAATGTTGCGCTGGGTCGCAAAAATTGAACGAGCGAGAGCAGCGCTTCGCTGCCATTAATCGCGAGCACTATAACGACTGTTCAGAATCGAACAGTAATTTAATTGGTGGCAGTCACTTCAGTCACGACGGAACTATCGCGCGAGGTGAATGTTGTAGCGCCAAGTTTTAAGAACGGCGAGAATTCAAGCACAAGTAGTTATTCTCAAGCTAACATGACATGACAGCTGTTTTAATGCAAGCTCATTACAAGTTGAATGAGCATTGCTTCATGATCGGTGGTGACGGCGCATTAGCAGCGGAAATATAATGGTTGTGGCAGCTTACATAGCGAGACTTTTCCCTTACTGGAAGCTAAGCGTGCAGTTGATGAGCGAGAAACAGCAAGCAACCTGTAATGAGAGTTGATCGCTTTAGTGGCATTGCGTGTGATTTCGACAATCGGGGTCGACTTCCAGACGTATTACAATAAAATAATTCATACACGTGCGTATGTTGGCCTTTCATGCGGTTATTCTTCAGTCATAAGACGGGAATATGGAAGAGTTCCGAGCCTGAAACTACAACATAGTTTGATAATTTAACGGATTTGGCCCTCAGCCTATTTTTCATTACATGAATCATATTTCCTAGCAGAATTAGATTCTCAATGAAACTAATTTTAATTATCCAGCCGATTATAAACTGAGGCAATTATGACAGGAGGAAATAATCGCGATTAATTCTCAGCGAATTTTTACTTAGTTTTTTATTAACAGTACTTTCTAAATTGAGGCTATCTAAAATGAATACATTCTAAGATACATTAATTATTATTAATTGAAACATTTTACGAATGCAATAATCTCAATAAAAGTGAATGGACATAGGAGCTGCAAGTATAAGAGTCGACATGCGACTGCGGCAAGAGAGAAGATATCGGTCATCACGAGGTGCTGTACAGAACCATCGCAAGTCGAGCACAAGAAGAGCACGCGCCGTACGCTCAGCCGTAAATAATTACTGGAACAAGTAAGACCATAACCACGTGAGCTACAGAGCCTAGCGATAAACCGAATATCTTATGCTGTGAGGACGCGACCAAAAACGCAAGAAGTTGACGCTCCAGCGAACACATGGTGAAACTCGCAGTCGAACGCCACATATCGAAGCAATAATAATAACCATGACGAGTGCTCGCGGATACTCCTGATAGAACGGCACTCAAGATAAATCTCGGTAACAGCTGAGTCATTAGTATTAGGCTAGTAGGTAATGACAGAAATCGGTGACAGGATCGCTCACGGCCTCTCCAAACGCAAGGTAATTAAATTGAATCTGTTCACAGGTCTGCACACTTTAGCACATCCTTCTGGAATTACTGTGCAATGCGGTGGTTGGAACCAATGACGCTGTGAAATCGTCACGAGAATGACGAAGCATTCATTATTGTGATGAATGGATGAAAAACTCCGCGATCAAGAACTCGCATAAAGCGATTGCAAGTGAACAGCCAATCACATCTCATAAACACTGCAAGGGAATAATTGAAACTTAACTTCTTCTGCATGTTGGTTTAAATCAGAGTTAGCATGAATACAAGTCAGGTAGCGTTCTGATAACCAGTACCGCTTTGATAACCAGCAACGCTTTGATATGCACTAATATATGTCAGATGTGGCGTAATCGGTGCATAAGCTACACACGTCGCAAGATGTTACCTGTGAGTATCCTTATAATTATCGCAGGAACAAGACGATGTTACCTGTGAGTATCCTTATAATTATCGCAGAAACAAGACGATGTTACTTATGAGTATTCTTATAATTATCGCAGGAACAAGACGATGTTACTTATGAGTATTCTTATAATTATCACAGGAGCGAGACGAGTTCCGCATGAGCGCGCGACTCACAGTACATCGTTGATAGAATGAACTGGATGAAACAACATGAAAGGCCACGCAGGATATTAAACGAGCACCATGTCACTTACTTCATTGCTTACACGAGGAAATGGAGATTCTCGTATCGGGTTTCACTTAATTTAAAAGTTAAACCAGTAAATAGAGAAGCTGATATAGGATGTCACCTAATCTGATGACTATACCAAGAATATTTGCCAGCGCGAGATGACCGTAGCGTTGGTTGGCTGCGGCAGGGATGACCAATTAGCCAATTCGCAGACATCGTAAAAACTTCAATAGTTCCGTCAGCATAGGCTATAGCACCAGTATTGCAATGACTTACTTTCTCTTGCGAACGATGCAAGTATAGTCCTCCTTTATTTTCCTTACGACCCTCGCTGTCGCATGAGCGCGGTATTAAAATATCATGTGTTGCTACGCCTACACCAACGGAAGTGCATGCAGGCAGAATAGGCAATTCGCGACACCTATTAATAACGTCACTGGCAGCTATACCAACTGTCAGACGTCACTGGCAGCTATAACAACTGTCAGACGTCACTGGCAGCTATACCAACATTCAGACGTCACTGGCAGCTATAACAACATTCAGACGTCACTGGCAGCTATAACAACATTCAGACGTCACTGGCAGCTATAACAACATTCAGACGTCACTGGCAGCTATAACAACATTCAGACGTCACTGGCAGCTATAACAACATTCAGACGTCACTGGCAGCTATAACAACATTCAGACGTCACTGGCAGCTATAACAACATTCAGACGTCACTGGCAGCTATAACAACATTCAGACGTCACTGGCAGCTATAACAACATTCAGACGTCACTGGCAGCTATAACAACATTCAGACGTCACTGGCAGCTATAACAACATTCAGACGTCACTGGCAGCTATAACAACATTCAGACGTCACTGGCAGCTATAACAACATTCAGACGTCACTGGCAGCTATAACAACATTCAGACGTCACTGGCAGCTATAACAACATTCAGACGTCACTGGCAGCTATAACAACATTCAGACGTCACTGGCAGCTATAACAACATTCAGACGTCACTGGCAGCTATAACAACATTCAGACGTCACTGGCAGCTATAACAACATTCAGACGTCACTGGCAGCTATAACAACATTCAGACGTCACTGGCAGCTATAACAACATTCAGACGTCACTGGCAGCTATAACAACATTCAGACGTCACTGGCAGCTATAACAACTGTCAGGCGTCACTGGCAGCTATAACAACATTCAGACGTCACTGGCAGCTATAACAACATTCAGACGTCACTGGCAGCTATAACAACTGTCAGGCGTCGCTAGATAGAAAACAGTCAAGTATAGGACATTTAGCAACGCATTTAATCAGCACGACTAAATGATTACTGAACCATTGATTTTATATTTATGAAATTTTATAGGTACATGAAAACTACACGATTGAATCGATTTTGTAGAATGATCGTCAAATTAGCCGGGTTCCATGCTAATTACCTACGAAGCACATTCATGACAAACTTCACCAAAACTAGAAGAGCTGAAAAAATGTAAACTATAAATTCAACGTTTTCTATGTCTTTAGCATAACGCAACCACAAAAATGTAATGACAAAATTTGTCTTAGAAATGTGATTCATAATACTCGCGTTCTCACTCATTAGTCATTAAACAAGTCTAAGTCTCGATTGCAACAATAAAAAGTTTCTACATGCTTAACCACACACTAATACTCAATTATCAGCGAATTTTTCGCACGGACTCAAGTGCTTTCTTTTTCAAAGTGTTCTTGAGCGTCATCAATGGCGAATATCCCTGAAAATGACCAGGTATGATCACTTAGCACTGTCATGCTCTCAGGGAAGTTGAAGACGCTCGTGAGAACAACAGCAACTCGGGAAGTAGGTAGGTACCGAATATCTCGCGCTATACAAAGTATAATATGTAGTTCTTTGCAAGTTCACAAGTTTTATCACTAGAAGCGCAGCTCGCAGCGAAAGTTGAAGCAAAACGAGCGAACGAATATGGTTAACGAGATGCAATGCTAAAATGATGAAATTAACACGAACTAAAACAGCTTACAAGAGAGTACAGGTTTATAACCTAAACTAGGGATATTATTCACCAAATGTCAAAATAGTCAGCTCAGGAAGCTTGAGTAGTAGTAATCACACAATTCAATCTTTTAAAGTAAATATATTCCTATACCGTAACAAAAAGGAGCAAGTTGTGTATTATAAAAGCAAAGGTTTCAATGAAACTGTCTTTTTTTAGCTTCAATTTCAGTTTTAATATAAAAATGGCAATTTGAAACGGCTGAGCTAGTTAGCAGGCAAGATTGAAGAGAGCAGTCTGGCATGCGGCTAAAGGGCTCAACGATTGAAGGTATACACAAGGATCAAAGGTGGCCTCTGTGGTTAACCTGCACAATATAATAGCAAAATAAAGACAACAGCAGCCACATTCTGCTTATGAAAGTGAAAAGCCGAGGCGACGAGTGAATCTAGTTCAGAATACAGTGGCGGAAAGTTAGGCTGTAAGCGCACTCATGCAAGCAGTTAGGCGTCGTCGTAGCAGCGATCGACGCGCGTTGGAAGATTGCAGTGGCAAAAGAAGCGAGAAATCGTACTGTAGCCCTGCGTGCGTGGATATGGTGCTATAACTCATACTGGGCTGGCCTATCAGCGTCTATTATTGGAAGCATGGTTGTGAGATCACATTGTATGATTTATTGGGTGCAAAGAGCACAAACAATTAGAGAGCATATAATTTAAAGCCGTATGAATTATTTTCGACGCGAACCTGAAATTAAAGTGCAAAGAGCACAAACAATTAGAGAGCATATAATTTAAAGCTGTATGAATTATTTTCGATGCGAACCTGAAATTAAATTTAGTATGAATTCAAGAATCCCACAAACGTCTTGAAGAAGAGAAGCCAAGACGATTCAGATTCAACCGACACCCATCGTATCTCGATAAGAAAAAGATATAAAAAAGCTCCCGTAAGAAGGTAATAGAAGAGGTAATATAAGGTAATAATCAGGTCAAAACCGTATTTCAGTAAGCAAGGACAAGTGAAGTCCATCAGTTTCAAGAGAAAATATTCCTCATCTCTCACGTGAAGACGTTCATCTTTATAAAATTACGTTGTCTAGTACGGATGGGGCTCGTGCTGCATTCCATGCAAGAGCACAAGTATCGCTGTCCACGTATTTCCGTGTCAGTAAACTTGTAAAGTAAGAGTCGGACACAGCGTCTGCGGCACTTTGCGGTCACATATTAAAGAAGATTGAGAACGCTAAGGTAAAGTAGTACAGCAATGCAGCCCCGTCCTTGCCTACACATGGTGTCGCCCACCCCTAGAGTATTGGGTCCGCTTACAGCCTTACACCATCAGGAGGAGAGAGGACCGACATAGTTTCGTAAATGAGCTCCCAAAACAACGATAAGTCATCTGCTAATGGACTTAGTCATAAGTAAGCAGTAGTAATAAATCATCTGCTAATGGACCAAAGCACGACGCTTCATTAAATGAGGAGCTGCTTGCGTTTACCGGAGTGTCACCCATTACGTTACAAGAATGACATTTACAAATTAGAGGTGTTGAGACATCACTTTTACTGCATCAGCTGGCAATACAAGCACACCATTAACGTTCACTTTGTCGTATCACAATTGACCCTACCCTTAACTATGCAAAACTGAGAATTTCAACGTGACTTACGAAATTGTGGAAAATATAAGAACACTTTTTGGTGAATACATCAGTTTTCCTAGCAGATTAAAAAAAGTGGACATGTCCAAAATTACATTCTAGTTGATGCAAAGCGCTAAATTTAATACCGGTATCATACGAAAAACGATAGGGCCTGGAAGTAATCTTATCAAAAATTCAACTGAAAAACTACAATATTGATCCATTCTAGCGGTCTTTTTATGGCAATAGGATCGTTTTTCAGCAGTCAGGTCCTGATCCCTCCCGGAAGAGTGAAAGCTCACGTTGCGAGGTTCTTCGTAACATGCAATGACCACCAACAACTATAGGCTGGAACTAGACTGTAGCAGTCAACCGCACCGCATCGGGCGTGTGGTGCTTGCAACAACACTTGTCCGCAGTTGACTGATGCTGTATAGACAAGTATGGGAAATAAACGCGTGAATAATGTGAAGATAGAGATCATGACTTTTATATAATTTATTAAAAAATATTGAGCTTGATTTCATTCAACAGCATCAATAAGGTACAAGCATCCAGAACATTTTTGCAGATAGTTGCCTTAAAGATTACAGTTCAAATTTGGGTAAAACAAAAACTATTCAACTCAAATAAAAAGATAATAACAGATTCATTAAATTGTCACCTATGACTCTCTCTCCATTATATTTCATGTCCTTGGTGCATTACATTAACAACATTACTGATTGCATATCACTATCTTTGACTTTAAGGTAGGTAGTTTGCAAATTTCGACAGAGAACTTTATAAAAAATAAAATTTATAGTCTCACTAACTAAAGTGCTTAATACTTAGCTTAAAATTCATCTAACATTGGGCTGATGTATATGGCTAGATACGATCAGATTTGAATGTAATATTAAACTTGTTAGTGTGACAGCAAGCTGCTGGCTTGTTGCCAAGATGGCAGGATGAAACTTTGCCACTTCACTGATACAGATGAGCTCATTTCCATTAAATATAATACACCCAGAGATGATTATCTCACTGTAGTGGGTATTAGCATCAATACCTCAAAATTCATATCTATCTACAGTACAGAGATTTCAACCCACAATCTTATTCAATAGCAATTTACTCTAGAGATTCAGAATTTATCCTTGAGACAAGTAGTGCATCTGCCCATGAGGAAGAACACATTGTTTACAGGTTTTGCTAATCTTGAAATTCATCTTCAAGTGTCAAGTCAATTTTTGGCTCATTACCAGCTTTGCATGGAGGAGTGTTGTCCCATGAGCAAAAAAATTGTACCATCAATGAGTGCCACAGAAATAACAATATGTAGGTCTAAATCCCTCACCCTCAAAAAGGAACATCTTAGAAGTGGGATTAAGTAGGACAATGATAGTTAGATTCAAAAATATGTTACCTTTTTATGAGCAATATAATATCACATGGGGCAATCTAAGTGAAGCAAAGCCAACAAACATGCACTGGCTAATTGAATTTCTTTTTAGGATTTATATATTAAAACAGCCAACAGCACCTTCCTAGCCATGGCTATGACTGGGAAAAAGGATTACTCAAGTATTACAGCTCCAAAGTCACACAATATAAGTAAATTAGAAATCTAAAGGCTCAGTCAAACTGTTTTATTAACACCTAGTTACAAGATAATTCATGTAGCAGTATTTTTGGGCCACAACATTTTTTTGGCAAATGAGAGATTTTTTTTTAAACAGTTCACTTATAACTTCCTAATCTAGTTAAAAATATTATTCTGAGTATGTATGATAATGCTGGTATCCATGATACTTTACTGGTCTACTGATGGGACTCAAAATCAAAATCTAAAAAAGTTTCCACTTTGCCACTGGGCAGGATTGAGCTTTTCCTACTTAATACTGAAATCTCAGGGTTGTAAAGTTACATATTTACAATGAAATTTGAATCTTTCAGCCTGGTTGTGCAGTGTGCACCTATGTTACCAGTAATATTGGAGGTAGTTTACATTTGTTTCCAACAATATTAGAACCTCGTGGCTCCAAAATTAGTGGGAACGCTCTTGTCATGGCCTGAGAGGTAAATAAATAGAATCCATGCCAGCCACTAGGTGGGTCAAAAATGTTAGCTTGTTAGAAAATCCCTATTAATATTTTGGGAAATAAATATTTTCCACATCCAGCTGACCCAGCTGTTGGTGATTGAATTTAATTTAAAACATATACGGTACCGTACTACATATTCAACTAATTCCACAATAAAAAACATCCGTCATATGCAAAAAATTTCTTAGAAAATTATTAGTTTATAAAGTATGATAACAGGCGTCAGGCAGCCAGGCAGGAAAGGCAAAATTATACAAAAACCTCCAGTCCTCCACATTTTATAGTGCAACCTTGGTCCTTGGAAAAATTCATTAATAGAAACATAAATTTGTTAAAGATTTTTAAAATCTTAATATATATTATCAATATTTCAATCAGGCAGCAGTATAGCAATCAATATATTAAATGTTTTAATTTAATATCACTAATTTCTAAATAGTAAATACTTGCCATAGAAAATATTTTTTGAAGAGGAATCATGAAATTGAGCTCCAGGTTCCCACCTGTCCATATCAAAATTAACGAGACTAGCTAATCTTCCATTGAGTCCTCATGAGTAATTCATTTTGCTTTTTTACACCTTAGTTAACTAATCTTTACTACTGTAAAAAAATGTGAGATAGGTATAGACAGTATATAATAATTATACCATACAAAAAGTGAGATTGACTGGAGAGGCCTGAGATGAACCATGAACATATATTAAATTAACGATTAAATACAGATACTTTGATTAGAATTCCAAAAACAAATAGGCCTACTTAAATTTTTTGCATTACCAACAGAAATTTAGAAGTATATTTTCAAATTTTTTGTACTCAGTTAAATAAAAAAATTCAAAAGGAATAAAAGGATCAAAAAATTAAATAAAACCAATCTATTTGAAGGTTAATCAAAAATTCAAAATCAAATGTACTACAGAGTACAGAGTCAGTACTGACTACTACTGTTCTGTAATGTAGAAGTGGCAGTGGCACCACTGTGCCAGTGCCAGTGGGCACTGGGCAAATCCAATGTCTCATTTACACCCTTACACTGTAGAACTATGATCATATAACTGGCGTAAAGATCAATTTGAATTAGGCCATTATTTTCATAACAAAAGCATTAGATATTCATTTCTGCCAAGTTGTTAAAAATTCAAGCAACCAATTACTTTTTTCTGTGAAAAATCATTCGGAGGGTTAACTGCATCGCGCGGACAGAACACGATTGGATCATCAGCTGATCCGGCAGATACAAGCACAAACGACAATTTCAATAGTTCTATTAATTAAAAAACTGTTTAAATAAAAGAAATTGCGGTTGTTTTATATAATATATTAAAGTATTAGTTGTTTATATGGAACTTTGAGAAATTTTTCCGATAGTTATCTTGGTAATAAACAATTGATGGCTTTTCAGACTTGCAGATTTCAAAGCAGAAAGAGCCGGCAAGTTTATCTTGGGTCAATTTTGTGCTGAATGAAATAAACTTACCTCTGTACATCTGAACATTTTTGGCTCAGAAATCGCTGACGACATATAAAGTGATTGTATTAAAGTAGAATAAAAGTTAAGATTTGTCATCTTTGGACTTTTCGACGCTGAATCCTGGAGGATCCTTAGGGCAATGACTTTTAGAACACGCGCCATGACAGGATCACTGGAGGCAGTGTAGGCAACACACTCGCTCAGCACGGCTGTTCACGCTCTACTGTTGATGTTTGGGATGAACCTCCAGGCTCCAGTAACGACCCAAGAAGACTGGAGGCATTAGTTGAAACATGTTTGGGAATTATGTATTACTTATCATATTTTCTGATGGCCAATGATCATAGGAAGTAAATTCCGACATTTTGTTGCTGTATTTAGGATGCGTCTCATTAGAACATTTTGTTTCTCAAACTAGCGTCATCGTGTCGAATTTCGATAATGTCATTTATCCGAAAAATTCATAGCGTTTGCTTGTACACATTGAAGCTTTTCGTTGGACTTCGTCCTAAACTTTTTTGATTCTATTATATTTCGAAATATAGGTTTGAAACGCGTTCGAGAACAGACTAGATAAAGCTATGGAAAAATATAGGTTCAGATTTGAAATACCTAGCTCCTTATCGAACCCGGTGGAAGTCTAGTAGCTACTTCAAACTATCGTCAGTCATGAAAAGATCCGTCAAGTGACACGATTTTAGATCTTCTGTGAACAAGGCACGAAAAGGAAAAGAACCGGCGACAGGCCACATCAGGCCTAGGCTTCAGCGCAGAGATCACTGTGTTATGTTCTGAATGAAATTAACTATAACAAATTCTGTCACTTAATTACGTATAACCGTCACTACATTTTTCTCATGCTTCGTACGTTCGCATAAACGTTCATTTAACTGATAGTGTGCACATCCCCACACATTTTTTGTTTGAATCATTTGGATTTTACCAGTATAAGCTGCGATTCAGGCAAACGTCGGAGAAAAATATACAAAATAAATTCCTTCAAGGGAGTATTTTCGAGTTAAAAATAACTATAATCGGAAGAATTTTCCTGTCAGTCATATTTGTTCAAGTAGAGAAAACATGCGCATTATTTTACCATAAACACTTTTGGAAGCGTCGGAAGAATAAAATATTACGCGATGGTGCCAGACACATTTACGTGAAATTTAGGCATCTACTTCGTAATCCACATCGTACTCGAGAACGCTTACCCTGAAAATTTCATCGCTTTGACAGGCAGCCGAGGCGGTTAAGTAGACCATTGTTCGCTGCTAAGCTGATGCGCCACCTTCTACGCTAACGAACATCCTCTCAAATGACCCCAAGGAAAGTTCGCGACCGCGCCGACTTGTCTATGCCCATTTCGGCGAAACTTGTACCACTGCACCGTAGTGGCCGTGCCGATGTAATAAGTAAATGATCCTACTATACAAGCCAACGCTTTCATACCTGCCAAATTCATGCTTTTTAGGGCGTCAAAGATGCGTGGCTAAAAGAATAAACTTTATTAGATGGTCCAACATATCGCATTAACACAATGGAATGGCAACACATGTAACCTAAAATCACAGGGTTTCTTTTCTCCTAACTTACCGACATTGTACGTATTAGAAAAATTAAAAACTGACAATATTTATTTTCCATAACGACTAACAAGCAATTGCGAGATTTACACGAAAAAATACATATAGGGATGTGATTTCGAGAACTACGAATGCAGTTTTTTGACATCTCCCTTACAAAACGAAGTCAATCTTCTCTCAGAATCACAGCCGTTTAAATCTCATGACCTCAGATTCGTCCGACAAATCTGACACTTTAGATGTAAAATTTACACAGTGCAAACACCACCTCGAGTTTTCGTTCGGAAGCATCTCGCTATCATTTAAAACGTCTACTTTTTTCAGTTATATCTCTTTTAAAAATTTAAACTTTCATCTTTTCTTTGAAAATTCACTGGATAACATTTATTAAATTTGAAACTTTCATAAATAACTTGCATTAATGTGAATTGTTAAAAAACATGCCGACAACGCCTGAATTAACAGTCAATGCACAATAGAAGTCAAGGTGACCTAGATATGCACGAGCGAGATGATTATAGATATAATCTAATCAAGCTGTCCTCAGGCTGAATATACTTTAAAGATAGGCTGTGCGTTAAAATGACAGCAACCGAGCCCACTGAGTTAACACATTTATGGCGCTCTAAAAACTTCTTTTGCCTGTGAAGCTCAAATGGGGAGTGGTTATGAACATGATCATGACACTTGGGCGAACGCTTGGTCATTTAACGACTAATATCTCCGTTCCATCCCAAAACGATGTGAGTATAGCCCGATGCGAAGAAACCAAGTACCGCGAAGCCCTTGGTTTGAGAAAGGAGATTTATGTCATCCCGTGAGGGGTGGTAAAGTTATGTCAGTGCGTCACGTCAGTGCTCGAGTCAGTGTTGATGAGCCCAGGTAAGCACGAAGATCAATGTTTCTGAAACGACATTATGTTCGCGGAAGTTATTTGATCCTGTTGATGACCCTGTCAGTGATGGCTATGAGTGCAAGCTTCTCCTGGGAAGGCGCCAGTTGCTGCAGCATGGAAATGGCGTGTAGGCAGTGTTGGGTTGCCAGGAGTTTGGTTTGCTGGAGGCCGTCGCTGCGGTGCACGCATTCCATGGCAAACTCCACGTCACCAGGCTCGCTGAACCGGCGCAAGATCATCGGGATCAGCTCGGGGAACTGGCAACAAGAGGTAACATTAAACATTTCCCCCGAGTTTGTACCACGAGGATACGGTTTTTATGAACGAAAATCAAAAGCAAAGTATAACGGGCATGAACACAAGAATTTCTAACGATGTCGAATGAAAAGATAAGTTCGAATATATTTCGGCAATAGTTAATTTGCAAATAAATTAAACGCTTCGTTACTGTTATGGCGTCAGAGGAACAGACCAAAATTTTAGAACATCAAAACAAATTGATCGTAAGAATTAAATTAAGGTTCTTGACCTTTTCACAAGCGAACAAGACGGGCGCGGTGGCCATGCCGAGTCTGAGGTCGACGGCCGTGGGTTTGCCGACGACGTTCGAAGAGGCCGCGAAGTCCAAGAAGTCGTCCACCAATTGGAAGGCAATCCCCACGTTACGGCCATATTGGTAGCACATTTGCTGCACCATTTTATCCGCGCCACCCAGGATAGCAACCTGAGAAAAGAGGTCGCTTTGTCATTTCATTAAGGCAAATTTACCATGAACTAAATTTCTGCAAAAGTTTATCCCTGTCGGCCAGGATTGCAGCCTTCACAATCATAAGTTAACAACAATATACACTTCCTTTCAATGCAGTTTCGTCTCACCGAGGAAACTCCACAGCAGCGACTACCCGTGCCATCAATATCAATGAAAAAGTTCATTCAACGATTCATACATTCTATGCTGCAACTTCGTTTTCCATCATACACATAATGCACTATACACTCGATACTGAGGCAGAGTGTTGCAGCAGCAATACGGACGCTGCTACTCGTGGCAAATATGACCCAAGTAAACTACCATACACTAACCGCTTGACAGCTGTTGGCTATAAGAGAAGCTGTCTTCTTGAAGCTCTTGTCCAGATAGTGCGAGAAACGCTCGTCTTCTTTTTCCTTAGAACCCAACTGCATAAACTCGCCCTGCACGAGGTCTGTCAAAACCTGCACATTAAAAGCAATGGTCAGTAATAGCAGACGGACGAGGCAGAAAACGCCAACTCGAGTCAGATGATCAGCACACACACTTGAACGAAGTCTGACGTGCTATAAAAAAACGTCCCAAATAGACTTTTGGTGGCCATAATGGAAGCCCACGGAATCAAAGACAGGTGCCGAGATGTTTTCAGTATATTCCGTAGTAACAACTTGCCCCAAGATGTTCAGAGCCACGTGGAACTTTCTTCAGATGAATACGAAGGTCTTTGCTCACAATGGCGATGCAGCAGCCAGAGAGTTCTTTCGGTGTGACTTAGGCAGGTTATACAAGTGGTCGACTGAGTGGCAGCTGCGCTTCCACCTCGAAAATGTTGTGATCTACGACTTCGAACCCAAGCAACGGACCCAGTAGAGGGTGCGGACGAGACAGAAACGCTCTAGACCAATGAGTACCTATATCAAGCTGAAGAAGGAGAGTAAATCATTGAAAGACCAAACAGTTCTGGCTGACAAAGACCTAAATTCAAGTTCATGTAGGTGATGTAGCGCAAAGCAGCTGAAAGGCAAGTAGGATCTTTGGTGGCCGCTGTAGCACATTCGACATACCTACTCAATCCAGAAACGTTTGTTTAGCGGTTCAAGTCACTTGTTCAGCAGTTGGTCACTTGCCCTGTGAAGGACAGTTGGTTCGGCAGCCGCGACTCAAAACCTTGTGCACCGACCAATAGAACATCCAGAAAAGTGCAAATAACTGATCGCCGGTTTTGAACACATGCTCAATTAGTAGTAGCGTCTGTTGGCCTTGGAGCATTGCAGACAGAGAGGATACAATCGATATCTTCAAGTGAAAACGGCAAAGACACTGGAGCAACAGACTTAAGCACGCCAAAGAACGAAAAAAAAGAAGCGTAAAGTTAAGTATCTTTCCTCATAGGGTTATGACCACAAGAATATTCTTCAAGAAAACGAGAGAATTGTCAACTTGGCAAACGCCTTCAAATCAGGCTTAACAAATTCTGGGCGAACCGGCTTCGCCAGACTTTATCATAACACACGAATAAAAAAACATTTTGCAAGACTAGGGGGAGGAAGGCACTACTGACCTGAGAGAGCACGACCGTCACCTCAGGATTGTCGAGTTTGCCAAGCATCATCAGCGCAACGGAAAGCATATAGTTCCCCGCCATCACCGACTGATGATAAACATACACATTAAAAAACACAGAAAAGTGTTATAATTACTATTATAGTTAAGCAAAGCACTGATCTTGAATTTATACATCTACATGATACAGAGAAGAATTCAAAACATTATAATTTTTTCGTAACTAATGATATCTGTCTAAAGAATAGGACACTTAATCAAACATTCTTCATACTTCATCAATTAATCACGTTAAAGTAATAGTTTTTAAAAACTTTGAACTTCCATGAAGAAATAATAAAGGTAATAATTGATCTATGCTCGGAACATCAACCATCAAATATGACTGGAAACGTCTCATACGGATCATCACAGGTAACATCCAAGCATTGCAGTACAGACTTGAAAGTTATTGTTTGGTCATTACACTTGCATCACATGGTTCACCTTGTGCTGCCCATATCGCTGCGTGGCAGAAGGCTTTCAGTCATGTAACTCTTGTCATTACCTTGCGCTGCCCATATCGCTGCGTGGCAGAGACCTTGCAGTCATGTAACTCTTGTCATTACCTTGTGCTGCCCATATCGCTGCGTGGCAGAGACCTTGCAGTCATGTTACTCTTGTCATTACCTTGCGCTGCCCATATCGCTGCGTGGCCGAGGGCTTGCCACGCCTGGTGTCCGCCATGTCCAGGACGTCGTCGTGCAGCAGCGACGCTGTGTGTATCATCTCCGTCACCTTAGCGATCTCCAGTTGACTGCTCAGCAGCCTGAACAACGTAAGCAAAGCATAACCTTCAAGCATAACACATAGGTAGTGAAATGAACCATTTTTGTCTACCATTAGGTTTATTTAGGATTTTAACCGAGCTTGTAATTAAAAAATATTAAGTTATTGAACCATTCAAAATTTAGTAGCTTGTTACTTTGTTGCAATATACAAAATTTCTGTCTGTATGAAGACTTTATTATGAAATTAATGTTTTCTGTGTAAAGTTTTGCTTATTAAGATAAACATTATAAAAATTTCATGCCAGCAATATTTTTCAATGCCTTTACTTGGCAACTGGAGTTTAAAACTTAGGAGTACATCAGGTTAATTAGGAGTAGAACAAGTCTCGAGAAGTTTCTAATTAGGCTAACATGATGAAATCAATTGAAATTGCCTCTCAACAATTTTAAGAATCAAGGGTTCTGTGTGAAGTCTTCAATGAAGAATTTTTTTTTATAATGCACAATCATATAGTGCTAAGAACTGAGACCCCCAGAATGCAGTACCTGTGATGTTTACAGACGTGTTCATTGACTGCACGAGCCGTGAGAACCGTGATCACAGGACGCATCACTTTGCCTTGACCATCCACATAATAGCATGAAATCTCTTCCAGCTCCTCACTTGTACCACTCAGTGCCTGCACACAAGAGCCTAGGAGACTACACACATATACATTTTCAGGTATGAAAAAAAATATGAATGGAAAGATACAAAATTGAAAAATTTTTGATGAGAAATGCCACAGAATATCATAGTTGTCCGAAATTTTGAAAAGTGTAAATATAGTTTCAGGAGATGGGTTTTGGTAAACTTATACAATCATCATTAAATAAAAAATAAACAAATAACAATAAATTAACTGTAATAAAACAATAAGACAATGTTACAAAAACCCTCTAGTCATAATTGCTGTATTGCTTTTGTTGATTATTTGCATAAAACAATCAAATTTTTTTCAATGGAGTTTTGCATGACATGGAGATATTGTTAAAATTCAAGATAGGCTAAGTGATTTCCTATGATAATGATTGCACCTTCATTTTATGCATCAAATTTCAAATACATGGATATAAAGTGCATATGATGAAATCAAATTACAACAATAAAAATTGCATCAATTAAAATTCCCTGAAAGCAAAGTAAGTCAGTTTTGAGTTACCCAAGTAAATGTCCAAATTATGAAAAAAAAAAATCTTTGTATGAATGTTTGGGACAACATCAGGACAGAAAGCACACCTTTTTGATGTCAATGAAAAGGTTGGTGAGGTCAGGCAAAGCAAGGGTGTAGGGGCTGGAAGAAGGTAGGAGTTGGCCTTCACCCCCTTCAGGAAGAGTAGCAGTGGATGAATGTCGGCACGGCACTTGCAAGCACAAAATGGCCCCATTTACCGAACTGCCTCTCTGGCAGCTTCCATTGCAACCAGGCTTTAAGAAAATTAATTTTTGAAAAAAAGCTAAATTTCAGAAAAGCTGGTTACTGTATATGACATTGCATAATTGGTTATACTGTAAAACAGGGTGACTTGACCACTGACAGGGCCACTTGGAAAATATTTAGCACTTACCTTCTTATGATACAAATATTCGCATACCGTCAACCGGGGCTACTCGCGACAGTTTTGAGCGTTTTTTTGTTAATGACTTAATAACTTCTATCGATGAAACATTTCATAAACAAGTTTAGGCTCATTTTATAGCTCTTTGCGAGGGCTATCGAATGGCATCATCAAAAAAATTCCATATGCTATTCATAAGGTGCCAGAAATTGCAGAAAAACAATAATCAGAATTTACCTATAAAATAATGATTATTACTGACAATTCTTTAATAAATTCTGCCTAATCTTCCAGATTTGGCCAGGCACTAGTATGGAATATATCTACTTGGCGAGCCGCGACTGAATTTTTCGAGCCGTGGTTTTATGGATTTGCCAGCCGTGATTCCATTTCTACGAGCCGTGATTCTATTTCACCGAGCCGTGAATTCCATATCTCGGCCATGAAAAGCCATTTACGAGGTGCGAATGCGAATTTATTTACAAAGTTTATGCACGTGTTACCCCAAATCTCTAATTTTACCCTTAAACAGTCAAACGGCAACAATAAAATTTGTCTCTACTGTAAGTTCAGCACGTGTTAATATACAGTCTGACCGCTTTGACATGACCGCAACTATGCGCGATCTTCAACAAACGTTTTGTTTATTTGTTTACATTACAATGTTTATGTTTTTTCTGCAAGATATTTTTGGCGGAAACAGTAAAGCAATGCGGATTGCGGAAGTTGAAAATTTTATGAAATGACATGTTTGCGAAGTGCAAACCGCGATTTTTTAATCAAACAAAAATTTATGACATTCGAGCCGCGAGATTTCATACCTACTGAAATTATATGATATTAGAGCCGCGATATTCCAGACAAAAATAGGACTTTTCCAGACTAGGCCAGGCAAATGACAATTTTTGTGAATTTTCCAATCTGAGCTATATAGAGGCTGGATTGAAATTTTCCTACTTATGATTTATGAATGAAACCTTGTTCCTTCCAAGTGACAAATTTTTTATACATTTGTAATCTTGTAGTCAAACAATGCATTTTGTTCAACAATTAGATAGGAGATAATTGATCTAGCAGGAATCTTGGAGCTCCCAAAATGGTGGGAAAGCTCAAGGCAGGTAGGCTATTCTGCTCCACCTTGAAGCAGAATAGCCATAATAACATCATAAATCTTGGAGCCTCCAAGATTTATGATGCAGTAATGATGGATAATGCCAGATTACCTGTAGCCATGATACTTACTGGTCTATTTAGGAAGGTCAACAACTAAGTTTCTTGTATCTCTAAAGACAAATTGACCACTATTACAGAAATCAAAATCATGAGAATTCAAAGTAAATTGCTCGTGGCCCGCCCTGTAATCAACTGAAAGAAACAGATGCTTTGTCTCAGCAAAACAACAGGCCCGCCCAAGAGCGATTGATAGGCCTACTTTGGTGCAGTGGTGCTTGTAAGAAAACGAGAACCTTTCATTAATTAGATCGATTGTGAACACTGAACAACAAATGAGCCTTAATACCGTCATTACCGTGTGCGAAAAAATTATTTCTACACATAGCCACCAAGCTTCTGACTTTCGGAGCAGAACGCGGATGAATCTCAATCTCGAGCATGAACTTGTCCGTCAGGTCAGAATAATTAGGAATTGAATTCGGTACTTTTTAGAGCAACCTGCACTACTTTATTAATAAGCGTATCATTCTAAATGAATATTCAATCTTCATTCGAAGATAAAAATCTTCAGAATTTTTTTTTACAATGATTCTGCGCTGGGCTTTTGATTCACTCTGTCTCTACTGACAACATAGAACATTTCCATAAGTAACAGAAGACTAATTTACCACATTAATCCATAAAAAAAACCTTGAACTTACCTGTGTACGTATTGGTGTTTTTTTCAGCAATAACTTTCCAAAATTGAATTTATTTGATGCGGAGGAATTGAAAAACTTAGTTGACGTCCTTAAACTTCTAACCACCGACTTTTGGAAGATTTGAGGAGCCATGACGTTCAGTGTCCGCGCCATGATACTTCTTCACTGAAGATTAGCTCGTCACGAAATTCGTACTGAACGGCCGTTTCTGATCAAATGAGATGGCTGTTGAGTAGCCTCGAAGAGAGCTACATTCTTGAACCTAGTTCAAAACAAATGAATTAAAGTTCAATGTCGGTTCATTATGCGCAATTTCAAAAACTAACTCAAGGAGCAATAGAATTGATAAACTTTTTAATCAGACACATTACACGAATCATGGTTTAGAATTCGTCATTTGCATCTAAATTTCATTTTTGTCACTAATTTTGGTGCACTTGTACTCTCTTGATCACATTTTTTTCTTTGCAAAGCATCGGACTAATGATCTGAATTATGTAAATATTGACGGTTCGATACCAAATACAGCCGGTTTTTATTACTTTATTGGTGCGTTCATCAATTATATCGGTCAAGTCTTGAAATACGTATTCTCAGAGCAATTATCAAAATTGCGAGACCTGTCTTTAAGCATGCACTCTTCTTGATAATTCAATGTGGAGGTTTTCCTCGCATCATCGGGTTTCTTCTCTTCCCATTTTCTGGGTTTTTACGATAGGTGGACTTGATTGTGGTCAGCCTTCAAGATGACCGATACGCCTGGGAGCTCAAGTAAACGGTCGTGGCAGGAGAGCCGGGGTATCAGTGTATTCACATCATCGTGATGAAGTAGAGAGAAATTTGGACTCATTAAGCTGGTTGTGTTGCCAGTGTTATTTCCGTAACTGTTTATAGGCGAAGAGGTAACCCATAAGTTTTGAACAATCTGCACCTAAGAGCATGGATTTTTTACAGCGAATGTCGTGCAAATAGCAACTATCCCTTGCCAGTATAAAGAAGCCAACTTGACCGTTCGAAGTATAACCCTATGATCTCGGATACATTTATCTTCATCAATGTTATCAATCATCCATCATGGGATCAAAGAGTCCCGTCAGCCACGAAAGGCATAAAAAAATATCGATGTTTACTTCTGGAATAAGTCCGAATAACATAGGAGCCCACGATAATTTCTGAAGACGAACTTTAGACTCCAACTTGTTTTCGGCAAAGTACGCCATGCGGCAGACTTTTCTCACTAATTACGCAAAAGTGAAAACGAAACCGCATCCCGACTTGTGCATGGATTGAAAAGTCGACAATAAGAATTCTAAATTAGTCATCAACAAAGTCATCTTTTCGGTTCGGTAATCTTTGTTGGAACTAGAAGCAGGAGTTGTCTCAGGCTGCGTAAGCTCTATCAGGCGAAGTTGTGGTAGAACCATGCTAAAATCCACGATTTTGGTCAAAGTCTGTCCACGATGGGCGACTTTGTTTTGTTGTTATATTCAGCGCTGGAAGTTGGAAGACACACATCTAACAACTTTGCTGATTTTAATCAGTATGTTTCATGACAGCATTCGAATAAAATTCCAAGAACATTCAATGAATTCCTGTTTAGCATGCACAGTTCGTTTAAAGTTAAACCAGTCATAATTGGTTTTCGTGCAGGCAATAACTACAGAATCCATAACCGTCAGACAAAACTGAAGATATTCCAATTTAAACATATCTCGATGTCACAAAGAAAATAGCAATTCACTCTCAATTGGCATGATCCACTTAGAAAAACAAAGACTGAACAGCGTAGACTATATTTTTTTTCTTTATTCAGTCGAACATTCCTACGCGATCGTCTCCATCGAAAATTACTGACGGAGGTAATTCTTAGCTTAAGCAGAGGTAAATAATGATCTATTGCGCAGCTGAGGAAATGGGCTTTCTTGAACATATCATAACAAAAAGCACATCAGTCAAATAATAATTCAGGTGAAAATACTAAAAAATGGTGGGAAATTGTTTGCAGCATAAATCTAACTATCAAATTGAAATTATGAGACTAGTTGAGACATTAATAAGAATTGCATTACAAAAAACTGAACAAAACATGGGACCTGTACCACAATGGTTCCAGTGAGTGAAGGATTCATTTCAGACAACACTTCGTTCAACAGTCGTAGTCATGAAAGACGTCCTAAATTTCACAATTTTTAAATAAGATATATTAAATAAAGGTTAACAATGCCATTTGGTGAGAACTGTATCCACTCATGCTGGCTATCGATCTAAATTTTTTAGCGTGATGAATCTTGAAGCTACAAAAGCTCCAATAATGGTAGCCACAGTGAAGAAAAAGGCAAATATATACCAAGTTTCTTCATCAAAAACATCCGTGAATGAAGGAATCTGGTCATAAACTTTATTGACCAACTTGAGTGTGGCTTCATACTTGCGCTGACTAGTTGGATTGGTTGCCATTCCTGATGATGTCAATAATTTCCACACAAGGATAAACCTGCACAACAATGTGACAGCACAAAATTTCCTCCTGGTAGTGTAAGTTTAGAGTTTTGTACAATTTCAAGAAATAATTACAATGCCTGTATATAACTACAATTCCTGTAGATTACTTCCACTTCTTTTTTGCACCCCCAACAGCTGCTGCTTTCTCAGCCTTGGTGAGGACCACAGCAACTTCCTGCTTCTTAGGAGCCTTGGCGCTCACCATATGGTTGAAATTGGTTAAAAACTCTAGTGTGGTGAGGTTTTCTGTTTTGAAAAGCACTTCACTCCCATCAACTGCAAATATAAAATTCAGAAAATGAAGAGCTTGCACATATTTGGTTACAATAAAATCATTTAAATTAATTCATGGGAATTGAAATCACAATAAATGAGCATTTAAAGTTGAATGTCAAAATTACCCTTAACTTTTCACTCTAGCAAGAAAGTGTAATGATAAAAAACTGAATTTCTTTGTATAATAAATTGAAGGTGACACACGACAACATTTAATCTCTCCAGAATTTTTTTTTATTTTTTCCCCAATCATATTTATATTCTTGACACATTGTCACATTTGGAAAAAAATTATTCAGATGCATATTATACATAAAGAAGATGTTTCCAAGAAGTTTAGAGGACATATTCAACATAAAGACTAAAGTTGTCACTTACTGAGCTGGACATGCACTGATGGTAAGCTGCGGTCACACAAAATGTTGGTTCTCAGGGCACACTTTGGGTTGGTGATTCTTCTTTTATGCTGGTTCAAGTATGATAATATTGATCTGCAATATAGAAATAAAAATTAATCAACAGATAACCACAAGATGATGTTTTTCCACAAATCATCTTTTTTTTACCTAACATGGAGTTGAGTTCTGGCAGTGATCGAGGATGCACGTAGTGTTTGCGGGTCCCAACTTTCTCACTTCTTACTATGCCGGTTTGACTTATCTCGCGAATTTTGTACCGAAACGATTTCAGTGAAAGGTTCAATGTTAGTGCAGTTCAATCAAAATTGTGCGAATAGTGAGAAAAACGGCTAGTACAAGTGTTTTATTCCCGACAAATTTTAGTGCGTGAAACGAGGGCAAGTTTTTGAAAACCCTCGGCGACTGCCGGTAACCCGAGAACAATCGCTGCCTTGACTGCGCTCAGGCCTCGCCTTCCTATACCCTCCCCACCCTCTTGGCCCCTACACCTCCCCCTCTCCACCCGCCTCCTCTCCACCCGCCTACGCGTCGATACCTTGATTCCGCCACCACACCTCTGTGTTTCCCTCGCCAGCTGCAGCTCAGCTGTTTTTCCAGCCTTAATTTTCGAGGGAACTTTACTATACTCAACTCAACTCAGTCGTTTTCTCCGTCCTTTTTCTGTATTTTTCTCCGTTCAAGAGATCTAGTTCGTGCATTTAATAATGGCTGGACAGAAAATAAAAAAGATAGTCGAAAAGCCCTCAACCGCCTCTAGAGAAAAGCCATCTACGGCCTCTAGAATAAAAAATAAAACCAAATCAGCCCAGCTAGAGATGGAAGTTTGCAAGACTTATCGAACCCGGTGGAAGTCTAGTAGCTTCTTCAAACTATCGCCAGTCATGAAAAGATCCGGTCAAATGACACGAGTTTAGATCTATGAACAAGGCACGAAATGGAAAAGAATCGGCGACAGGCCACATCAGGCCTACACTTCAGAGCCGACATCACTATGTTATGTTATGTTATGTGGTATTTAATAAGCTTTAGAGTGAGAGATTCATAGTCAAAGCTCATATTTAGTGTTTTTTATTGTTCTTATTTTATTGCAGGTAATATTTTCTGGTATATTATTTGTTAAATAAAGAGACATAATACGTTACAAAAGAAACAACTATATTCTAGGCTACCTATATATATATTATGTCAACAATTAAAATGGGATAGGAATATAAACACAACTACCGGTATGTCTTCCTATGCAATTCAACTGAATAGATACTTTGGTCATTTATGCATAACAGATGAAATTTCATGATAATAAAAGGGAAAGGTCTTTTTTCCATGTCATAAATAAAATTTTGGAGCTACAAGTTTATACAATTTGAAACAATGAAAAAAAAAATCCAAACAGCAGATTTGGTTTTTGAGTCACGAGTCCTATATTCTCAGCTATGTAAGACAATATTCTAACTATGACAATTTATCCAAGTAAAATTTTAAATTTTACCCTTGACATAGTAAAAACAACATATTACTTCGAAAATTTAGAGGCAGAAAAAAAAAATGGTCAGCAAATTCACCATTTCTTTACACGAGGATGGAGCTGGACTCTGAAATGTTTTCTCATGGTAAAAGTTGTAAATTTGCTGGCTATTTTCTTTGTTCTTAAATTCTTACTGGATTATTTTTTTGACCTTACTTTATTTAACTGACCTTATTTTCTTTAAAAAGTGACCTTACTTTGTTTTAAAGCAATTTTGTACTTTTCAAATGCATTTTATATATTGTAAAACATACATTGGAGTTTTTGCCATTTTCAAGTGGTCAGCCAAAACCACAATTACAAGAAGTCAAGAATATCCATCAAGGCAATAAGTAGTTAACATTCAGTCATTGTGGTAGTGTTTCAGTGATCATGTGTGATGTGAGTGCCTTCCTGTTTTGGTTTATATTTCAAAGTTTAAGAGTTTATATTGCATGCAATTATTTGACCAGGATGATTTTACTGTTACAGAGACATCATTACATTAAATTGTTTACTTGCACCTACCTCCTGGTCAACTCACTGGTGAAATTTGTCAAGTGCCATTCACCCTAGGGATGGCAGCCACAATGGCATTAGGTGAGGTGATATTACTAGTACGAATGTTATTGATTTGTTATTATTATTTATTTTCATCTATATTATTATTATTATTATAATCTATATTTACCCATCATTTATCTATCATTTAATGAATGCATCTGCATCATTCATTTATTATTAATTTATCATTCATTCATCAGCCATTATACATTCATTTAGCATTCATTTATCTTTTTTTATTGTAATTTATTTATCATTTATTCTGATTTTATTCCGTTTAATTCTGATTTTGGTGAATTTATTATATACCATTAAAATTCATTCATTTATCAGTCACACCTGTTTCCCCCACCCACCTGCAGGATGCAGTCTACACCTGCAGCATGCAGTCAAAGTCTCAACCAAAATTTTTAATTTTAGTTAGAATAGCCTAGATAGCCTACAAGGCTACAACTAAAATTGCTTTCTAATGGTGCTGAAATCTTTAAAATTGGCTCATAGGAAACCTAGAAATCATTGTTTTTCCACTAAAGTACTGAAAATTAGTTAATTTTTGGGACAAAATTGAATAAAGAAAAAAATTTATAGTTTTTCATTTTTATTTGTACGGCACTCAATTATATACGCAATTTTTCTACATTTTCTTCTCCTTTTAGATGTATAATTTAAATTACACTGGGAAGAAATTTTTTTCTGCACACACCCTTAGGCCACAGCCCACTTATACTTATAGCACTTAAAAATGAACTTGAGAAAGAGTCTAACTAATATGTGTTTAAAAATTACTTTTCAAAGACAACGCTTCTAAAGATGGCAGTGTCTCTGATGTTACTAGGGTAAACACACCATATTCCAACACTGTGGGTAATTCTGACACCCCTCAACTTTTTCCTTTATATTAAGCTTGGTCTTAGTTCCTTCCACGCATGCGTAGATGGTTGAAATAGTGATGTCATACTATTGCGTGCCAGATTTCCACAAAACCCTAGGTCTAGCGGAAAAATGTTAAGATCCGCAGAGCAAAAGTCCAAGTCAACTAGTGAGAAGTCAAAACACGTATGAAAGTTGATAGTTGACCTTGCTTTACTAAATAGTGATAAACTGTTTGTGTAGAAAGAATATTATGGTTTGAGACTTAAATAAATCTGTGAATATATTAGTAATCATTTAAGTATACTTGTATTTGCTGATTTTAAGTGGTAAATAAATTAATAGATGATTGATTTAAGAGATGGTTTTAAAAACATAAAAACTAATTCCGACACGGTGACGGTACAACATACAGCTGTGAGTGACACAGGGTGTCATATTCCGACACAGCTCACACAGGGTGTCGGAATTCAACACAGGGCGTCAGAATTACAAATTACGATTTTGAAGCGCTGTCAGAATTAGTCTCACAATATGCCGCATTTAGTCACACACAGTGTTGGAATTCAGCGATTTTGTAGATTTGAATTCTAAAGGCTTTTAAATAAATATGGCAACATTTGTGACGTTTTATCATTGCTGGCACGCATAGTGGCAAAGCAGAGGGTTTTTTAGACTGTCTCAAGTTCATTTTTGAGTCCTATAAGTAGACCAGTAAAGTATCATGGATACCAGCATTATCATGCTTAAGAAATTGGTTAAAATCTTGAGTAGGGTAAACGCGGTATATTCCGTCACATTAAGGATGCATCGAGAAATGAAAAACTATAAAAAAATTACTGTATGCGTTACTCAAGTTCTGTTTGCTTTATGTGACTCTCAAAACACCGCACTACGCGTCAGCAATGACGAAACGTCACAAAATGTTGCCATATTTATTTAAAAGCCTTTAGAATGCAAACCTACCAAATCCCTATATTCCGTCACTGTGTGTGGCTATATTCGGCACTTGGTGAGGCGTATTCCGTCCGCGCTTCAAATTCTACTGATACGTAATGCCGTCATCCACGTGTTCGAATTCCGTTCGCTGTGTGAGCTGTATTGGAATACAACACGGCTTTAATTAGAACACTAATGAATATTGAACACTACTTAATTACGCTTTTAGTTAACAACTATTAAGCTTTTAATTAAGCAAATTTTAATTTTTGTACACAGCTTGGAATGATCTGTGTGTGTTCAATTCAAGTTGTGACGGAATTAGTTTTCATGTGCCTAAATCCATTTCTCAACTTAACCATCTATTAATTTATTTACCACTTGAAATCAGCAAAAACAAGTATATTTAAAGGATTCCTAATATATTCACAGACGTATTTAAAAGTCTCAAACCATAATATTCTTCCTATACAAACAGTTATTCACTATTTGGTAGAGCAAGGTCAACTGTCAAATTTGAAACATTTTTCGATGATCTCACTGGGTAGCGTGCATTGTCTCTCTTTGGATCTCAATATTTTCCCACTAGATGGCCAAGACCTAGTGTTTTTGCAGTATTTCGACACGCAAATGTATGACGTCACCATTTCAACCATCAATGAACGCATGTAACTAAAACAAAGCTTAATATAAAGGAAAAACTAGAGAAGTGACCGAATTACCTACGATGTCGGAATATACCGCGTTTACCCTATTTCTTGCTAGCCTACATCCTTAAGGAATAAGTTGTTGGAATATGGTGTGTTACTGTGTTTACCCTAATCGTCTAACGTACCATGAATTTAATAAATTTTTTACTTTATCTTAATATATTAAAAAATTATTATTAAAATTTTCCATGTTTTTTCAATTTTTAAAATTTATTAGCCTGTAAATTGATCCAAGCATGCTGCATAGTCTACAACTTTACACAAGTGTGCAAAATTACAGATCAATTGGACAGGTAGGCTATTCTTAGGCTCTGAACCACTCTGACTGGTAGAAGTGTCAAGTGTGTTAAATACCTAGCTACCGGTACAGAACGATTAAAATTTAAAAGATTTGCAGGCTCACAGCAGACAGACAAACAAACAAAAACTTAACAAGAAGCTAGTATGGAATATATCTACTTGGCGAGCCGCGACTGAATTTTTTGAGCCGTGGTTTTTATGGATTTGCCAGCCGTGATTCCATTTCTACGAGCCGTGATTCTATTTCACCGAGCCGTGAATTCCATATCTCGGCCATGAAAAGCCATTTACGAGGTGCGAATTTATTTACAAAGTTTATGCACGTGTTACCCAAATCTCTAATTTTACCCTTAAACAGTCAAACGGCAACAATAAAATTTGTCTCTACTGTAAGTTCAGTACCGACAGTACGTGTTAATATACAGTCTGACCGCTTTGACATGACCGCAACTATGCGCGATCTTCAACAAACGTTTTGTTTATTTGTTTACATTACGATGTTTATGTTTTTTCTGCAAGATATTTTTGGCAGAAACGGTAAAGCAATGCGGATTGCGGTAAAGCAATGCGGATTGCGGAAGTTGAAAATTTTATGAAATGACATGTTTGTGAAGTGCAAACCGCGATTTTTTAATCAAACAAAAATTTATGACATTCAAGCCGCGAGATTTCATACCTACTGAAATTATATGATATTAGAGCCGCGATATTTCAGACAAAAATAGGACTTTTCCAGACTAGACAAGAAGTAAAGTTAAAGAGAAGTGTTGCAAAAAGTCTTTGACGCGATGTCACAGATACTACTATACACAAGTAGATTTGAAAAATAATTTCATCAATATTCACGAATCACGACTCACTACCTAGATACTGGCAAGAATTCGCAATTATCAAAACACAAAGTAAAACAATAAGCTTACCGTATAGTAAAAACTTGTTGCTTTTCTGTGAATGGATCAAACGATACAGTAATTCTGTCGGCGCCACCGTAATTCAGTAACTTGACCTGCTTGCCTAATGCTGATAATAAACCTGCTGATCTTGAAACACTTCCCCAGTTAGTGAAAGGTAAAGCCATACTGATCTATATAAGGCTCAAGTGCAGTAGCAGACGACGATCCTCACTGAGCAGGCGCGGTGATATTTCTGGCAATATGCGAGACTGCGACGGTGCCTCCGTGTTCCGTTTCGTAGGAGTTACAGAGAGGAAACGAATTGTAAATTTTACAAGAACTTCGAGATGAACTGAATTCTACCATCAACCTACCATTGCACTGCTGACACATAATTTTTCTAAATTATTTTCGTCCAAGTAGTCAGGAATGAGGTAAAAAGTATTGCGACAGTTGAGAAGACTAGATTTGCAACATGCAAGGAAGGGACATTCATTGAAGAAAGTTATATAAGTTTGGCCTCAGAAAAATAAACGAGAATAATCATTTTTCTCAATATTATTGAGGAAAATGAATAAACAAAATGCTCCCGAAATTGCATTGCATCGTATATCAATGCACCTACATATCAGCAAAAACTGATAAATATCATAAAATATGCTACGAGTGGAATATTGATTGATGTCTTCATGTATAGTCATATAAATCTTCATATCCTGCATTGTGCTGGCTCAATCCAACTGCATCTCCCCAGATCTGCTGACAGACAAGTGTGTACCGAATTGACACTCCTCCGAACTCGCGAACGGACTCAAACGTAAAACCTAACATTTCGCTCAACCGAACCACTCATAAGTCTTTCAAAACTGAAGGGATCTGCTCGAAATTTGGAATATTAGTTAGTATTATCGCTGTACGTCGTCAATTCTGTTCTACAGGTAACTCGTTCGCTTAATAAATACAATCGCAGGCGAGGTAAGTGCCAATCTGAATATTGAAGATTAAAATTAGTTTAGATTATGATACAAATGCATGCGGATGTATAGCTTTTGATTTTTTGTTCAATAGGCACGTGTCGGGTGTTGCTACTAAATAACCTAGAGTTATTTAGTGCACTGCATCACAACATATATGTAACGAGAAAACGACCATTGGTGGACTGGGGAGACAATAGATGCTATTTATAACGAATTATGTCTTGATGGCTATGAGGTCGGAAAAATGCGCTTTATTCAAATTTCTAAACTTCTATTAGATTATTGCTGGAACTCGCGCCGAATTTCGTCATATTAATTAACTAAATGTAGCGTTTTTAGCGCATTTTCTCATTTATGGAAAAAAGGCGCTATTGTGCTCGTCATGTCCGACCGTGACTTCACGTCACGGACGGACGAGAAAATGCGCTCTATATCACGCACTGCAGTGAGTACCGAGTTATATTTTTTTCTGTCTGATCTCGGACTGTTTCCTAACACAGGGACAGGAATAATTACAAATTTATATTCAAATTCAGTCATCATTTCCACAAGTCTTAATCCAAACGTGAAAGATGAGCAGCATATGTGCTTCAATTAAAAAACAATTAATTATTTGTCTTTTCGAAGCAGATAGTATGCTGAATCTAGTAGACGGCTGAGGAGTAGGAATGCCGCATAGTGACAATAGTTTAGTTAATGATACAAATACAGCCAGATGTACAGCTTTTGGTTTTAGTGTTCAGTATTTACATGTCTGACGCGATTCATTGCTATTCCTTGAAACACTAACCGAAACCAGACGGTTATCAGCTAGTTGCTTAAAATAAGTATTATTGCAGTCTTGTACCGACTGAAATCGGGTGGGTTCTAGAAATGATGTACTTTGTATACGATAGCGGTAAAAAATCTCTGTAGTCATTTCGGAAAATTCAATGTTTTCAAATTTGACATCTTCATCTGGTAATTGCTATCGCTCGTGCCTAATTTTGGCTCTCAGTTTATATGGCATTTACATTTTAATTGAATGCTCCATATTTTATGTGTCTGATCTCAAATTGTTTTCTACTACAGAAATACTATTTCTACAGAAATACTATTTCTACAGAAATACTATTCTAATACAGAAATAAATTTACTATTTATATTTAAAATTCGGACAATTACATCCATATGACTGAGTCAAATTACAACGTAATAGATGACCTACAGACATTGATATATATCAGCAAGCTTATGAGACAATATAGGCCTCCTTGCAATTTATGGGGAGACTAAAAAGGGGAAGAAATGGGGGAAGAAATGAAAAGACGCGAATATTTATGTAATAATAATAAAAGGACAATGATGCTAATAAGTCTCTGATGCAAATGTTGCAATAACTAGCCCGACAAATATTGTCATTTTCCCTGGTCAGTGTAGAGTTAGTGAAATGCATTCATGAAAAATGGAATGCATTCATTAGTCTACCCCAAAAATTGCTTGTCATTTTTCTGATCTCATTTTGTAGCTGTGAAAAAGACGCATCTACCGCAGCAAACCGTATGTATGCGAGTGTTTCATTTTGTGCCCGAGGCAGTTTCTAACTTGTGAAGTGAAATATGAACATTTCATTCGAATGGGTGCGAAGATTTCCTTTAAATAAAATTTTGCATTCATAGATTATTATTCGCGATAAACCGGACAACAATACGTACTGCGGCAACGGATGGTACCTTCAATACGAGCAATTGGAAATGGGAAAAGTCAGAGATAAAGTAACAAGCCCTTTTTAGTTTATACTTCTTTTTAGACTAGTTATAGTTTTTTGCCTCTCATCAAAAAAAGAAAAGTACATTTTATGACATCTTAAAAAGTGCGTCTCCTCTTTTGATTTACAAGCTACAACGAGAGACACATCTTCCGATCAGTTGGCCGGATCTAGCGACTCTAGTATATAAAGCAACTCTAGATTTGTACAAGTCCCTGTGTTTTTTTCAATGTTTTCTTTACACTTCGTTTTCCTAAGTAATTAATACGAACAAAATGTGCCTGTATTGGCAGTGTTTTATGTGTATATAGTTTTGCAAATTTTGGTCAGTTAATAAAAGTTTTTTTTTTTTTTTTGGGGGGGGGGGGAAAGGTAGACCTCCCTTTTTGAGGTTTGAACTATAAAATTAGCTGTACCAAAGTTGTTCACGTTCGGCTGCAACTACAGGTTACATAATATTTAACATCATAAACAGAGTGATTTCAGTATCATCAAACATTGATAAAATTTGAGCTTTAAACGCAAGCATTGTCGGGAACTACTAGTAGTTTAGTTTCTCACTGAAACTTAACTGTAATCATGTTACGTTGGGATATCTTAAGCTAGGCTTCAAAATAGAAACATTATCAAGATGTAATAACAACCCAACCGAACTTTTTCCAACCAAGACCTTTTGAAGTTCTGTTTTAATCGAAATCTAAGCAACGCAAAATATAAGTCTACTATACTCAGAAATTATGTTTTTGTTGTTTAATCAAAAACGTAACATCAGAAATTCATGGTAAAGACATTTTACTACGCTGCTCAGGGGAAGGGAAAGCAGAATATTTCAAGAAAAATTTATTCGCGATCATACAACATAAATAATTACGTTTCCATTTTCTCATCCTTAGACAAGTGGTCGGTTTCAATATCCTTCTTTTCGTCAGAATGGCCTGGCACCTCCTCTTCAGAAACCTTCTCGATGACGACATCCTCAGGCACAGTGAGGGGGCGGGGGCCGTAGAGCAACATGTACGCGCAGTGCCAGTCACCTGTTCAAACGTCAAATACAATACCGCGTTTGACAACAAACAACAAAGTATTTTATAAGATATTGAAAAATTTGAGTACCTTATTATAATGGTAATCTTACGAGAATTTCAAATAACTCTAGCATTATATCACTTTGAACTGCAACCACTGGGCCCAGGGTGGAGATATTTTATGATGGTGATACTTGCTGATTGCATCTCAAAAAGCAAAAAATAATAAGATAAAATAGAATTTTTGCACAGTAACCTATAAATTTACTAGTAAATATTGACTTATGAGCCTCTTTCAGCCTTTAATGTCCGCGGACCTCTTTTTGCCGCCATCTGGCATCCTTGGTTGAGAGCAGCATGATTGGAGCAGTGAAATGTGGGTTTGAAACCACTGCAAGCTGTAAAAATTCTGCTATGTCTGCCATCGGAGACAGGCCAGATTTGGCATATTAAATGCTGACATCACTATCACTATTAACATTTATGGTAAATACGAGAACATTTATTGGAAGGAGTAGGTAATCTGCAATCAAGTTTAAATATAAACTTTTCGAACAATGTAGGAATGAAACTTGTGGCGTCTAACCCTGAATCTATTTAATCTGAATGATGCACACAGAGTATTATACTGACCGCCTCCTGAGAGACGTAAGATCTCCTCCTCAGTGACCGCGGTCACGTCATCATCGTCACACTTCAGCCAGTGGCCGTCCTTGAAGCGCACCCACGCCACGTAGTGGCCTGAAGACGACGTCCTGCCCTGGTGAGTCAGCACGGCTTGCAGCTGATAGAAGCCGCTGTTGCACGACCCAACATCTGTAACACCAATCATTCGATCAAGTAAATAAAGTATAAATATTTCATATTATCTTCTGTTACATAGGGAAGCAACCAGAAACAAATCCGCAATGGAGAAACTCGCGAAAATTGGCAATTAGTGAAGAAAATTGGTCTTTATGCATGATCCTAATTCTTTATAATTTGAAGTGAAAAACCCATGAATTCGTGGAGGAACATCACTCATTAAAAAGGTAAATAAATGCCAACGACTTAACACTGAGCAACTTAACGGGCCTGGACTCTGGAGAGTGGAGATATTTGAAAATTATAGCCTAATACTTATATTATTATCAGTATGAAATATGAATTATAATGAACACTTCCAATGAAATGATCTTGTTTATTCTGAATTATAATGAAGTTTATTCTGAATTATAATGAACAAGTTCATTTCTTTGCAAGTTCAAGTTTTGCTTTTGAAAATTTGATACACTTGTGGATACACCGCAGTGACGACACGACTGACCGTCTTCAAAGTAGTAAGGGATAGTTTTGAGCTTTGGCTGCTCGCTCTCAGGAACCGATTTTCCAGATTTGCGCATCCTGGCCTCCAGCTTCTCTCGCTCTTCCATGTCCTAATAATAGAGGGAATATCATGTTAAGAAAAAATCGAGATAAATTCAATTCATACCTGAAAATTATAATTGAATGATATATGATATCAAGATATTATTTCTTGTTGAAAGTTAAATTCTTATAATGGTGCAACAGTTAATTTGACTTGGCAGAATTCCATTGACAAAGGATCATAAGGAATCTGGTTTGTTAGAATTTGGATAAATTTAATTAAGTAACAATAAACTGACTAAATATTTTAATAATTGAAGAAAGAAAAATCCGTTGAGAAAATCCTAAAACATACAAGCACGCTTTTAACAAAATTATTTTTCCTATAAGCAAACAATGACATCAGCATCTTTCACCCGATGCAATGTTGAGGCTGACACCGCCTACCTTGTAGTGCACCGAGCAGCCTACCTTGTAGTGCACCGAGCAGCCTAGTGCACCGAGCAGCCTACCTTGTAGTGAACCGAGCAGCCTACCTTGTAGTGCACTGAGCAGCCTACGTTGTAGTGCACCGAGTAGTCTACCATGTAGTGCACCGAGCAGCCTACCTTGTAGTGGACCCTGTAGGGCGCCATGCGCCGCTGCAGCTTGGGACTGCACAGCTCGAACACGTCAAGCACCAACGAGAACTTCACGTCCTTCAATATCTTGGCGTTGACTGCCTCTTTTTCTTTGTAGTAAAACCTATAGAGACGCGATTCAATGTGAAGAGTAAATGAATTTCAAAAATACTATAAAATTAAGAACTAAACATCATTGAATCGAAGTGAACACAAAAAATTCGGGTTCGGGAGAAAAAAAACTATAACATAAAAAGGTACAAATTAAAAAATTATCCTCTCAATAGTCAGATTTATATATACACTTATGTTACCTACCTACAGAAGAGAGCGAAATGAGGGAAGCCAAGTCCATAGACTTTTGTCCTTTTTGCCATGTAACCAGTTGATATTTCAGCTCATTAAATAGACTCAGATCTTGAAAAGCTTAATTTTTAATATATTTATATCATATTAATAATAATTAATTACTATTATTCACTCAAAAAAAGTTCACATGTGGCTTTTTCTAACACATTGTTTTTTCAGCAGTCTTTTTTAATTTAGAATAATTTAGCTTCATAACAAAAACCAGTGCCGTTTTAAGCCTAGCAAGTTTTGAGTATATACACTAGTAGTACTCATGAAATTTGGGAAAAATTTCACAGTGCTAGGTGCAATTCTTCAAAAGATATGGGGAAAACTGAAATAGGATTTTTTAGAGTCGGAGATTATACAGCAACTAGGAATTCCCAAAGATAAAATCACGTACAATATCCTCCTAAATATCAACATTCAGATTCGTTAATACCGAAAGAAATAATTCAAATCACAAAAGAGTACCGAACTACACAATATACCACAGCACGACGCACCTGACCATGTCGACGGCGAGGTATGCAGGGAGGCGCGTGATGAGCGACTTTTTCGTGAAGCTCGCGTCCTTGCCCAGCGCGGGCGAGTGTTTGCTGATGGTCTCCTGCAAGCCATAGCCATAATAATGAAACGCGCTTTCAAACTTTCCTCATTGGTTAACACCATTCAACTGAATAAAAACTGTCAGTAATAAATATGTGTTATAACGGCATAAGACGGCAATTTACAGCATTTGAAAAGCAATTTTCCCACCTCATATAGATATAGCATAGATTGCATCGATTTTTATAAACTCACAGTGAGTCTGGATAGAAGACCGGTGTGAAGGTGGTTGACGTCCGTGCTGATGTGACAAGACAGCTGGTTGAAGGTGCTGACGGTGGTGGTGGGAGCTTCTCCACCTTCTTCAGTACACGTCCACACGCTCTCCATTTCCCCGTTCATGTATTGCTCCACAAGTGACGACCTGCTCAGTGCCAGATGGAGTTAATCACGACAAAACGGCGCAGCTTATGCGGACGTGTGGTGAGCTTGCAATGAATGCTGTTACATTCGAGACAAATCAAAGATGAAACATGTTTACAAATATTATATGCGTCTAGTAGAATTTATCATTAATAGATAAATAATTGTTGAAAACTTAGTGTATCAGTAACTGACTGATAAAAGTATTTTTACATCTACATAATAATATTATAACAGTACTGGAGTACTGGTAACTAATAAGGAGCAGAAATCAGGATGCATAAATGGAATACAATAAATTATAGGAAATTTTGCAAGTGGTTATATGTGTTCTTCAAGTGCAAGTTAATTGACAGTAATAATCTTCATGAATCTTGGCAATTGTTTTTATAAGGTAATGGTTTGCAATATTTGAAATGAAATATATATATTTCATATATATTATGAAACCAATAATATTAAAATATATTATGAACCAAAAATATGAAACCAATGACTTGAAATTATTAAGATAATACCAACTCCTACAAGAGAAAATGTGAATTTACTGGAAGTCTTTGAACAAATTTAACAATGGTTTATTATCAAAATTCTATACACTAAGCAGAGATGATATGACAAAAATATGAGAGTTATGTTGCATAGTAACCTGAAGCAAGGCTTGCTGAGCTCAGGCTGGATGGGCCCCAGACATTCCTGCATCATGCGCAGCAGCTCCGTCCAGCACTCGGATGCGTCCTGCTGCATGTAGCTGCCCTGGGCACCTTTCTCGGCAAATCTGTAAATGTAAACATTACTGATTTACATTTGGTTACACGGCACGACGACCCTTTCGGTTGTCAGATAAATGTCTTCGCATCTTGCTGATGTTCTGGAATCAACTAAATTCTTCCAGACATAAAACGACGGCAAAGATGAGAGGTAACTTTACAGGTGATTTTTAAAACAAATGTAACGAGATGGTAGCAATTTACAAGCGTAGAATTTTATACTTGGTGTCTCAGCATCGTCTCAGGTACCAGCAGCTGCTACAACAATCTTTTTAATGAGCTGAACTGCTGACAAATTGTCAAGATTGTATCCAAGAAAATATTAACAAATCCTGCCAGAAGATTTTAATTGAAATCTTTTGACATTTGGCAAAAATATTATTTCTCAGTAAATTATTGATTATTTTGCAGAAAATTGTCAACAAATTAATCTAGACTAGTTGTGTCGCAGTAAACGATGGCCTTGGTCTCAAATAATTGTACATCAAGTAAGAAGTAGATACAGATACGAATTAATTGTAAGGATCAAGCCATTTCTAGTTAACCCCACGGTAATATTCATATTTGCAGTCATAATCTAAATACATTAGCCGGTCATCAGCCACTCTTACTCTGGCCGCCAGCAGTAAATCTTCATTTGTCTTACCTGTGGGCTGTGATCAAAAAAGTTTTTTTCAGGACCGAAACGATCCCCTTCAGTATTCTCGCCTACGTCGTTGTCTATTTGTTTGAGTTCAATTAAAATTACTGTGTAACCCGTCCATTATTATCCACCGACTCGATGCCGTTCAGCCTCTCCGATACCTTGACATTTTTCATAAAGATGAGCACGATACACTAGATTCACAACAAGGTATAATATCATTTCTGGACAACATCTGTGAGGAAAATTGAGAAATTATACTATTGTAATGCTATAGAATCTCCTGTGAATTATAACCTCCTTATTAATTAAGATATCAGAAATTCTGAGCACTAACTGAATGGTTCATATTCATTAAAGTCCATCCTATACTTGAATTTTATTACATGAAATAGGGGAACCTAACACTGGATTCTATTAGCAGGTAAATTTGAAGGGATAGAAAAAAATCCAAGCTGGGTTAATAAGAGCAGTAACCTTGGGAAGCAAGTTCTGAAGAGCTGCACCATGATGACCGGCATGGGCGTTTCGCCCTTGTCCATCTCCTCAAAACACCGCCTGATGCTCACCATCAGCATGGCGTTCGTTGATGGCACTCTGCTAGTGGCATCATCTGTACCAAGCACGTTAGGTTATAAACAAGCCTCCTTCACTAACTATGGTTCATTGATAAATACTTACATGTATTCAACATTATTACTCTACCGCATGAGAACATGATCAACCTTTAAAAACATTATCTCAGGATTGTCAATATATTTCACACAGGAAACAATTCAGAACCAAAACTTTTGAATAGGAAAGGCTGCAAGGTATTAAATAGGCTCATGTTTTTGCCGCTTGTGATTTGCTGCGGTCCATTATGGAGGATGCTTATGTTAAGAAAAACAGTTATTGTGGTAGCACAAATATACATTTTTAGAGGTCTGGTTGTACATAGGAGCTAGAGGGGATTCAGATGAAAACATTTGTCAGCTGTTCATGCATGATCTGAAAAATATACGAGCAAGACAGCTCACTCAAAAGCTAGAATTATGGAAACACAAACATAAGAACAGTTTTCTACAGTTATCTCCACTGCAATTCGGGTTTATTGGAGTCCAGTTGGCTTACTTTGTGGGTCAAATTTGCAGATGGTCTTGTGTAGCTCGGGGACAGTCTTGAGGCACTGCACCACAGCGTTCAGGTAGCAAGTGTTGCCCAGATTCTTGATGCCAACAGGCATGTCCAGCTGAACAATTATCAAAAAGTTCAAATTAAACAATGTGTATATTATGTTGTGCCAAAATTGCGTAATAGCAGATTCTAGGGAATCAGCAGACAGTGTGATGATTCTGTAGAATCAGCATTTCTATACTGTAGGAATCTGGGGTTAGGTCAGTCAGCCAAGTGTTTTTTTTAATATTCAAATATAAAGGAACTTGACCTAACCTTTTCTAACTCTAACTGTCGATTTATGTTCTAACTCTAATGTCCGATTTTCTAAATCAGCAACAAAATGCAAATTTTACAGAATTGGCTAACTGGCTGCCGATTCCATAGGATTGGCAATTCCACAATTTCAGCACGACATATATATTCCTAGGAGCAATAAAAAATCAAATATTTAATTAAAGGAGCAATAAAAATTAAATATTTAAATCATTTAAATTTAGTCAGATTTAATAATGATTCTATGCTGTTTTACACACCAGATTCTCGATTGTTATTATGTTTCCTGCAGGATTAGTTAATGCCTGCACAAGATGGATATTTAATACTTTAATTCATTTCCATAAACTAGGGAAAAGTTTTGTAATTTGCTTTTTTGGAAAATTTTGTGTATATACAAAACTGTTGAATTTTACTTTTTTTATGACAGATTCTTTAAGCATGTTGTTAATAGAAATAGTGGCCGTTACTCACAGCAACATTGGTCTGGTCCTCTGACAAATCCTCCAAAAACACAGGCTTCTGCTGAGGCTCCTGTAGAGCATCTTCATCTCTGCTGCCCATCAGCACAACCAGAGCGCCCTGGTCAACGCAACAGATTCCAGAAACTTCAATTCATCTTTCAAGCATAAACAAATATGCAAAAAGCTTCAAAGACCTTGAGAATATTCCACAATCCATATTGTTGATCATCAAAGAAATACAACAAATAATTTTTACTAGTTATATTCAAAATAAATATAACATGCACTATAATGATATAAATTTAATATGAAACTGGGCAATGAGCATGTCGAAGTTGAATATTGCACAATTAAATTTTATTGTCCAATAGTTAATATAAATCATTCAAATTGCACAGTAATTAAATTTGTCAAGCTTTAAGAATTAGGTTAATTGAAATTGTAGACAAATCATTTTAGGCTCGTGCAAATTCAGACTATTAGCCTGCACCATCATTGGCAAATATACTGGAAAATGCTGAGGGAATGAAAGTAGCACAACAATAGAGACAGCAACAGCAATGTAAGAATACTTGCATCTTTGAGTTTGGCTCCCTCCCAAGTGTCAGACTTAAGAGTAGTGCCTTTGAGAAGTAGCTTCTGTCGGCTGATCTGCACTCCCGTCAGAGCATAAACTTGTGCCTGAAATACTTCAGGGGATTCACTTGTGTCCAGCTCAACATCAGGGTAGGTTTCCTTGCCCCACTTCACTTTCACTGTAAATACAAGATAATGTAGATTATACCATAAAAATAGATAGATAAATTCAGCCTAATTAATACATAAATGTTAGAGGTTTCAAGTTTTTACTGGGGGAAACTATTAGAGCAAATCAACAAATCATAATGGGTCATAGGTGATGAGTTATTGTTAATAAGAAGGAAATGATAGTAAGCTAACCTATATACTGTAATTCCAAGATGTTATAATAATTAAAAATTGAAATCAGCATTATTTACAATGTAATAAAAAATATGAGAATCAACAAAACAAAATAAAAGTAATAATGAAAAATATAGTTATATAATTCTCACCTTTATAACATGACATGATGAAGACAATTTATAGCTAAAAATGCAACATATAAATCTACTTAATGAAAGGCAAATCAATTAACAGTACAAAAGAGCGTTCAATATTGTTGAAGACTGATAAAAGTTTCCATTTTAGAAGCCAGCTGGAAGAAGATAGAGAATAAGGAGATTATAAAACTTTGAGTGCCAATTTTGGCCAGAATAGACAAAAGAAAACATCCAGCAGACAAGTCTCTTCCAGGGCGGAATTCAGGAGTGATGATAAATTAATAAGTACATGTAACTCAGAGGATTATACAGCAATACCTTGACTTATGAACGCCTCTACTAGCAAACTTTTCTAGATAATAACTGGAGATTCAAGATTTTTCTTGCCTCCACATATGAACATTTATCTGCTTGCAAACCAAATTTTAGATCTGATTTGGTGCTATATTCTAAAAATGCAAATATGTATGCAGTATGAAAGAGTAGGCATTTGGAGAGGAGCAAAATGGTTTCATGTGTGACAGAAGAGCAGAAGATTTGATGTGAATGAATTGATTGAAAGAATAAAGAGAGATGGAAAGTCTACTTGACATTCATAGATATAGAAAAAGCATATGATAGAGTGATAGAAAATTATTGTGCCAGTAGCTGGGAAAAATTTGTATGAGTGAAGAGTATGTGAGGAGTTATAAGTATGTGAGTAAATACTTGAGCAAAATATAAGCTTGTAGATGTGGAGAGACTGGGTGCAGTCCATGAGAGGTGTTTGACAAGGATGTATCCAGTCTCTGCTTCTCTTCATCCTTTACACTGAAGAGATGACTGCTTGACTGAGAAGAATGAATGTGGTAGTGCATGTTGGAGATGAAAGACTAAAAATATAACTTTATGCTGATGATGCAGTAATTGTGAGTGAAATGGGGTTGAAGTTCAGAGAATGCTTGACTATTTAAGCAAGAATGGAAAAGATTTTAATGAGTGCTTTAGCCTAGAGAAGGGTCAAGAGATAGTTGTGAATTTTCAGCTGAAGATATGGATAGAGTGTGGCAGCCGGAAGCATAGTGACAAACCACAGATTTTTTAGAATCACTTTGTTTTAAAATTCCTCATCTACCCAAGATTTAAAATAACTTCTAATATGTGATAATGCTGGTATCCATGATACATTACTGATAATGAGATTACTGTGTTCTACTCATAAAACTCGAAAATGAACAAGAATTTGTCTTTAAAAGTCTCTGCTTTGACACTATGGCTGAAAGGAAATGAGAGTGGCATGAAAAATGAGTACTTAGAATGAGTCTTGACCAAAAAGAATGTGAGAGAACTAAAGCATTGAGTCTTAGTAAAGTAAATCAATGGTTAGGAACAAAATATAACTTAATATAAAAGTACAGAAGAAATGGAAAGAAAGGACAGCCTGAGATTGGACAAGATGGGAGAGAGTATGAGTGCACATATGATGGCAGTAGATGTGGGGACCTAATGTTCTGACTTCTGTGCGAGAGGAAATGCTTTGCATGTAAATGCAAGGACATACAGGTGGAGTGAAAGGAGAGGACATTTGTTTTATTTGTGACAGAGGAGAGAGGGAAACTGTAGAGCACTTGATGATAGATTGTGACACATATGACAACTTGACAAGGAGACTTGAAATGATGAGAGTGATGAGCCTGTGAGGCTGTGAGGGTGGTGGTGTGATGCATGACTATGAGAGAATGGAAGACAAATGGATTGTGATGATAGTGGATCTGTCAGCAGGGGTGAGTGGTGACTGGTGACAGTTGGCTGCTGCTATGACTCACGAGTCATGACGCATGAAGCATGAGTCTGAGAGAATGAGGAAGAGGAAAAGGCAAGAATCATGATGAATGGAGGCTGTCAGGCTGGAACTTCTGGAAGGCCAGGAAGGGTAAAAAAAGAGATAAAAATGAATAACTGTAACAATAACAATGTAACAGGAATGATTTACTGTGATTAGGTAGCCCAGTGGTTAAGGGCAGGCCACTAGTCAGTCACCAGTGCCAGTGGGCTGCAGTTAAAGTTCAGAAATTCAGAGTAACAAGATTGGAGCAGGTGCAAGTTTGATAACAGCTCTGTAGTGTATACCACACCAGTTTTTGATCAGAATCGGCAAGGAGGCCGTGTCGGCGTGGTAAGTGGTTAAGCTAAGAAAATTTGAAAAAGTGAGTTGCGTATTCAAGCTGGCAACAAGATATGAATGTTCTGCGCTCAGTGCGCAGCGCTGTCATTTTGTTAAGAATTGGCAAGTGCAACAGGTCTACAGCCTAATCAATGCTGAAACCACTATACCTATTATATTCACAGTAATTCACTATGAACTTTAAAATTTAAATACCACAGTCACAGACCACAGTGTAATAAATGGGACAGGGCAATATAGACCAAATAAATTTCCTAAAAAATGTATCTAGCCAGCTAGCCCCATTCCCCATCTTATCTTATTCTTATCCCCAAGTATATAGTGACAAACCAGAGATTTTTTAGAATCAGTTTATTTTCAATTTTCTCATTTAATCAAAATTTAAACCACTTTGTTATGTATGATAATGCTGGTATCCAGGATACTTTGCTGGTCTACTTATAGGACTCAAAAATGAACTTGAGGGAGAGTCTAAAAAACTCTCTGCTTTGCCACTATGTCCCCAACACAAACATTCCCTCCCCTCTAGCATCTGCTTTAATATTGCTTCTACCAGGCATAGTGGGGAATTAGTGGCAAAGCAGAGAGGTTTTTTGACTTTCTCTTAAGTTCATTTTTGAGTCCTATATGTAGACCAGGTCACCAGTAAAGTATCCTGGATACCTACCTGCATTATCATACATAAGAAATTTGTTTAAATTGTGAGTAAATGAGGAAATTAAAAATAAACTGATTGAAAAATGAATCCATAGTTTTGGTTTGTCATTATGCAAGTTCCACCTGGCACCTGGCATAGTGGCCATGGTTTCCTTATAAGTTATACTGTTACTTAGTAATAGCTACTTACAGCCACAGGCTACAGCCTACAGGTAGGTAGGTAGGCAGTACACTCCACACTCCACAGCAACAGAGAGTCAGTGACAACCAGTCAACCAGAGTTTTATTCTAGGCTCTCCCTCAAGTTCAATTTTGAGTTCTATAAGTTGACAAGCAAAGTATACCTATCATTGAAAGGATTAGCCATTAGCATTAGGTACTCCGTAGTCCGTACCACTGTAACAGTTAGCCTACCTAGTAGAACACTACGGACTACCTATCGTCTAGTCGTCTACGGCACTACCGGCATTATCACATTTAAGAAATTGGTCTAAAACTTTAAATCTTGAGTAAATGAGGAAATTAAAAATGAACTGATCTAAAAAAAAGTGTGGTTTGTTACCTATGCCCGACAGTGACAGCGATAAAAAGAAAGTAAGAAACCATCTGCCAACCGAATTTCTCCTTCTGCATGAATCGCGATATTTCGAGTTTGCATGGTTCGATCTTGCAAAGACAAGATTGCAGCGACCCCACAATCAAGCAAGAAGTATGCGTTGTTGGGGATGAATTGGCTTCAGATTTAATTTTACCTACGTGAATGAAGCAACTTTTGAAAAACTTTGCTGTGCTTGAACGTGAGATCTTTCAAGTCCAAGTTCGAATTTTAAAGTTATCACCCTGGCCACTATCACTATAAACTAGAATAGAATTTACACGGCATTTCAAACTCTAAGTTCGGACGCACGACAGCGATAAACAGAAGCTTCATCGCTTCTGCGTCTAGGTACTCGTAAGAGCGTCTGATCAGTCCAAGTCGTTATTTGCTTTGTTAATCTTGAGCTTCAATATGCTTACTGATGCCGTTTAGTAAGTTTTCGACCTGATTGAAGACTCAATCGACAATTTTACGGACCCGCCTGCGGACTCGCGCAACAGGGCCGCTCATAATTCCTTCAATACTTAACGGATCTGCATGAATTTTGGAATATGAGTATTGATTATCGATACGCTGCCGCAGGAATTATTACAGATTTTTACACGA
This sequence comes from Hyalella azteca, assembly GCF_000764305.2. Taxonomy (NCBI): domain Eukaryota; kingdom Metazoa; phylum Arthropoda; class Malacostraca; order Amphipoda; family Hyalellidae; genus Hyalella; species Hyalella azteca. The sequence goes on from NW_025933238.1 coordinate 183,959, forward strand.
CTTATTATTGGGTTAGGTTAGGTTAGGTTAAGTTAGGTTAAGTAGGACATTCACCTTTAAAGAGTTCACGAGTGGAAAAAGCATTAGTGATCACAATGTGTATCAACTAAATAAACTGAAGGTAGAAGGCCGACCGGCATGTCACTCCAATCCGTGCACTGCGACCCACCTCTACCGCAGTAGGCTTTCATAGAGTCCACTGACGAGTCAGCAGGCGACGTAGTCGGCCTCCTGCGCGCCGTCGGGTGCTAGCGTCTCCACGGAGTGCCATCTCGCTGACGGGGTTGACCGAGAGAGTGCTAGCCGCTCTTCAAAATCACTCGAAGACTTAAGTACAAATACGGAGCGATCCGTACACGCAGGGCAGTGAAGTCAAGAGAGGAGGTCGTCATCCGGTGGTGGTTGGTGCTGAACTGTCTTGGAATGGCTGCCCGGGCTGAAAATCTCGAGGCTGCGGATTAACCTCGATACGGCGAAATTAAGTGGGTGCAATAAACACGTAAAGGAGATAATGCCGTCGGAAAATGAATTTAAATTTAGACATGGGGAACATTGTGATCACTCCTTGCTTAAAATAAAATGAAATGAATGATGGCAGTTTTCAACATCCACTGAGACGCGGCAATAAAACAGAAATCTAGAAATAAATAATCCGTCGTAGTCGTATATCAGTATGGTTTTCCATTATGTAAAACATTATGTAAAAATTGTCGATACAATCCATTTGGACAAGCCAAATCATTCACATGCTACTCCTTAGCAGGCTGAAAGTCTAGCTATAAAGGACCAAGCGAGGAAGAGAATAAAAGACTTTTCATATTCCGTGGCAGCTGCGTGTGCGATTAATTGAAGCCTTTCGAACTTGACTCTGGTGAGGAGGGACTCTGCCGAGGATCGGCGTGCAGCAGGTAAGCGTTATCGGTCGAGTTGTGTTCGTTACGCGTTACCTCTATTAATGAATAGGCTTGAGAACATCTATTGCTCTTACCTATCTAACCTGTTTCTATTTGAAAAGCAAAGCGCTAATGGAAGCAAGGTTGATTGAGGAATTGGCTGGTCAAACGACGGAATCACAGAGCAATGAAACTAGGACAGAATAGTACTATAGTACAGCGGTGTCAGCGTTGATTAGGCCGTTAGACCTTTTACCGATTCTGAACATCGCAGAACATTCACAGCTTGTTGTGGGTCTCATACGCGCAACTCACTGCTTCATTTTTTTGCTTCCACCCGGCCTTCTCACCGATTTGCCCAGAACTGCTGCAGGTAGCAACACCGATGTTGCATGTAGTCGAACTCATAGCTCACTGCTTTAATCCTACTACTCTGTAATGTAACCACTGGATAACGCAGTGAAATAGTAATTTTACTACATTAAAATAGAATTTTTTGAATAATTTAAATAGTAATGGTAGTAAAGTAGAAATGTAAGGTTGTCCACATGAGGAGTAAGGGCAAAAAAGTGCGTTGTAAAATGAAATAGAAAGACTTACATAGATGTTGAACACTCACGAGAATGTTATCTCATTGGGGATATGGGAGTAAACAATAACCGTGAGCTCATATTTATAGAACATAGCGAAATTCAGTTAAATGAGGCAAGCAGGATTCTCGGTCTGTCAGAATATCATACGAGTTTATTGATGTCGAGACCAAGAAGATGCTAATTATCATTTCGTTGGCCGTACCTCCAAGCAAACAAGATTTTCTGGTCATCAGCACGAAAAAAAAAAAACAGAATAGAAATGTGAGGAATCCTGCCTATATGCGCTCTTAAATCTTTAACTAAGACCTCCAGTCAGGAGATTCGACAAGCTTCAAGTCGAGGCGCTCAGGAACAACACCTCTCGAAAGCAAAACACCATAGGCCTGATGAGCATGGAAGCGTGCTACCAGACCTTCCTGAGAAGGCGCATTCAGCAGTATTAGTAGTGCGCATTATACTGACGAATCAAATGGTGGGCCTCTAAGACAGGTGTGTAGCGTGTGGCAACAATCACAAATCAAAGGCAAAAGAAAAATAACATTACAAAAGTAAATAATCAGCCTCATTTCAGCTGCATCTGAAAGACATTTGCTTAAACTGACAGTACGCATACCACAATTTGGGAACAGCAAAATTTTATAATGCAACTTTAATTTATTCTATTTCACTTCAGCTAAAATAAATACAGTATATTTAAAATATATATCGTTTTGGAAGGAATCAAACTAATGAAAGAAAATCTTTTATATAAAGTAGTTAATGTTTATTGCCAATTATAATGATGTCTGCGTACAATAAATATACGTTGGCAAACTAGCATTCCAGGTACTCGTCACAGCTCAAATATATTACTGTTTATCTCTAATTAATATTAGGAGAAAGAACGAGCCTTATCTGATTAACGATCTGCAAGATTATACGGTAAACTCAAACGACCGAATAGTAACGATTAATTCGATTAACTGGGCCTTCGATTGAATGAAGGCCATTCGTTGTAATCAATCATTCACCCAACCTCGAAAATAAATCACATGGGCGGTTAAAAAAAATATTTAGCCAAATCGACCGAAGGCTCAGACATTTCAGCCTGTACAAAAATACAACGATATTAATATAAGAATATAACATTCAAATTAATGCATCTGTACGCAAGAATAATATAGGTAAAAATCGAAGTCACCAGTCGTGCAGCAAGAATCACGGTGTTTCACAAATGATAAATTTAAAGCGCACATTAATTAACTGACTGAGAAATACTCACTTCCCACTTGTTATTTCGGACAAGAAACTGACTTTCCAACTATCGAAACTCTTTAATACAAGTGACCATTTGCAACTCTGATTTGTCACACAATAACTCGATTAAAAGGCAATTGATCGCTTGAACATACAGAAAATATATCTGAACAGAGATACTCAATTTCATTGATTTACAGCTATTGAGCAATTAGGGACTGCTAAGGCGTTTGGGCAAGCGCTCTTGGTTAGTTCACTGGCCACGTTTTTCTACTAGCGCTTCAGGCATTAATCTATCTCACACCGGAAGTCGTGAATAAAAGATGAGCAACGAGATGGAAAGTCTCCAAACTCAAAATCATTCAGCACGCCTTGGGGCTAAAGGTCTCAGATGGCCGGTCCGCTGAAGCTGCCAAAAGAGGAGTAGCGTTAATATCTCGAGGAGACGATGGAACAACTACGTAGAAGTAAACAACAACAGAAACTTGTACTAGTGGTCGCTTACACGAGGTGCCAGCCGCCCGCACGAGAGAGAAAGATGAGGGAAATGTAAAAAAAACTGGCGACTTAGTAAGTTGACCTCACAATTAAGACCTGTAGTAAGGCACCGAGTGCTCTGTGGAGAGGAGCTCAGGAACACAAAATACACACGGGAGAGCATAGATGCCCGGAGTATCAAGAAGACTGCCCTGAGTGGTGAAGGTGCGTTATAATAGATTATTATTGAGGAAAAAAATCCTACAATTTCATCATACATTTACAACTAACCTTGGATTCGCAATTCTTGATCACTCCTCACTGCCATTAGGAAATAGTAACTTGTATAAGTGCAGTACATAAGCCCTTAAGATCAGTACGTTTCCGCAACAACCAAAAATAAATGGAAGGATAATCAACTTGAAACGAAAAGAAATAGTGAGCTTGGTAATAAATCCAGCGCACACAGCTTGAATGGAACGGATTACTTGAAGTCAATTTAAGGAAACTGTTAACAGCACAAGCTCAATCTCACACGTGCATCGCGTAAACCGCCAGGCAGGAGTGAGGCAGACTCAGAGGTTGTCCAGGCTTGACTGGACCATGGGCCCTGCTAAAGGAGCATGACATCGCTACTAGCGCTATATAACTATATTTCTATATTGGTTAAATATATTAAATACAGTACAAAAATAAGAGATACGGAGCAGCGCTCACCAGTAGAGCACATTTTGTACATGCTTATTGCTGGGGAATTTAAATCCAATGCGATTTAAATCCAATTCCAACTATAGTTGCAAACCAGACTAGTTTTCGGGGAAATTATCGTGCACGTATCGCTGAGAGAATCAGATGACGATCTCGGTAATTACGGAACTTCGCCAATGGTAATATAGAGAAAATACTTATGAATTTTAGAGCGACGTCTAATAAACTTTTAATCTAATATCTATTACATTCAGCACCCATGACATGGCCAATACACGAAACATAAATCACTTTAATGCCGAAAACATGGGCCGTAATATGTTTTTAGGCCGTGGAGAATCCAGGAAACAAAGCTCAAGAAGAAGAGCAACACGCACTCTTCTTCTTCCAGTTGCTGTTTAATGGGAGTTGTGAAGACACGTTCATGTAGCCCCAAGACAGGAAGTTAAAGCATGGACAGCAAACCTGTTGAAGAGAACAAGACACGGCGGAGCCGCAGAACACGACACAGCCACGCTGCGCGACAGAGCAGTGAAACACGTCTGAGCCGTGAAGCACGGCAAGTAGTAACATTTCGTAATATCACAGTTACTTGATATAAGTTACTTTGCCGGAAAACAAAAGCAACACGCACTCGGTGCTCCATGCTCAATCAACGAAGCGATCTGAAACTCGCGTTCCAACATCCAAGATAATCGCTTGACCAAAAGAAAAAGAATAAAATTGAATTTACGCATAGAAGAATAAAAAAGCTACTTTTGTCGATCAAGGAAAACTAAATGATCAGACTAAAATAGTAAGACCCAGTGAAAAGCAGGAAGATGAGATACAGAATTAGGTTTAGCAAAGTTTAAGATATTTGTATAGGTAATTACAAAAAGTTCTTTTAGTAACAGGAATGGATGAGTTAAATTGGTATTTCCTGGGGAGAAAAAAGTGCGAAGAGTTAATAATTTTTATGATATCCAGAAACTAGTATTAACAAAAAAAATATAACTCAGTACTCACTGCAGTGAGTGACAGAGAGCGCATTTTCTCGTCGACGAAAACTTGAGGTCACGGACAGACGGACAGACAGACAGACAGACGGACATGGCGAGCACAATAGTGCATTTTTTTCCATAAATGAGAAAATGCGCTAAAAAAGCTATAGCGCAAAAATTCATTTTTTATTTTTATTCATTTTCTTACGGCTTTTCGATTCCTTCTGGGATTCTTCAGCTTTACTTTCTGGTTTCTTCGGTTCTGAGCTTTTGTCATCTTCATTGGTTTGATTTTCTGACGATTCTTTCTTTTTTGGCTTTCTGCTCCTGTTTCTTTGCTTGCAGCATCCGTTTCTTGATTTCTTTCATTTGCCTAACATACTCAGGGTTGTCAATCAACAAGCCAGGCACAGAGGGATGTGGTATTTGTTTAGGAACAGTGGGCTCGGAAGGAAGAGCCACTTCTTCAATTGAGGCTTTATCCTCGAGCCCGTTATTTGCGGACAATTCAACATCGTTGCTAGACTGCGCAACGCCAACGGCATCGCAAGGAGGCTTCCTAATTCCATCATTTCGTACCAGGTCCTGGGAAGTCAAAGGCTTCACTTCTTTGCTGAAGGAAGGCGTCTCGGGCGCACTTTGAGTTGCCTGGTGCCCGGTGTTGTCGGCAAGTGATGAATTACATTTGAAACTCCAAACATTCTCTTTGCCGGATGAAGACACAGAAATATTAGTCCCATGAACTTGGGGTTCTTGGCCACGATTTAGCTGGTTACCAGAAGGTTTGCTTACAGATGCAACGCTATTACAAGGCAGTTTGACACCAAACTGGTTCCTCAGCGTTAGATTTGGTACTTCGCCCTGAACACTTCTTAGGAATTCGGCGACATCAAGCAGCTGTCCGTCTTTTGTGGCAATCCGGACGGCGGCTCCAGACACCACCGGGTTGATGGAGTGGGTGTGAATCTCTGCCACGCACGACGAGCAAGCAGCGGCGCTTTCACCACCGGAGCGCAATTTGCCCATCCAAAAATCATTGCCAGGAAATGAATTACATCCTCTGGCATAGTTGCAAACCAGGATGCAGTCTTCAGGCACCTTGTCATGCAAGTTTCGCTGAGAGAACCTGATCACAACCTCAGTGCCTGGGAACTTTTGATTGTTGCTAATTCCGTGTACGGAGGAAGAACAAATGTAACTGAAATCAACAAAAGCCACATGCTCCAGAGAAGATATGTTTCTAAGCGCGTCTCCCCAGGCTTCCACGAACAACTCGTCCTCTTCTTCCAAGGTCCGCCACACGCCGAGTCCAAGACCCACGACGTGCACATAGGCTTTCTTGCCGCAGGCCTGCGCGCGGCTGTTGGCCTCGCATAACAGAATCTCGGCAGTGATGGCAATTCTCTTCTTGTACACTGTGATGTTAATGATGTTCTCAGTTCCTACTGCGGCATACTCGAAGGGAGCCAACCACTCCTTGCTCTGCTGCCCTTGCAAGCAGGTGGTGGCATCTTGGTAAGTGGGCAGCTCACCGCCCCAGAATTTGCCCCAGACTGCGTTGATGTGCGGCGCACTAGGAGTTCCAAATCCGTTCTCGCAGCGGTTCTGTTGTCGAGTCACAATGCAGTCCACGAACTCCATGACTCCATCTTTCCTCAGACGTGTGCCGACCTGCCCGACGATGACGCCTTCCGTCTGATACGTTTCGGCAGGATCTTCTTTACCGTAGTTATTTCGCCTGCCGTTGTTGACAAACCAGGACCAACTCGACAAAGACACCAGAGCAGAAAGACGCATCTCGTCATAGGAGAGGAAACTCTCAAGTATCAGTGGAGGGACTTCATTCTTAGAGCCAATTTTTTCAAAGCCTCCATAGCCCTCTTCGAAATTGGGTGGAGGCAAAAGGAAGTGATCACGATCTCCTATGAAGCTCAGAGGTCTGCTTTTGAGAAGTCGGTCAATAAGAGACACCACGTCCATGCCTTTATAAACCCTCCTGAAAAACGGAAAAAGCAACATCCAATTTCTCAGTAATTTAAAATTTAGAAAAAGCTATAAAATTTTTATATACGCTTTTGCAATTCAAACGAAAACGTGAGACAAAAGGGCTGTAAACGTGAAGTTGAAATAAAAAAACCTGAGACGGTAAACAATGAACTAAATGAAAAATGCAGATAACTGTAATTGTAAACCGGTTAGAAAGCTTCATTGCTGCATGCAGAAACAAATGACATCAAATTCTATGCACGAAAGTGGAAAAAGTGAAAAATGGCTAAATAAAGCATGGTACAGGATGAAACATACAAAAAAACACCATAACTCACTTCTCTACACTTGAGCCGTAGCGCAGCTTGTGGTCCAGAAAGTCACGCAGGAGGTTCAGGCACGTGTGGTGCACGATGGGGTAAACGGAATGAACAAAATCCTCCAGCTTACCAGCATCAACACCGCTCTGGAAAATATTAAACAATGTTAGAAAATACACTCATTAAACTACGACTTGACTGAAAACAATAATGCAAATCATAAAGTAACTGGCAAGTGCTTAAGAAAAGATGGAAGGCTATGTAACGCATAAAGTAAATGAATATGAAACAAACGCAACACTCGAGATAGAGATATGAACTTGATCATTTTAATCCTAATATCTCACCTCCCTAAGCACGTGCAGTCTCGCGGTCTCGGAAGGAAAGTGATCCCAGAATTTAATGCTGCGATCGATGACTTCCTCCAGGTTCGTGGAAGGCACCGTCAGGTCGGCACGCTGCAAGTCGCTCAGCAGCCCCGGGCTTGGAACGGCGTCCAGGCGGACAGGCTGTACAGGGGTTGGTCGCTCGTGCAAGCTCTGCCTACCATGGCTTTTGAACTGCTCCTGAATTGGAGCTCTATGAAGGTATCTTGGGCCACCTCGTACCTTCACTGTCCTCTGGCGACTGCTGCGACCTGGTATACCGTCACCACCTCCCCCAATACGTTGTTCTTGCTTAAAGCACTCAACCTTGATTGTACTTCGCTTAATTCCATGACAATGTTTTCCGTTGTTTATCTTTCTATGAGCTTCTTGTGATGATGGCTTGTTGCTCATTATTGCTGAGATACTTTACCGTTAACATTGACAATATACACAGCTTCTTATGCTCAAATTATATTCTCCTGTATTAATAAGGTATCTCAGAGTAATAATTCATCTCAATATAATTCCTGAATTATGTAAAGGAAAGGAAAGTAATCCAAGCTTAAATTGAAGATGAAGTTTCTAATATGTCTTCAACATGAATCGTATAACGATTTTTCAACTTCATCAGTGGGTAAGAGAAGCTCTTCCAAAATTTGCATTGATACTTTGTATTAAATTAATTCTCATAAAACTAAGTCCAATGATAAAGAAATAATTTCACGTGATTTTTTTTGCTTTTACTGGTGAGCACTGCGATTTGAAGGGTTTAATTACATATAATGACTAAAAACAGTTTTAAAAATGTTTAAAGGTTGTGATTCAGTTTTTTCATAGAATAAATCGTTTCTATTAAAAGCCGGCAACGGAAGAGCTGCGCCAACGTAAGTGGCATCGACTTTAGTCAGCCAACGATTCGTTTTGCAGTTGGATCATTGAAATTTTTGAGTTTAATTTTTTTAATTGATTAAATACGCATCCTCTTTGCCCTATAACAATGAATGTAACTGAATGTCCACAAGGTATTCGCGCTTTTCAACTGTAGGGGCAGCAAGATAAGCTTGAGCAGATAAAGTGATGACGTTTACCTGAATCAATCACGTGAGCAACGGTGGCCGACATCACATCATACGAGACCGAGACGTGTCGTCACTATAGTAATTCATCATTGGGACATTTCATTATTACAGCAATTCCCATAATTTCGTCATTGCATAAAGTGCATTTAGGATAGATTAGGTTAAGTTGGTAAAGGATGAAATGCCCCAATAATGAAATGCGGTAATGATTTTTAATGTCTCCTATGATGAGGTACCATGTACTGTGAGTAACATACCGAGGTAATATTTGTTCAGTTCGTAATATTTGTTTTGTCCTGCTTGGCACTATTGACGGTAATATTTGCTAACACTTAATGAATAAACATCAATTTCAACACATTATGCTACTTCACACGCTATGAATCTGATATATCTGTATGCACTGCCAATTTGAAGGGCCATATAAAGCTTGTCCGCACTCGCCTCACATGCAGACTATTGGACACTGCGTCTACGGCCCGCCCTGAGCCTCTGACTCATGATTCCCGTCACCTGACGCCATTACGTCATTTGGAAAGAGTTCAGGAACAAGTTCCGTACACGTTGTAAAGCAAATTTAATAAAATCGCTTAACAGCACAAGTTCCAACACACACACGCATTGCGTAAACAGAAATGCATGGAGTGTCACAGAGGTTGTTCAGGCTGGAGCGAGTTTTGTGTTTCTATAATGGTTACATATATTGAATAGAGTATAAATAATAAGCGCGCAAAGAAGCGTAATGAATATAGTAAATATGGAATAGTAATTCGCCTGATCAATTACTAATTTACACAGCGAAAAAGCGACTAAATATTAGCACAACAGATTCAATATCAACGGGTGTCAAGTGCAATTAGAAGGAACCAATGAGATACATCAAGGTACTTGGTTCTATACCTATGTAAAAATTTGGGCTGAAAGCACTCCATTTCAAAGCTGTTTATGGTAAAGTTGGTGAATCCTTTATTATTACTAAGACATACAAATGTCAAATTCTACCTATCGCAGTCGCGTAAATACGGGGCCAATTTAAAGACCGAATCGACACTTTTCCGAACTCGCCTGCGGACTCAAACGCAAAACCTAACTTTATGCTCAACAACTCTTAAGTCCTTCACTAACGAACTGATTTGCTTGAATTATGGAACATAAGTAGGTATTATCAATACGCTGCGATAGGAATTATTACAGTTTTTTATATTACTTCGTTTTCAATTAAAATGAAAGAAACGCATTTTTAAAGCAACTTAACAACTTATAAGTCCTTCAATACAGAACGGATTAGCTTAACTTTGGAATATAAGGAGGTATTATCAATACGCTGCGGTAGGATTTATTAAAGATTTTTACATTACTTCGCTTTCAATTAAAACGAATATACGCATTTTTTAGGCAACCTTACAACTCATAAGTCATTGAAGGACTTGACCAAAAGAAAAAGCACGAGATTGAATTTACGCAGAAGAATAAAGAAAATACTTTTGCTGAGCAAAACAAAACTAAATGGTCAGACCAAAATAATAGGGCCCAGTGGCTAAGAGCACGAAGATGAGAAAACAAAAAAGGTTTAACAAAGTTTAAACGATATTTGTGTAGAAAATTACAAAAAGTTCCAATAGTAACAGCAATGTACGAGTTACCAAAAACTAAATTGCTATTTCCTGGAGAGAAAAAAGTGCGAATAGTTAATAACTTTCATGATATCCGGAAACTAGCATTAACGAAAAGAAGCTATAGCGCGATAATTCATTTTTTATTTTTATTCTTTTTCTTACGGCTTTTCGATTTATTCTGGGATTCTTCAGCTTTAATTTCTGTTTTCTTCGGTTCTGAGGTTTTGACATCTTCATTGGTTTGCTTTTCTGACGATTCTTTCTTTTTGGCTTTGTGCTCCTGTTTCTTCGCTTGCAGCTTCCGTTTTTTGATTTCTTTCATTTGCCTTTTATACTCGGGATTGTCAATCAATAAGCCAGAAACGGTGGAATGTGGTATTTTTCGAGGAACTGTGGGCTCGGAAGGAAGCGCCACTTCTTCAGTGGAGGCTACATCCTCGAGCCCGTTATTTGCGGACAAGGCCACATCGTTGCTAGACAGCGCACCGCCAACGGCATTGCGAGGTTTCTCAATTCCATCATTTCGTACCAGGTCCTGGGAAGTCGAAGGCTTCACTTCTTTGCTGAAGGAAGGTCTCTCGGGCACACTTTGAGTTGCCTGGTGCCCGGTGTTGTTAGCAAGCGATGGATTACATTCGGGACTCCAAACATTCTCTTTGCAGGGGGAAGACAAAGAAATATCAGTCCCATGAACTTGGGATTCCTGGCCACAACTAAGTAGGTTACCAGAAGGTTTGCTTACAGATGCAACGCTATTACAAGGCAGTTTGACACCGAACTGGTTCCTCAGCGTCAGATTTGGTGCTTCGCCCTGAACACTACTCAGGAACTCGACGACGTCAAGCAGCTGTCCATCTTTAGTGGCAATCCGGACGGCGGTTCCAGACACCACCGGGTTGATGGAGTGCATGTGAATCTCTGCCACGCACGACGAGCAAGCAGCAGCGCTGCCGCCAGTCGAGCACATTTTGCCCATCCAAAACTCATCGCCTGGAAGGGAGTTTCCATTCCACGTGTAGTTGCAAACAAGAATACATTCATCAGGCACCTTATCGTGCAGGTCACGCTTAGAGAACCTGATCACAACCTCGGTGCCTGGGAACTTTTGATTGTTGCCGATTCCGTGTATGGATGTACAACCAATGTAACTGAAATCAATGAAAGCCACATGCTCCAAGTTAGAAATATTTCTGAGCGCGTCTCCCCAGGCTTCCACGTACAGCTCCTCCTGTTCTTCAAAGGCGCGCCACACGCCGAGTCCAAGACCCACGACGTGCACATAGGCTTTCTTGCCGCAAGCCTGCGCGCGGCTGTTGGCCTCACACAACAAAATCTCGGCAGTGATGGCAATTCTCTTCTTGTACACCGTGATTTTGAAGATGTTTTCCCATCCAATTCGTTCCGTAGCGCAGCTTGTGGTCCAGAAAGTCTCTCAGGAGGTTCAGGCACGTGTGGTGTACGATGGGGTAAACGGATCGAACAAATTCCTCCAGTTTACCAGCATCAACACCGCCCTAAAAAAACCATACGCTGATTGCAAGAACAATTATCTCAAGACGTGACTGCATCTCTCAGAGACAATAACTCACACTGGCAAACTGTTTATATCGGAACGGGAAAGATTGAAGGATCAGTAACCTATAAATAAAAACGAAAAATGGAACGCGTGCAGCACTCGAGTTTGACGAAAGGCAACAGATATGAACTCCGTAAATAACTCTCGTAATAGGATCTCACCTGGCGAAGCACGTGCAGTCTCGCGGTATCGGATGGAAAATGATCCCAGAATTTAATGCTGCGATCGATGACTTCCTCCAGGTCCGTGGAAGGCACCGTCAGGTCGGCACGCTGCAAGTCGCTCAGCAGCCCAGGGCTTGGTTCGGCGTCCAGGCGGACAGGCTGTACAGGAGTTGGTCGCTCGTGCAAGCTCTGTCTAGCGTGGCTTTTGAACTTTCTGTCAATTGGAGCTTTATGGACGTAACTCGAGTCAGCCCTTGCATTTTTTAAAAATTGAGGTCTATGATTGTTGTAGTTGCTCCGGTAATATACATCACCTTTTGCGCCGTTTTCTTTTTGCTGAAAACCATTTTTCCGGTTTTGGCCACCATGACTGGACTGAGAGTCACTCCAATCGGATCGCGGTTGCTGCCCATTCGGAGGTGCATGTCCCAATGAGTTGCCTTCATTGGTATTCACCGCACTCGTTACTCCTTCTTCGGGAATCCGACCGGCATTACCATGATCGAAACGTTGTCCATTTCGGTTGCCAGCTGCACCGTCGGTCCGCCCTCTACCTCGATTTTGTTGCCGGTCTTGTCTATGAGGACCGCCCCAGTCGCGGGGATGGTTGTTGGAGCCTTTACCAGAACTCCGGAACTGCCCTCCTCCCCCAGCACGCCCCTCTTGCTCTCTGGACTGATCCTTGCCTCTTCCTCCCCGACCTCTGCCACGATTCGGGTTCTGTCCCGTGTTGGAAGCTCCTCCAGTTGCTTGATCGGCACTCATTATATTCTGAATCTTATTAGACCAAAAAAATAAAACAACTTTGAAGTTTCGACTAAATCTGAAAATGGCAATTTTAAATGAAGATTAAAACATTGAACTTTAAAGGCAATCGAACACGCGCAGAGGCGCGCCTCATCTCCTCTGGATGGTGTACATATAGCTGAGTTATTACATATACATAGACGTATTCTCTTACTTATTTCTACAGTAAGGAAACGGCGATAACTAAACTACGGTCAGCCAGTACCTTGATAATGTTCCGTGTCACGCTATATATATACACAGAAATAAAAATTATTATTCAACAATTATACAATAATTATATCCAATTATATTTACATTGGTAAACATGAATACAAACTTTGTCAATTACAATTTTCAGCTTTGCTGTGAACTTGACTTGGAACAGTTGTTAGCCTACTCTGAGTGGCGCGTTCGAGGCCCCAACAAGCTTTGAATGTTCTGCGAAGTTAAGAATCGGCGACAGGCCTACGGCGAATAAACGCTGAAACCGCTATTACTACAATACATTCAATACATTGGCTCGCCTCGCGTCAATATAACCTTATACTACTGATCAGAACTACGATTTGAAGGATTTTATAAATAATCATATAATTTCTACGAAACTTTTGATCGCGCTAGAAAATTGTGGTTCAGTTTTGTTCACCAAATAAATTATAATAGTTCCTGTTGAATGTCGGCAACGTAACGTAACTTCGTAAGTTCTGCAGCAACAAAAGTGGCATTGAGCCTTGAGGTTAGTTATCCAAAGGTCCACTCACAGTTGGACTTGGATGTTGAAACAATCAGGAACATTGTATGCTGAAGGTTTTTGATTGATAAATCTTCACTTTATTTGCTTGATAACAATGCACACAGCAAAATGTTCTCAATGTATTCGCACCTTTTAACAGCGGGGAGAGGCCGGAGAGCAAGATAAGCAGATAAAGCTATTACGTTTGAATCAATCAGTTGAATCAGAAAGGTTTGCTCTGTATTTCGCCCTATTGACTGTTATATCAGCGAACAATTAAATAAATACCACTTTTCTAACTTAATGCTACTTCAGATAATATTTCTCCTGAAGGCTATATATTTTTAGAAACAGCAAATTTAGAGATCCTGAGAAAGCTCACCACTCATCCAACCGACTGACAAAACACTGTGACTGCGGCAGCGTCACTGGCCCACTAGCGCTCAGTCGCCAGTCACTTGACATTTAGGACGCGTTACGAACTCGTACGACTAAATCTGATCGAACAATGGGAGAAGACCTGAAACAAAGATGCGTTTCATTCAAGATTATTAATATGTTAGGAGAGAAACGGTTAACTTTATTTGATAGTGCTTTTTGAATGAGGTAAGTGACTACTTTGTAACCAGTAATGCAAACTTTTCATCCATTTAATATTATTTTTGCACAAGTTTCCTGGTTAAAAAATGTAGATTCATGTAGTTCTTCATCACGTAATTTTTTTATTGCCCCTGCATGAATATTTTTGTTAATTTAGGGGATTTTGCTTATTAACATTTTTTAATTTGATTTCACATCGTGCTGTTGCTGCACTAGTAACCGAGTGCACTTATAAAATGGTTTTTAATTTCTTGTTTTGGTGTGGTAACTTAAGGTTTAATCTACAAATTCGAATAAACTCAATCTTAATACTCATCATTCGTCGGTAATAACGCAATAAAACTTGCGTAATGCATTAAAACCTGCTTTCAGTATGAATGCCAATCACCTAAACAACGAACTACGCAACCTCAGGGCGAGCAACTGCCTTGGCCAATACTTTCAAAAAAAGTTAAGAGATCGTAAGTTCATCAGCCAATCATTGACGGCCTTTCAAAATCCACCAATCATAGACAAGAAAATAGAGCGTAAGCACTTACGTTAACTTGGCGAGTTTTGAAAGTATGGCCCCTTGTAATCTACTGACCGCTTGCTTTGAAAGGCACTGGAGTAATAGGGGCAACCATGGTTGAATGGGGGGCAACATCATATATAAAAAATTTTAAAGTGAAAAACAATATGCCACTGGACAGTTAATTATTTACTGGAAGATAAAAAGACAACCAAATAATTTGCTAGAGTTGACAAGTAAGGATTATCTTGAACACGTACCACTTTTCTAATTGATTTGTGAAGTATGTTTCCGAAAGCGATGTAAACTTGTGAGTTGCATATTAAATGCAGAAAAATAAACATTACCCAAGTATTTAGATTGAAACTAAGTCCGTTCAAGAGACGACTTTGCACGCATATTAGTAGCCTTGGCGTCATTCAGAGCTCATGCCACGCTACCGAACATGCTTAGTCGTTCTTGACGAACACCGCCATTATCAAGGCGGTTGCTGCTCAGCTTAAAACTTTAATGTTCGTAGCAGCTGCCACGGTAGGGTTAGGTTAAGAAAGAATACACCCCACGAATTCAAAGGTTCACACTGTATTATATAATTATATTGAGTAACAAAGCAAAATACGTTATTCCAGTACAAATAGTTTGCAGGACGTAAGAAACCAGATGATTCGAGATTTCAGCCTCAACCCTCTGTTGTTAGTTATGAATGATGTTAGAAAGAAACATCCGAAACCTAAGAAAATTACCAACACAACGACATAATTAAAAACTCAATTCAAAACTACGATTCTCATGTGATTATCACAGAATTAAATCACGTAATATTAATGAAAGTATAAACCGGGGTTCTGCGTTATGATACTTGAACACAGGACAGTGAGTCGTGACGCTGCAGAACTCGACTGTGCAATAAGGTAAAAGCAATGCCCACCTTCAGTCTATTATTGCTTGCAATAATAATATTCAACATTAACTAATTTATCCGATCAAAACTCCTTAATATTACTGTGGAGTTGCAATGCCTCCACACGTAGAGCATCAACATCACACCTGTCAAAATAACCCACACAAAAAAGTAACATCGATTGTGTAAGAAAACTCCCATTTTAAATTGCAGAAGAAAAGGCCCGTCATCAAAAATATGGGAAAATTCTGAACGACTGGACACGAATAGATTATTGATAAGCTGGAGTAGAATAACTTTTCCCACGAAGGCGCAATGAACAAGATACGAATTCAGACAGGTTTCCCACGTGCCCAACAATTTAACCAATAAAGTTTGTGCTCTGAAAGCCCACACGAATGCCCATCCACAAGGCGGGACAATAATTTTCATCCGATCAACGAGCTTCAAGTTGCAGCTGCTCAAGACAGAAGCTCGGTCCCGTGGGTGAAGGAGCACTAAGAACCGACAAGAACAGCACGTCTCTCAGGCGTACAGTCTTGACCGCCCCCACTCATGCGACCACAGTAACCCGTTACAAGACATGACAGTGAAAAAAACTATGAGGCAACAAAATTATCTGCAAGAAATGAGCAGTAGTTGTATAACCTGGAATAGTATGAAGAGTTGGTATTTTTTTCGGTTTCCTGTACGGTACGGTAGTTACGTCTGAAGGAATATCGAATTGAAGTGGGAACAAACCGGATTAAAATTTCAATTCTGGTATTGCAATTCGGAATAAAAAAATAACGAGAATAAAATACCACAAATCTACGCCGAATAGAAACAAAAAACAAAACAATAGAGTATCAAAGTAGAAGAATCGGCGACGGGTAACATCAGGCCTTTCTTCAGCGCCGACATCATCAACTAAAGAGGATAGTTCTATACAAAGAGGCACTAAACATCGTAATATGCATCAACAATACACCATAATTGAGTGCCATAGAATCCTGGACTTCAACTCCCACACATTCGTAGTCTCGGCATTACGTAATAATGTTTGACCATTTTCTAGACTGCTTGCTTTTGCTTCTCACTGCAGTAATAGGTAGCAGGGTAGCTGCATTAAAAAAAATTAGATTTCAAGTTAACTGGCTAAGGTTGAATCAATAAGATAACAAACTAATTCTGCGTATTGAAAATGTTGGAGTTGTGAAATGTAATGTAAATTATTATAACAACGAAATGGGCATCATTCGTAGTTTTTTACGGACTCAGTCCCAGCAGAGAATTTACGCGCATTTTAATTTATTGCAATCCCATGCAGAAACCAAACGTAACAATTGGTCAATGATTAGGAAAACGAACACCCTGTCATTTTCAAATAGCTCATTAGAGCGTGCTAAAAAGAGCATCCTAACTGTTACCAAAATCTATAAAAAAATTAATTCCAAATAATTTGATTACCTGTCGCTTTTACACTGGTAATCAAACAAAATACTATGAATTTTAGAGAGACGTCTAATAAACTTTTACTCGAATCTATTACATTCAGAACCCATGAAATCGCCAATACACGAAACAAAAATCAATTTATTACCAACAACAATGGCATTGATGTTTTAGGCAGTGGAGAATCCAGGACATAAAGCTCAAGAAGAACAGCAACACGCAGAACACAACCAACGAAGAGGTTAGAAGCTTACGTTCCAACATCCAAGATAATCGCGTGACCAGAAGAAAAAGAATAAAATTAAATTTGCGCATAGAAGAATAAAGAAATTATTTTTGCCGAGAAAAACAACACTAAATGATCAGACCAAAATAGTAAGACCCAGTGGCTAAGAGCACGAAGATGTGACAACAGGATTAGGTTTAGCAAAGTTTAAACGATATTTGTGTAGGAAATTACAAAAAGTTTCAACATTAACAGGAATGAACGTGTTACTAAAAACTAAATTGATGTCACCTGGAAAGAAAAAAACGCGAGTTAACAACTTTCATTGCATCCGGAAACTAGTATTAAAGAAAAGAAGCTATAGCGCAATAATTCATTTTTTATTTTTATTCTTTTTCTTATGGCCTTTCGATTCCTTCTGGGATTCTTCAGCTCTATTCTCTGGTTTCTTCGGTTTTGGGCTTTTGACCTCTCCATTGGTTTGCTTTTCTGACGATTCTTCCTTTTTGGCTTTCTGCTCCTGTTTCTTTGCCTGCAGCTTCCTTTTATTGATTTCTTTCATTTGCCTTTTATACTCGGGGTTGTCAATAAAACAGCCAATCACACTGGGATGTGGTATTTGTTTAGGAACTGTGGGCTCGGAAGGAAGCGCCACTTCTTTAACGGAGGTTACATCCTCGAGCCCGTTATTTACGGACAAGTCAACATCGTTGCTAGACTGCGCACCGCCAACGGCATCACAAGGAGGGTTCTCAATTCCATCTTTTCGTACCAGGTCCTGGGAAGTCACAGGCTTCGTTTCTTTGCTGATGGAAGGTGTCTCGGTCACAATTTGAGTTGCCCGGTGCTCCGTGTTGTTAGCAAGTGATGGATTACATTCGGAATTCCAAACAATCTCATTGGCGCTGGATGACGCAGAAATATAAGTCCCATGAACTTGGGATTCTTGGCCACGACTTGGCTGATCAACAGAAGGTTTGCTTACAGATGGAACGCTATTACAAGGTAGTGTAACACCAAACTGGTTCCTCAGCGTCAGATTTGGTGCTTGGCCCTGAACACTTCTTAGGAATTCGGCGACATCAAGCAGCTGTCCATCTTTAGTGGCAATCCGGACGGCGGCTCCAGACACCACCGGGTTGATGGAGTGCGTGTGAATCTCTGCCACGCACGACGAGCAAGCAGCGGCGCTGTCGCCAGTCGAGCACATTTTGCCCATCCAAAACTCATTGCCGGGAAGGGAGTTTCCATCCCACGCGTAGTTGCAAACCAGAATGCATTCATCAGGCACCTTGTCGTGCAGGTCTCGCTGAGAGAACCTGATCACAACCTCGGTGCCTGGAAACTTTTGATTGTTGCCGATTCCGTGTATGGTTGTACAACCGATGTAACTGAAATCAACGAAAGCTACATGGTCCAAGTTAGAAATATTTTTGAGCGCGTCTCCCCAGGCTTCCACGTACAGCTCCTCCTGTTCTTCAAAAGCGCGCCACACGCCGAGTCCAAGACCCACGACGTGCACATAGGCGCTCTTGCCGCAGGCCTGCGCGCGGCTGTTGGCCTCGCACAACAAAATCTCGGCAGTGATGGCAATTCTCTTCTTGTACACTGTGATGTTGAAGATGTTTTCCCTTCCAACTCTTGTATACTCAAAGGGAGCATCCTTGCTCTGCTGCCCCTGCAAGCAGGTGGTGGCATCTTGGTAAGTTGGCAGCTCACAGCCCCAGAATTTGCCCCAAACTGCGTTGATGTGCGGCGCAATAGGCGTGCCAAATCCATTCTCGGGGCGGTTCTGTTGGCGAGTCACAATGCAGTCCACGAACTCCATGACTCCTTCCTTCCTCAGACGTGTGCCGACCTGCCCGACGATGACACCTTCCGTCTGATACGTTCCGGCACGATCTTCTTTACCGTAATTTTTTCGCCTGCCGTTGTTGACAAACCAGGACCAACTCGACAAAGACACAAGAGCAGAAAGACGCATCTCGTCATAGGAGAGGAAACTCTCAAGAATCAGCGGAGGGTCTTCATTCTCAGTGCCAATTTTTTCAAAGCCACCATAGCCCTCTTGGAAACTTCCGGGCAATAAGTAGTGATCATTTTCACCTATGAAGCTCAGAGGTCTTTTCTTGAGAAGTCGGTCAATGAAAGAAACCACATCCATGCCTTTATAAACCCGCCTGAAAAACGTAAAAAAACAATGTATACTTAACATTACAATTAATTAATGCATGAAATGTTATCAAAATGTGGTATAATCTTTCACATGATCAACCTGGACCAGAGGCGAAAAAATTGTGACCGGCTATTCAAAGTACAAAAAGTACTATACAGCTATGTGCGAACACTTGAACAACGTTTTGGAAATGAGCAAATTAATGTCTGGAACTAGTAGCACGCTCGGAATTGATGAGCTGAAACAATGTCCATCACATTCATCTGTCGATGGTGGAAAAAGGCCAAATTCGAATGAAGACAAGAAGAAAACATCCTGTACGAGACGTCACCCCTTACTTCTCAGAATTCGTTCCGTAGCGCAGCTTGTGGTCCAGAAAGTCTCTCAGGAGGTTCAGGCACGTGTGGTGTACGATGGGGTAAACGGATCGAACAAATTCCTGCAGTTTACCAGCATCAACACCGCTCTGGAAAAGATCATATGATGATTGCAAGTGAACCTCTTGACACACTTATGATGTCAATTAATGGGAGAACTAAGGCTCAATCAGGTAAACCCTATTAAAATGTTAGAGAGGTAAAGTGCGAAAGCCGGGAAAAAATTTGCCGGATTGCCAATTTGCCATCATAGAATTAAGGATCCGGTTAAATTACTAGGATCACTGTCCGACTTTCGGTAGTGTCAGCGAGTGACTGTGACTCATATTTCGGCGAATGTCAGCTGGACTACCACATGGGAGACCTACGGAAGAGATAGTGGAGGGTTGCACATCATAAACCGAAGCATCAGCTCCTCTCTTTGGAATTCAGAAGAAAGCATTGAGCTAAAATGGCCTATATGAGTGGGCGACGAATTGAGGTTTGGTCCAGCCACACCTGCGAGTGACACGAGTACACGTAATCACTTCTGCCTGAAGTGACAGCGTGGACGGCTATAGCGTTTACTGACATGATTCAAATAAACCATGCGCAACAGAAAATAAGGTAATTGGCGGGACGTGATTTGAAACCAAACCCGTGCAACAGGAAACAAGGTTTGCTGTTGCACAGGAACTACTAATAACTATCAACCTAAACCTACTGTGGAGATCACGACAGTACTGTTATTAGACACAAACATTTACGTCTTTCAAAGCTGTTCAAATTCGCGTCAGGTCTTTAGTCCAGAGCTCAAAACTCACATCTATTTGGGTTTCTTACGTATAAATTCTAAACTATCGACCGTGCTAAACTTTCATTTTCATTTATTCCAGTTGCCGTTATAATAAATTCAAATAAGAGAACGTTTCTTATTTTTTGACCTATGAAACGCTATTGATTTGATGCACCTAAGATAAAGAGTAATTTTAAATAAAGAGATGAATCAAGCCATGCAAGAACTTGGAAGAGAGCTGAGCTCAAGTGGAATTGTTAATCGTTTCGACTTTTTAATTGCATGGTATTTCTGATACAGGAAGACTTGAAAACATTGAATGAAATGATGACATCTACAACTAAGTAAATTAATTCATTTAAAAGGCTTGAATCACGAGATCGCGAGTTAGGCGTAACGCGACAGTACTTGACACCTAAACAATCATCTAAGTATCTCACCTCCCTGAGCACGTGCAGTCTCGCGGTATCGGATGGAAAATGATCCCAGAATTTAATGCTGCGATCGATGACTTCCTCCAGGTTCGTGGAAGGCACCGTCAGGTCGGCACGCTGCAAGTCGCTCAGCAGCCCCGGGCTTGGCACGGCGTCCAGGCAGACCGGTTGTACAGGGGTTGGTCGCTCGTGCAAGCTCTGCCTGCCGTGGCTTTTGAACTTTCTGTCAATTGGAGCTTTATGGACGTGACTCGAGTCAGCTCTTACATTTTTTGAAAATGGAGGTCTATGATTGTTGTAGTTGCTCTGGTAATAGGCATCACCTTTCGCGCCGTTTTCTTTTTGCTGAAAACCATTTTTCTGGTTTTGGCCACCATGATTGGACTGAGAGTCTCTCCAATCGGATCGCGGTTGCTGCCCGTTCGGAGGTGCATGTCCCAATGAGTTGCCTTCATTGGTATTCACCGCATTCGTTCCTCCTTCTTCGGGAATCCTACCGGCATTGCCATGAACGAAACGTTGTCCATTTCGGTTGCCAGGTGCGCCGTCGGTTCGCCCTCTACCTCGATTTTGTTGCCGGTCTTGTCTATGAGGACCGTCCCAGTCGCGGGGATGGTTGTTGGAGCCTTTACCAGAGCTCCGGAACTGCCCTCCTCCCCCAGCACGCCCCTCTTGCTCTCTGGACTGATCCTTGCCTCTTCCTCCCCGACCTCTGCCACGATTCGGGTTCTGTCCCGTGTTGGAAGCTCCTCCAGTTGCTTGATCGGCACTCATTATATTTTGAATCTTATTAAACCAAATAATAAAACACAACTTCCAAGTCTCGACTAAATCTGAAAATGGAAATAATTTAAAATGAAGATTAAAACATTGAATATTCAAGGCAATCGAGCACACGCAGACGAGCCTCATGTCCGCTGGATGGCATCAAGAGCTGAGGAGCCTCAGGGCGAGCAACTGCCCTAAGATGCAAAGTGTAAACCTTACATCCCTCTGGAGGAATTCGGGAAACGATATCATACAATCGAATAAGAATTACTTCAACTTTATACATTGCATAAATAAACGATACATTCAAGATTCCACGGATAGTTAAAACGATCAGTAATCCACAAGAAAGACATAGAATTCCGTGCACTATAGTATAGCCAGACAGTACACGTAACATATCGTAATCTTTGGTTAAGAGAATTCGCAATTTTTTTTTTTCAACATTGCACAAAGACATTTTGTGACCCACTAACATAAAGAATTTATATGTTAGCACCAGGCATATACATGTATTGCATTGGCAGGCTGAAATAAAAAATTTTGCCCGTGACAACAATTTTGAAGCTACTTTGCCTGCTGAGAAAATAGAGCACAAATAGGCAACGAACTTTATGAAATAATAAGAAATACATTAAATCAGTAGGCCCTTCGCTTGAATATTACTAATTGTTTAATACAAGGAATTTTCAAGATGGATCACCTAATTTAGAGAAAAAATGAGTTATGTAACTTTTACATTGTTTCCCTGTTAAGTGGTAATGACTGTTAGCCTATATTACCTCACATGCCCAGGTCTGTGCTTGAGGCGTAAGTTATCATACCTGTCGCCAATCATCTGCCTATCATACAATTCTTAAAATCGTTCATCACAAACTTGATGATTTTATTTAGCATTTCAAAAATGGAGACCAGTCATTAAATATAGACGTATTCTCTTAGTTATTTCTACAGCAAAACGGCAATAACTAAACTATGACCAATAACTTGATTATGTTCCGTGTCACGCTATGCACAGAAATAAAAATTTATATTCAAAAATTATACAAATATTATATCCAATTATCTCTACAATGGCGAACATGAATGCAAACTTATCCACTCCAATTTTCTTTTAACTTTTGAAAAAAATTATACATGACTAGAAATTTGTCTAACTTCATGGTTTGAGTATCTAAAATGCAAGTTTCTCGGTCTTTTTAATGAGCGAAAGGGCTGACGTAAAATGTCCATAAATTCTATGAAAACATGGACAATGAGTCATGATTATATAAACATCTATGCGAAATATAATCATAAATAAAATATATTATAAAATAAACAAAACATGAACGAGGCACGCAGCACAGAACAGCGATCGTTGCAACGATGTAAGTAATGTAAGACAGTTAACTGTTAAGAGATTCTTCAGTCTACTAATTATATTCTTGAGTGTTGATTCAGCAACTCTAACATTTAATAAAATATTATCATAGTCATTCCGATATTTTAACTAATTAGGATTAAATATCACAGGCGTATTGTGAACTGGTTCAGTTTCTTCTAACTTAAAGAAATAAAAGTATTCATTATCTTAGACTGATATTAAATGAAGGCAGTTTGTACTGATGAGAAAATCAAGTTACGCGTAAAGGAAATATTTGAGATCATTCTCAGTTTCAGTACGCAACAGATTAAAATAATTCATAAATTTGAAACAAATAGCACGTTAATGCATTGGAATGTAAATTTTGCGATTAGCGAAACGCTTGGAGTAATATACTCATTTGCTTGGACCAACATGATAGCAATTTTCTTCATTTCATCAAGGCTCCGGGACTCTACAAGTTTATAAATAAGTAAACAGAGCGGACAGGCTGAATGACCGAGAACGAAACTCTTTCATAGCATCGAAAACAGCAACAGAATACCAGTTCTTAGGATCAATTCGGTTCACTGTACCATACAGACAATGAACAAATAGCGGCAGTAAATCTTAGAGGTTCAATAAGATCACCTATCTGAAGGCACAGCGTTAGATGGTGCAAGATGAGGACACACATTCTGCAGTTAAGGCACACGTAAACTTATTGATGTGGCTCAACGCTTTTCTTATTTAGTGCAAGCGTTTCAAAAACACACACAGTGTTGCCTCAAACCAGTTCACTTGAGGCAGATCCTAAGTTTCTGGCCTTATGAGCTCAAGGTAATCTGATACAGCAAGCACTTGACCATCTTGTGTGGCGATGCGTACGGCGGCCCCCAGGACTAGGGGGTTAACATGCGGATTGTGAATCTCGGCAACACAAGAGGAGCACGCAGCCGCGCAGTCTCCAGTAGAGCCTAACATCCCCACCCAAAACTCGTTGCCAGGGAGGGAGTTGCCATCCCAGGCATAGTTGCACACAAGTATGCAGTCTGCAGGCACCTTATCATGCAAGTTACGTTTGGAGAATTTTATCACTATGTTAGTGCCAGGGAATTTTTGGTCGTTTGATGTGCCATGGACTGATGTGCAATTTATGTAACTGAAATCAACGAAAGCAACATGCTCCAAATTACAGACGTTTTTCATAGCGTCTCCCCAGGCTTCCACGTACAGCTCCTCCTGTTCGTCAAAGGCGCGCCACACGCCGAGTCCAAGACCCACGACGTGCACATAGGCTTTCTTGCCGCAGGCCTGCGCGCGGCTGTTGGCCTCACACAACAAAATCTCGGCAGTGATGGCAATTCTCTTCTTGTACACTGTGATGTTGAAGATGTTTTCCCTTCCAACTCTTGTATACTCAAAGGGAGCCAACCATTCCTTGCTCTGCTGCCCTTGCAAGCAGGTGGTGGCATCTTGGTAAGTGGGCAGTTCACCGCCCCAGAACTTGCCCCAAACTGCGTTGATGTGCGGCGCACTAGGCGTGCCAAATCCGTTCTCGGGGCGGTTCTGTTGGCGAGTCACGAGGCAGTCCAAATACTCCATGACTCCATCAACTTCAAAACGAGCGCCAACCTGTCCCACGATCACGCCCTCAGTCTGATAGTCATCCTTGTTATCTTTTCTTCCACAATTAGTTCTCCTGCCGTCGTTAACGAACCACGACCAACTTGACAGAGATACGAGAGCAGAGATTTTCATCTCATCGTAGGTGAGTAAATTCTTCATGACCAAAGGGTATTTTTCTTCATTATTCCCAACTGAATTGAATCCACCAAATCCTTCTTTGAAACTAGGAGCCGGCAGACGATAGCGATCGCCTGGGCCATAGAAGCACATGGGTCGTTTCTTGAGTAGTCGGTCGATGAAAGACACCACGTCCATACCAGCATACACCAGTCTGAAAATTTAAATAATTATTTAACTAAAATATCAGGATGGCGTGAAAGGTAATTGAAAAGAGGATGCCACTCTTAGAAGTCCGAACATACTATTGCTACAGCAAAAATTCTGCGAATAAAAAATGGTAAATTTCCAGCCGAAACACGGTAGTGAATTAATTTAGCACAATGTAATCCTGTGCTAGCAGTTAGGAAGTTAAGTAAAGGGTCCCAACAGCCCATTTTGATTGAGGAGTTTGCATTGTAACCGGGTTACTTATTCATTTTCATCGCAAAATAAATCCCCATATTTCCAATTTATTTATAGTTACGTTATATCAATATTTTCGACATTTTTTCGGGTAATTATAGCTGTCGTGTCTCATTTTAGGGTAAGGAAACTGACTTCTATAAGACTGTAGTAAACACACGGTCTTGGCATGACTGGCTGCAATACTCTCGCGCCTCACCGATTGTAAATAGAATAGGGTTAGGGAACCGAATTTCACTAATCTTTAGTATTCATGCGTGCGCTCAATTCATTCCCTTGTTCAATTAAATCAGATTTGTTCATGATGCATTGATGTTCTGTTATTGCGTTCTGTATTGTTCCTTTGTTTATTTGATTACTTATACTATTTATTTATTTTCTTGCAGTTATGTTTAGTCTACCCATGCTCCTTAATTCCCTGGTTTTGTTGATCTGTAATCTGATCACCAATACATTTGATATCTTTATTTGTTATTTATGGCCTCTGCGATAATAATTTACATTTAGTTGCCTGAGAGACATAAGTAGGTCACGTAGGGTTGACCTCACCCGCAAATGCGCCGGCAACAGCATTATATACTGTGT
Source organism: Hyalella azteca (assembly GCF_000764305.2). Classification (NCBI taxonomy): domain Eukaryota; kingdom Metazoa; phylum Arthropoda; class Malacostraca; order Amphipoda; family Hyalellidae; genus Hyalella; species Hyalella azteca. The sequence continues at coordinate 209,823 of NW_025933238.1, forward strand.
AAGACAACAAAAAATAACCAACAAGTGTAGTTTTCTAACGCATGATTAAAACACCATCTAATCGAGTCCATCATTTGGACACAACATAATGATATTGGCGCAAGATAAAATATTTTTCATCTCAGCCAAACAAAGAACCCAACACTAGCGCACTACCACTTACTTCTCAGGACTCGTTCCGAAGCGCAGCTTGTGATCCAGAAAGTCTCTCAGGAGGTTCAGGCACGTGTGGTGTACGATGGGGTAAACGGAATGAACAAAATCCTCCAGCTTACCAGAATCAACACCGCTCTGGAGAAGTAATATTACACACTGACTACATTTTCATTAGAGATAGTTCATTTAACACATAATTTATCTGCTTACACTTACAAAAAGTTCATCATCAGATACCAAATGAGGATCATAAATATATTTTATTTGCCAATTTCCTTCATCTTTTTAACGTAACAAAATACATCGAAGTTTGGCTTATTCTTCCCCTTTATTCTATTTATTTTCAGTAGAAGAAACAAAAATTTGCTAGTAGTGACATTGCAGGAGTAAAAATCGTTAACAGCCATGCAGGTTTGGGACATACCTTGAACTACCGATATTTCGTAACTACCAGATAGACAGTTTTGTAATGCAAGACTGTCTCGAGCAAAGGCACGAGAATCATACAACCAATATCAAAAAGTCATACAGACTAAACCCTCTGACTACCTATGTACCTACCATCTACAATGCTAATTGTACATAGAGACCAGGTTAATAGTTATTGCAATGTATCATAACTAGTTTAAATAGTTCATCAATAGTTTATGCGAGAGTTTAGAATAGTGAAAAAAATACACATTAATACTAATACTGAAGATCTACTTGAGTCCCGTACCTGCAGCAGAACGTGCAGTCTTGCAGTCTCCGAAGGGAAGGTTTCTTGAAATTTCTTACTGCGCTCGATGACTTCCTCCAGGTTCGTGGTAGGCACCGTCAGGTTGGAGCGCCGCAAGTCACTCAGCAGCCCCGGGCTTGGCACGGCGTCCAGGCAGACCGGTTGTACAGGGGTTGGTCGTGCATGCAGAATGTTCTCCATTGAAGTTAAGCGCACGATTTATGCAGGCGGAGCTCAGAGTTGGAAGATTCCCTGATAGCTTATTCAAAAAAGGCAAATAGTTTCTGGTATCCAAAGATTCAACAAGCATTTAGTTCAAGACTTAATGCAAGATTTTAAATAAAAATTTGCTAAAAACCCTCAGCTGAAGAGATTGCTGACAAATTTGCAACGAAACCCTCGACGATTTTTAAAACGAGCCAACACAAGAAAAAAATTGAATATATGTTGAACGAAAGCAGAACAACTGCTTACAGATACAACTTCGAAAGTGCAACAAACACAGCTTGTGTTGAATAAACTCTTGTAGCTGGAATCCGTTTTGTCATCTTTGATCTCCATAGCCGTCACATTACGTCACATTAGCGCTGAGGGGATTGAAACCGATTGATGCCTTATAAACATAGCTTTCGCTGAGCAGCAAATTATGAAACAAATTCGTAATCCAGATGCATCCTGAGCTTTGCATGTTTAGTTGACCTCCAAAACGAAATCAGCATTCCTACAATTTTAGGAAGATGTGCTCAAAATCTATGAATACAATCATCTACAGCAGTTCCAAATTACTTAGTACTTCGGTAAATTAACACAGGGATATTAAAATTAACTTGAAATACTCGGGAGCCCCAGGGTGCGTTACTACCCTCAGCTGCAGGTCAACTTGCACTGCAGCTCCCTGGAGGAAATACCACAACACTTGGGCCAGAAAAAAAAAATTAGTTCAATATTTGTAATTCCTTTCAATTATATAAGAGTTTTGAGAAATAAAGATCACGCAAAACTTGACACATTTCTGGTGTAAGACTGGATGGCTTAATGCAGTGCTTGTAACAGAAAGGACGTGGTCAGATTATTAATGCTATGAAAATAAGACAATCATAGAAGTTATTAGTGACTTGATCAGTTATAATTGCTCACGAGTCCTCTTCATAAATCAGCATATGAATATGCATATAAAATCTGCCATAACTAGCAAAGCTAATGGGTGAAGTTTGAGAGCATCAATTCAGAACCGGCAAAACACTAGTCGTACGTATATTGAAAATATGTTCATTAGAAAAAGTCAAGTTCGCACTTCTAAACTACAGCAGTAACAAATATGATTTCCATTTTGAACATTTAAGGCATATTTCTCAAAAGTAAAAAGTGTACTGCCTAAGGATATTCCAATACTTAGTTTTTGGAAATTTGATTTATGCCTAAACAAGTTACCCCTAATTTTTTCAGTAGAAACGGACGCAAGGATCCCGAGAAATGCCGCTTTTTGAGGGTTCTAAAGTAATAACAAGTTAATCGTAGTTGCCAGCCACACCAAACATGGTGCGTGGTATCACAGAGATCAAAATTAATATACATTTGCTTAATCTATAAATAAAAGTATAAGGATTATGAGCTTCTAGTTAGCTAGAAAATTGCAAAAAGCTCGTAATGCTGAGAACCAATTCAGTTCATTGAAATTTCGACCACAAATTTCATTGTGGTAAGATCATAAAAATTAATATTCATTACTGGGTGATTTTTGAAATAAATAGATACCTGTGTTCTTACCAAACATCAAAATAGGCAACGATAAATCATATCCATATAATAAACTAAAAAACACTCGATAATACGAAAATTCTAAAAAGGCACAATGGCAAGTCACACATCACACAAATTTACTTCATTTACTAAATGATTTGCGGTCAATTTTGATCTTCTTCTTGGGAGGTGCTGCAGCGCTTGCTTCAGGCACCGAGCTTCGTTTACTACTGACATGATGCTTGACGGAAATGGACGTTACGGAGGACTCGTTTTGGTCTTTAGATGACGACGATGATTTACTGTTACCAGAGTCGCTTGACTCACGATACTTTCGAAAACTTTCGCGCTTTGCATACTCCGCCCATGTAATCACGCGCCCTTCTTTGACAGCAACACGTAGAGCCTGGCCCGATACTGCGGGGTTGATGTGGTGGTTGTGAAGCTCGGCGATGCAAGATGAGCAAGCTGCTGCACTGTCACCAGTCGAACATAATTTATCCATCCAAAACTCGTTGCCGGGAAGAGAATTACCGTCCCAGGCATAGTTGCAAACGAGAATGCAGCCATGAGGCACTTTGTCATGCAAGTTCCGTTTTGAGAACCTGATTACTACGTCACTGCCTGGGAACTTCTCATTGTGCAAAGTACCATACATTGATGAGCAGCCTATGTAACTGAAATCCACATAAGCAATGTGTGTCAAGCGGTTGAGATTCCTGAGAGCATCGCCCCAAGCTTCAATGAAGAGTTCGTCCTGTTCTTCAAAAGCGCGCCACACGCCGAGTCCAAGACCCACGACGTGCACATAGGCTTTCTTGCCGCAGGCCTGCGCGCGGCTGTTGGCCTCACACAACAAAATCTCGGCAGTGATGGCAATTCTCTTCTTGTACACCGTGATTTTGAAGATGTTTTTCCAACTCTTGTATACTCAAAGGGAGCCAACCACTCCTTGCTCTGCTGCCCCTGCAAGCAGGTGGTGGCATCTTGGTAAGTGGGCAGCTCACCACCCCAGAATTTGCCCCAAACTGCGTTGATGTGCGGCGCACTAAACGAACCAAATCCGTTCTCGGGGCGGTTCTGTTGGCGAGTCACAATGCAGTCCACGAACTCCATGACTCCTTCCTTCCTCAGGCGTGTGCCGACCTGCCCGACGACGACGCCTTCCGTCTGATACGTTCCGGCACGATCTTCTTTACCGTAATTTTTTCGCCTGCCGTTGTTGACAAACCAGGACCAACTCGACAAAGACACCAAAGAAGAAAGACGCATCTCGTCATAGGAGAGGAAACTCTCAAGTAACAGCGGAGGGTCTTCATTCTCAGTGCCAATTTTTTCAAAGCCGCCATAGCCCTCTTTGAAACTTCCAGGCAATAAGTAGTGATCGTTTTCACCAATGAAACTCAGAGGTCTTTTCTTGAGAAGTCGGTCAATGAAAGAGACTACATCCATGTCTTTATAAACACGTCTGGAAAAAACGAAAAAAAAAACAATGTATGGTACTCGACATTAGGTATAAATTTATGCACGAAATTTTACTACCAAAATATGGAGGCTTTTACAAGATCAATCAAAAGACACGAAAAAAATGTGACCGGCCATTTTTATAGGTACAAGAAGTATGATGTCGTTATGTGCAAACATTTGAATAACTCATTGAAAATAAGCAAATTATTATCTTTACTTAAACCATTAGTAGTTCAGAATTTAGGAGCTGAGACAATGTCCATCACATTCGTTTGCCGACGGTGTAAAAAGGTAAAATTTGTATAGAAATAAAAAGAAAACATCCTGTACAGACGTCACCCCCTTACTTCTCAGGATTCGTTCCGTAGCGCAGCTTGTGGTCCAGAAAGTCTCTCAGGAGGTTCAGGCACGTGTGGTGTACGATGGGGTAAACGGATCGAACAAATTCCTAACATAGGCTTTCTTGCCGCAGGCCTGCGCGCGGCTGTTGGCCTCACACAACAAAATCTCGGCAGTGATGGCAATTCTCTTCTTGTACACCGTGATGTTGAAGATACTGTTACCGCCAAAAGCAGCGTACTCGAAAGGGGATGACTGATGTTCATGTGGCTGCATTTGCAAAACCGCGTTAGCATCTCGGTAAGTTGGAAGTGGGCCTCCCCAGAATTTACCCCAGACATAATTAATGTGAGGAGATTTTGTATTACCATAACCAAGCTCCGGACGGTTCTGACTAGATGTCACAACACAATCAGCATACTCCATGACGCGTTCTCTTTTAAGTCGAGCACCAACTTGCCCCACAATCACGCCTTCTTCTTCAAATGTTCCTCTCGCGTCCAGAGCACCATAGTTCTTTCGTCGGCCGTTATTGATGAAGCAAGACCAACTAGACATTGAAAGCAGAGCAGAAACCTTCATCTCGTCATAGGACAAATAATTTACAAGACTTAAAGGGTGTTTCTCTCTGGTAGTGCCGACTGCTTCAAAGCCACCAGATCCTCTCTTACGATGAGGAGGTGGCAAGAGGTAGCGGTCATTGGCGCCCAGGAAGCTCATGGGTCGCCTCTTGAGCAGCCGATCCACGAAGGCCAAGATGTCCATCGAAGCATAGAGGGATCTGTACCACAAATTATTATGCACATAACAGATTTAATTTCAATTTATTTTCAAAATAAATGAAAAAGAATTCTTAACATTCTAAAAAACCAATAAATAGACATCTTAGATATGTTAAAAAGTACTACAACTGATTCAAATAACATCAGAAATTCAGTGTAAGAACACTCATATGGAGAAATAAATGCTACAAAATACGATTGGGAAATTTGAGGCTTACTTTTCAATGGAGGATCCATGAAGCTTTTTGTACTGGAGGAAGTCAACGAGGAGGTTGAGGCACATGTGGTGGATGATAGGGTACACCGACAGCATGTGCTTTTCCAGCACCTCTCCTGGCACTCCCAGCTGTTGGGTAAATATCATTACTGCCTTCCAGGATTACTGCCTATAGCATTAGTAGACACTGTGAATACAGGAATTACCATAGACACTGTGATTATAATTAAGAATTACTGTAGATACTGTGGTTAGAGCAATTACTACGACACTGTGAATACCAGATTTGCTGTAGAAACAGTGATTATTTGAGTGGATTTTAGTGTAGCGAGCAGGTTAAAAATTCACAACTACTACACATAATCTACACTAAATTCTAAAAAGGTTTTTGCTCAAAGAGAACCGTTCTTTTACGCAATGCATCATCCATTTATCATATATTACATAAAAAAACAAGCTGTCAACAGTTTTCATAAGACAGACTATTTTATGTTTTCCAACATGGTAGTGAATTGAGGACATGCTGCCCATTAACCAAGAAGAACCAATAATATTCAGATCTAACATGTTAACTCACCTACCATGCACTTGAAATGTTATTTTAGTTATTTTCAAATATGGAACCCCTGATCTGGTGCACTTCTAGGGAAATCACACTGAAGAATGCTTAAAAGAAATACAATAAATAGGAATCTTAATAGACTTTATAATGGTCATGGATGATAAGACAGCAATATTAACATAAGAGATGGAAAATTTAAATGCAAGATTGGAATTTATTGCAGAAAAATGAAAGTGATGAGATAGCTGCTAGAAATAGATACCAGTACTAACCTTATGCATGATACTTTCCACCTTGACATTAGCACATGGGAACTTTGCAACAAATCTAGAACTCCTACTTATAAGCTGATCCAAGGTATAACTAGCTTTTTCTTTGTTCTCTTTCTTTGCTTGTTCAAGTTGGGCCAGAACTTCCTGGCTAGGTGTTCCATTCAAAGCAACTTGTATGACATTTGTACGTGATCTGAGAGCCTTCGGGTTAGATTTTTTGGGAATCCAAATTGTTCGACTAAATTGTGGAGGCATGATGTTAGGACCTCCTAGCAATTCTATGGATGGAAAGACATGAGAAATTTATTATGTATGACTTTATTAATTACAAAATACCAAGCAAAAATAACATTTCAATTTTTTTCACTGGCTTGAAGGGGGCAATAATGTTTAAATACTATAAATAGAAAAAATTTAAAATTAACCATTATAAACCCTATAGAGGCCAAAACCTTGATTAACTATGACAATGATATATAAAAAAAAATTCACAAAATAGAAATCATTACAAAAGCTGGTAAAAACTACTACTGAAATTATCATGCAGTTCCCACACAGACATATGTTTATATACTTGTATAAAGATTTTTCGTACCTATGCAGTGTTTGTCTACCTTGTACTACTTGGTACGTACCATTTAGGATAGGACTAGAGCTGATGAGCTTAAACCAAATTCAGTCAGTAACCAGGCTTCACCCTCGATTGTTTGGTATGTTAATATTTAGTCATCCTTTGATTATGTTCTTCTAAATTGTTCATAATCAAGATTACCCTAAACTTGGTATTAAATTGTTCATTCTGTGTTTTCAGACATCTATAAGTTAACATTCTAAATAATCCCTTGAACAAAGAGCCAGATTTTTTACTACTTGGATGACATAGAATAATTTAAAAACCCAAGACAATACTGTCAAGAAACTCAATCAAATAAAATTCAAGTTCAAATTTATATTGAAAAAGTACAAAAATGAAAATTTTCCCTACTCAATAATGTTCTCATCAATCTTTATTTTTATTTACAAGGAGGAAATTATAGGGCCAGTGCACGTTTGCATTTAAGAATAGACAACATGTATACATTTATATACATTGATATACACTGTACTTAATTTTTTGGCATAGAGCACAAACTTCTACACAGTTTCTAATCCATGCTGGCGCCTCAAGAAGTTCCCCAGCAGTTGCATGTATTTCCAATTAACAAAATATGCTGAAAACAAACAGAGGGATGATAATAATAACTAATCAAATTAATTAATATTTCCCTCTATGGAAATTTGGCATGACAAAAATTTTTATAGAATAGCTCAATTTATTAATTCAAATGCATCAACATAAGATAACATAGGAAATTTTTCAGTTATAAATCAAATTGTCATTTGTTCATGAATAGAAATTTGTATAAGCCCGGAAGAGCAAGTTTTAACCTTCCACAGCATAGTCAATTCACAATTCCTATAAAGATAGCTCCATGACAAATTTGGTAAATGTCAAATTATTAATATCCTTTACGGCCTCGAAATCGCTGCCGAAAATCCAACAAAGATCGTTTACACTCAAAAAATGTGTTGAGCAAAGAACGACAATCTTGAGAGATGGATGGGTGGTTCTCTGCCAGGCATTGCCGGGGTGTCTTCTTCTCTATCTTGCAACAGTCTGAGTTCAGGAGACAATGCTTGAGGTCAGCACGAGCACCACTGCAGGCCTCCATTGTTGACTTGTCAGCAATGGGGGTCTCATCTGTGTAACGCAGCATCACTGGTTCTGAAGACATGTTTACTGCTCTCTTGATACGGTTGCTATTTTCATGAAAAGAGAAACAAAAAATCTGTGAGCTCTTCTAAATTTTGGAGTAAATCTTGGACTTGATGAAAACAATTCAAATCAATTGCAGTAGTAGTTATGATATCAGTAGTAAGTTTTTCATACTCTGTTGGAAACCAAATAGACTTTGGGTTAAATGATCCCACAATTAGATACATACAGTTTATTAATATTACACCCAGATAAAGTTCCTTGAATAAGCTTTATTTTAGTCCAAGCTTAAAAATTCACCAAAAATAAATCATAGAATTGTCAAGTTAAACTGAAATTTTTAATTTTTTACAAGTAAATAGGATACAACATGAAAATTTTTTGTTTTGTATCATATTTCCAAGTATTATGAAATTATGTCCCAATTAACAACAAAAAATTTTTATTACATTTATCCTCGCTCAGTGAAAAAATTTCACTTACCAAAAAATTAAGCAAAATCTAATCATCACTTCATTAGTCATCACATAAATTGTGCACAGAATGTCATAGATAGAATTGTGCACAGGGCAACATAGAATGAAAAGTAACTAACCTAAACTATGATTTATTTCTTCAAAAAATATAATGGTTGTCACTAAAATATTCCTTTCTGTTTCAGGTATGTTTTTACGATTTTTTCTTTTTGTTATAGTGAATTCACTTGACCCAATTAACCCATTAATGACGAGAATTATTTTCTGAATTTTTTTTCGGTTCCTTGTGAGAATATTATCATTTGTGATGGTAATAAGCAAAAAGTATGTTCACATATTTATTTTTCGTTGTATGTGAAAAATTATAGCTTGGTTCCATATGGCACCGCTCGGCATTAACATAACGTTTCTTCAAACAACACTTTTTCCGATAGTAAATCAAGCAAGGTTGTTCATAATGGATAATACGTAATAGTATACGTATTCATAATGGACAATACTGATGATAAACCAATCATGGCAGAATACAATTCAATTTTTAGCATAGAATGCTTCCATTCATTCAAAATGAATAGGAAGGTTGCCCATTTTACGAATGTTTGTGGGTGCGTTGTCTACATTGTTTACGAAGCACTGCATTTGCAGTGCTTCTGATTTTGCTGGCCGATGTTGTTGATTGTTGTATTGCACTTCATCAAGGATCGAAGTAGAAGGGTGCACTATAGACCCTGATTGTTTTACTTAGGGTTTCCTGCATTATTGCATTTCCTATCCGATATTTTTGAAAATTTATTGCAATAGCCATTCTTTTTTTTTCAAAAGTTTTTTGAGAAGCCAAATGAAACCAGAATAGATATCACATATAATATGTTAGCTTGGGACCAATTGTATCGTGTTTATGGGACCAATCCATGTTCCAGCCCATGAATAAGTTTCTTTTTCTATTAGATCCGCCGATTGGCTTCAATAGCAGAAAAATATCATCCTATTTATCTGCTGCCCAAAGTTTATAACTAAATCTCACGGGCTAGCCACGTATATGTCGTAGTATAATGTGGCCATGTCGACCACAGATGACTTTCTTCTCTGTTGATAGTCATTGTTTTCACATTTGGCGATTACTGTTGCTACAATGACTATTCTCGATAGGCGAGCATAATTGCTAGTGGCTGCGTCATCTGAGTTATCTGAATCTCAGTATGTTTCGTTTGTTGCTGCTTCTGTGAAAGGTTCAGTCGGAAATATTTGATCTTCGTGTTATTCTTCTCTCGAAATCTTAATTATTTCATGTGATGATCTGCCAAAAATACAACTAGAAAAAAGTGACTTGGATGAAAAATCGTATAGTGTTCTACGTACGTACCTAATTCCAAATATATCAACTTTCGGGATATATACTCCTAACAGCTCTAAAGGTAATAGTTCACTAATAAATAACGGAAAAACTAGATCTAAGATCTAAACAAATAATTTCTAAATACAAACAAGTTTTTGGTATACAATGCGTAACTATATCACAAAGTAATCTACTGGGAAAATGATATGACCGGAATGCTTACACTACTGCCGAGCGGTTCCATTTGGAACCAGACAAAATATTTCATGATCCAAATGACTTTAGAAACATTATATCACGTAATACCATATACAGAATTAAAAGTACTCTCTTTATCGATAAAATTCTGCATCTAACTTATAAATAATATATTCTTAGAACAAACTACGTACCTTTTTCTGCAATGATGTCAAGCCCTTCTGTCTGACACCCTGTACTTACAATCTTTTAATGTTAACTGAGCAGGGAGTAGTCGGCGCAGCAGAACCAAACGTTGCCAGAATACGTCCAAGATGTGTATAAAACCTACGCATCCACTAGTATATTGATTTGACCATACAATTTTATTATGAATCAATTTCTTTCCGCTGGTTCCAAATGGAACCGCTCGGCATTAATGGGTTAAAATGGTGCAAAATTTCAAGTCATCCTGAAAGCTTAGAGGTACAGAAGAAATGCTATACGGCTGCTGATATGAAGCTTGCAGCGGACAAGGTTGTTGTAAATGCTCAATGGCATGTTCATGGATATGGTAATATCACATCAATAATACAGTAATATGTGGATAAGTAATACATCAATAAAGGAAATAAAGCTGGTATCCATGATATATTACTAGTCTACTGATAGGACTCAAAAGTCCAGGGTGCAGAGAGTAATGAAGATCTTCAGAGATGGCACAATTCATCAGCGGCACAATTCAATTCATCGGCGGCACAATTCATCAGCGGCACAATTCAATTCATCGGCGGCTCAATTTCTGTCAACAGAAGATTTTGGCAACACATTTGGCAACATTCTTGAACCTTTGGTAACAATTTTTACAGAAGCAGAGATAAAGAAAGTACACCAAAACACCGATTGCCACAGTACAATTATGAAATAAAAATATTATCCATTGACCTTATTTCATCTATTGTTTTACTTTAAATGCTTCACTAACACATTTTATAACATAATTCTGCAAGTTTACTCTACTTCTTTTCGTTGCCCAACAACCAAGTATCTCACTCTTTGTCGCATTGTTTACATTACATCACGACACATGAGAGTCGCTTTGAATGGCTCCTTGTTTTCTCTTCCTGGCACATCTGTGTGCCTCCTTCCACTTTCTTCAAGTTCATATATTTGCTAAATTTTCATTCCACTATTTCCCTGAAAATTTATTTTTCTAAGGAAGGCAATGATTATGGATATAATTATACATGGATAAATTTAGAGCTTGCACAGTTAAAACATGTACTGTTAATGTTTGAATAAATGAAAATTTCTGGTGAGAATATTTCTTTCAGGATTCGTGAGACTAAACTGAACTGTTTTTAGCACATTTTCTCATTTATGGAAAAAATGCACTATTGTGCTTGCCATGTCCGTCTGTCCGTGACCTCAAGTTTTGATGTAGATGAGAAAATGCACTCTCTGTCACTCACTGCAGTGAGTACTGAGTTATATTTTTTTATATCCTGCACTTTCAGAAGCTGAATGATAGAAGTGATGCATCTTGCACTTAACTGCCTACATTATTCAAGTTCTTATCAAGTCAAGTTATTGACAATGTCAAGTTATTGACAAAATTGGTAAAGACAGACAGTTCCTTCATTATTCATATGTTTTTTATACAGTGAGGAGAATAATTGTTCATTCATATTAGCTCAAGGTGAAGAGTGATGGATTAATTTCTATAAAAACTTGTATGTGGCAACTGGGCTGAAAATTTAGCAGTCACTCTTAGCAGGATTAGTTTTTGTATTTTTTATAAGACACTTAAGGTTTTTCTGTTCTGTTATGTTCTATTTGTGTGCGTATTATCTTTAAACTACTATGTTGCTGTAAAATGGGTTACTTTGACTCCCGGGGCAACTTTGACCACTTTTCATTTTTTTAACAAAAACCCCCAAAACTCAAAAACTATTTGACATAGAAAATTTTTGTCAATGGCCATTAAAGGCCTAATACTGAGGCCATGTAACACAATAGATAGATTAAAAAGGTTGCATATCTAATAGGTTAAAAAATTAAAAATGTGGCCCACGAAAAAGAGCTATTATTCAAAGCCTGTTGGAGTACTGTCAACCGGGGCTACTCAGGACAGTTTTGAGCGTTTTTTGTTAATAACTGTTAATAACTTCTTACTATGAAACATTTCATAAACAAGTTAAGGCTCATTTTATAGCTCTTTGCGAGTGCTTCCGAATGGCATTGTCAAAAAAATTCCATATGCTATTCGTAAGGTGTCAGAAGCAAAAAAAAGTGTCCCAAGTAGCCCCGTCGAACAGGGCTACTCAGGACACTTGCAATAAAACTTCATTTTAAAATATTTGAAGCATGCAGAGTGTACTCATCCATTACTAACAATACTCTGAAGTCCTCCTCTTTCATTGTAGATGATGTAGATGTAGAATAAATGACATTTTCTGTGATTTTTGCTCGTTTTTCCTTTATTGATATATTACCATAAACATTAATTACCGTCAACTGGGGTGACTTTGGCCGCGTTTTTTATTTTGTTTTGCAAACAAAAACGGGGTCATAAACGAGGTCATAAACGCCGGAGTGACTTTGGCCATCGTTTAAGACCCCACTTTTGTTTGCAAAACAAAATAAAAAACGGGGCCGAAGTCAACCGGCGGCCAAAGTCACCCCAGTTGACGGTACCGTATTATTGATGCGATATTACCATATCCATGAACATGTCATTGAGCATTTACAACAACCTTGTACACTGAAAGCTTCATATCAGCAGCCTTATAGCATTTTTTCTGTAACTGTAAGCTTACAGGACAGCTTGTAATTTCACACCATTTTAATTGGGTTCAGTGAATTATTTACTATAAAAAAATATAACTCAGTACTCACTGCAGTGAGTGACAGCGCGCATTTTCTCATGGACGAAAACTTGAGGTCAGGGACGGATGGACAGACAGACGGACATGACAAGCACATTGGTGAATTTTTTCCATAAATGAGAAAATGCGCTTAAAAGATTGTGAAAAACATACCTGAAACAGAAAGGAATGTTTTAGTGACAACCATCATATGTTTTGGAGAAATAAATCATAGTTTAGGACTTTAGGTCAATTACTTTTCATTCTGTGAGGTGCACAATTCTAAATATGACATTCTATGCACAATTTTGTGATGACCAATGATGCACTAATTTTTCAATAAGTGATCTTTTTTCGCTCAGTAAAGTAAATGTAATCAATATTCTTTGTTTTTAATCAAATTTTTTCTTAACTGGAGCCTTTGCTAATTGAGGTTCTACTGTAAATGCACTTTTGGGGGTGTCCCGAATAGCCCCAAGGGGGTGTCCCGAGTAGCCCCGCCATGCAGAAATGACCTCCATTTTTTTTTGATTGAGATAGACAAAATCTGTCAATTATGTTTTCAAGACGACACCTGGGTGCAACTTTTATGTGAGTAAAATTTTTTAATACGGTGAATATTTTTTTTTACTACAGACCTTAGAAGAAGTAACTTTTCAAAATATTGTTTTTCACCATTTTTTTCAGAAATTTTTCAAAGCTAGTGAATGTAGTATTTTACTATTTTTTGAACTTCTTTTATACTACATAGATAGGAAAAATGTTGAAGTTTATGCCACTATATTTAGTTTTGCAATATTCCAATTAGTTATGCTACTAAAACAGTTTTACACCATGTCCGAGGACTGTCCCGAGTTACCCCGCCCGTCCCAAGTAGCCTCGGTTGATGGTACCCCCTCCAATTTTTCTATTTTTTGGCAAAATAACTTCAGGTTTTGATGCATTGTAGTAGAACTCTTCTAGTTACATACAGGGTTGGCAATGATTAAATCAAAATGATTAAATCATGTGATTAAATCACTTGATTTTTTTATAAAAAAATCATGATTTTTTTTATTTTTTTGATTTTTTCATATAATTGAATATATTGAGTGGCAGTCTTTAATTTATATTGAGGTATTGTTATTCATGGTTTAGTATAAATGTACTATGAATGACAAATTGGTATATAAACTTGCCTTTAGTGTGTATTAGGTTCCAAATTAATTGTTGAGTGAAAGGTGCAGGCATAAAACTTCCAAGTGGTTAGGTACTTTATAGAAACTGAGCAAGTTAGCCTATGTATTTTATGCCTTTAAGAAGTTCATTTTTTGCCTCAAATAACAATGTTGGATAGAAAAAGTGGTCTTGGTGGATCGAAATAATATATGAACCTTCAAAATTAGAATTCCATCCTGAACAGAACTTACGTAACGCATACGGTTTTTTTTTTATAGTTTTTCATTTCTCGATGCGTCCTTAAAGTGTCGGAATATACCGCGTTTACCCTATGCTGTTATTGTTGATAGGCTAATTGCAACATAAAAAATTACACTTCAAAAAGACAAAAAAACTGAAAAAATCAAAAAAATCATGAAAAATCAAAAAAATCATTGATTTTTGATTTCTTTAAAAAAATCGCCAACCCTGCAGCCGTGACAGGGTAACATTGACCAGCTTGGAAAATAAGTTAAAATTACCATTACAATACAGTCTAGTGAGTCTACGGGCTACGAGTCTAGAGTCTAGACTCTAGAGAGTTTAGGTACTGAGTACTGACTACTGAGTACTGACATACAAATTTCAAACACGCTATATGCGGCACCATTGACAGACCTTTTTACTTTTTAGCGCATTTAATCATTTATGGAAAAAAAGACGCTATTGTGCTCGTCGTGTCCGTCCGTCCGTGACTTCACGTTTTCGTCGGCGAGAAAATGCGCTCTGACGGCTCTGTCACTCACACTGGCTGCGGTGGGTAGCTACCTACTGACTACTGAGGTCTGAGTTATATTTTTTTTAGGGTTTCTACGCCGAGTGGAATTAAAGCCTCAGGACAACCGCGCTGCCCGCACGGATGATTTTGATGATGATGCTGAAAAGCTGAATTGCTGATATCTTTTTCAGGCGTCGTAAAGGACCCCAACTGGTCAGTTGTCACTGTAAATGTCACACCTGGACACGGCAATTTCAACGCTTCTTTTCAAGTTTGCTTAGTCATCACTGGTTTCTATGATTTCCAGAGCAGTTAACTTGGCAGGGCTTTAGCTTCACAAATCACAATGTCCTCGACCCCATGATCCCATCCGTCGGGATGATTTTGAGAGCTTGAGTATTCCACCATTGAACGTGAAGCAGCGCACAAACGTGTTACATACGACCTAAAGAGTACGACATGGGGAAAAATTTTAGGTAGGTATTTTTTTTACCCTAGAATGGATATGTTTGCAACAGAATAAATTTTTTGCAGTTTTTACAGAGTCAGGTAAGACTTTTAAGTATTTACAGCTTAGAGAAGCACACTCATTAAATTCTACTACATTTCTGAAGAAGAAGAAATCCTGCAGAACTTATGCACATTTTCTGAATCAGTTCGTATAGAATAACGAATGATAACTAAGTTTTAAAATTAAGGCGATTTTTCTTGAAAATTTTTCAAGTTTCGGGAGAAAGCCTCCCTCGGACAATGATGCCTGATCGTTCGCTTGGGCCCTTTCCAATTGAATCTTCAGAAAGTGTAATTATTCCTATAATATCGATCGTAAAGTTTACTAAACATGACAAAATACGAATAAATATAGTACTTTGATAAGATATCGGTATATTCATAATTGCATAATGTGTTTTCGAGAATGATTAATACGTGGTCCTAGGATGAGCTCATTAGCAAAGACCATGAAGTTACAGCGACCTTAGGAGTGTAGGATTGTTAAATATTTACGCCTGATTGAAACGGTTATGCATTTCTACACCGGATCTTTTCATGATTAACTTGATACAAATCAATCATAATTACATATGCATACAAGTCCCAACAGTGTATCCGATCTAAATTCTATCTATTCAGTCTAGCTAATCATTATTTACGAAAAAATGTTATATCATGGGAATTATTTTGTTTATTACGTCTCATAAGAATTCGCTCATTCAAAATTGTTCGTTTTAAACATTGTTAAATTTTAAATATTTCAACTTCAAACTATTGAAATCAAATCACTCGATCAAACGCTGCACTTTTGTTCCATGTCACACCGAGTTTCAGCAAATAATTGTTAACAAGCTAGATATATGCTTAAGTGCAAGAACCTACAAAATTCCAGAATTTATCCACAATGTAGTTTCAACATTGATTATCGGAAACAATCATTTCTACACAGAAACTACATAACCATCGTACCAAAAATGAATCTGCAGACGGACGCAGGATAAACTAAAATTTATATATAAAAAGGACACGAAATAAAATTATTTGTCACATGAATGGTATAAATAATATCTTATATAATATTCTGAATACGAATCGCAGGCAATGATGAAGTAGTTAGGTAAATAGGGTGGATAGCTAGAGGTCAGCATAGCCCAAGTCCACAGTGCGATTCATATACCTTCCTGAGCGTAACGCAGCCGGGCATCTTCACGGCTTTTGCCCACCACAAAGCACTTGGGCGCTTCACAAAGCGCCCACCACAACAGCACCGTTCAGTCACAGGCCGGAGCGCATACAGGCCGGAGCACAACTGGCCGGAGCGCAACAGGCCTTACCGCAACAGCTACTCCTAACGTAACTTAACATAACCTAACCTAACCTGCGCCGCCTGTTGGGCTTCGGCGCTGTGAAGCAGTTACTATTACTCCGTACTGTGAAGCAGTTACGGCGGATTTACTGTTAGTCGGAGTTACCCACAGCTCATTGATCTGAGGCTATGTGTAGATATTGCATGCTGATGGTTGGCGATAGGCCCAGGGCCTGTTTACGAGTCAATTTTGTTACCCACGGCTGCGCTCCCAGTAAATAAATAGTTAAATTTTTTGTGTGAAGTAACCCATTGTGAATTCAATTTAACCATCACTCCTATGACTACATATAGTGCCCACATCCGGCACCCAGCGTAATGCTACATTTAGGCGTTCGAGAATTACCACTCATTTGTATGATTATACAATCAGGGATCGAAACAACACAAAATAAGAACAACATGAGTGCAAGTAAGTACTCGGTGCCAGTGTACCCTAGTGGTTAGAGTTCAGAGTACCAAAATTAGAGCAGAGAGGCGCGGGTTCGATCCCAGCTCTGTGCGCCAGTTTCTGATCAGTATCGGCGAGGAGGCCGGGCGGTTAATTAAAGCACATCAGAATTGTAACTGTGAGTTGCAAGTTCGAGACCGCAACAAGCTGTGAATGTTCTGCGATATTAAGAATCGGCAACAGGCCTACGGCCTAATAAATGCTGAAACCGCTATTATATTGTTGTTGTTTTGTTATAAGTACGATGCATAGTTAATGCGACTCTCGTATATTTAGGCTCTGAATGCAAGATGACTGTGAAGCAAAGTGGAATTCGGTCTTAAGATGCAGCACAAGAGAAACTAATCAAACGGGCAGAATTTGTACTTGCAACATGAAATGTCCCATATGGAACGTTCAATTTGCCAATTGAGCTGAAAGTTGCTTCATCACTTAATAGATTTTGAACATTGTTATAATATAAATAAGCTACAAATGTTGACTCAGACATACTGAATAAATGTATTCTTGACACACATTTGATCGACGTTTATCAATAACCAATTTCAGCACTAGTTAAAAATTGCAGTTTGCATCAAATGCATAAGCGATTCTATGCTGTTTTTCATCCTTAATATAATAGGTGAGCTGCTCTCGTAGGTTGAAGAACGTGGGCCGGTTTTCGGGCCTGGGACACCAGCACGAGAGCATGATGTTGTAGCAGCGGTCATCGATGCTAGGATCTTGGAACATCCTTTTACCCTTTTTAAGGTATTCTATCACTTCATTGTTGTTCATCTCTGCAAAAACGGATATCAATTTAAATTTGTAGAATAAAATTTTTGATCGTATGTACACGAGTTCTATACCTTCCGTTAGTTCCCGGAAAATGGAGTTAAACTGTAGGGAAGTGAGTAACGCACTCCTAAGTTACATTTCGGAAACTTAACATTTCCTTCTACCTCCGGGATTATTATTTTATGCATTATTCTGTAATGATATGTATTTTTACTGTAACGTATTTGAGTATATTTCTCACTATTCACAAGAAAACTTTTTATTAACACCTTGAGCAGGATGAATGTAACTTGGGAGCGACTTGTGGTTGAGACTAGCGAACACTACAAGCACAGACTTTACTGACTTGAATCATTTCGTAGATTACGGATTCATTAACCATGACGTGGCAAGTAGAGGTCTGGGTAACTAAAGTTACCTTCAGTGACAACGTGTTAAGCCGGTAGTAATTATAATAGAATAATACAAGTCATCGTTCCTGGTGGGGGCTTACCTTTGTATGGGGTCACGCCTTTGGACATGATCTCGTGGAGAAGCACACCGAAAGACCACACGTCGCTTTTGCTGCTGAACTCGCCTTTTAAGAGAGCCTCGAGCGCCGTCCATTTTATTGGTAGCCGGCTATTTTCTTGCCCCGATTTGTGCTGATCCTATCGAAATCAAAAATGTTTACACAAGACTATGTACGTTGTAGAACTATAGCTATTTTTATTGATTTTGCAAACGAAAATCTGATTATAGATCCTATAGTTCAATTGTGATCTACCTAACGTTTGTTCTATGCGATACCAAAAGGCTTGAACTCTATACATCATAGGGAGAAATACTGAATATAATGTGACACTAAATACATTAATCGTTCGTTACTATGCGTTTCAGATTTTAATTTCGAAATAAAAATAGCCCGAAAGCACGATTAAAATTGAAAGATCTTACTGTCAAAAGTCTAGAAAGACCAAAATCTGCAATTTTAACGTTGAGCTGATGGTCGAGCAAGACGTTTCTCGCGGCAAGGTCTCTGTGAACGTATTGCTTTGATTCCAAGTACGTCATTCCTTCTGCTACTTGCAGGGCGAAGTATAACAACTCCTCCTTCAATGATTTTTTACCGGGTCCTGAGGAATGAACAGAAATATGTGCAAATTTTACTGGCGAGTGCCTGTGAGAATATTTTATCCCGAAAGACTTTGGAAAGAAAATGAAATGAAGTCTTAACTATTTTAGATTCGTTGCGCTTGAGAAGCATATATATGTACGTACTGTGCCTTCTGGATTAAATACTTTGTAAGATACACGGATCATATATATCTTTATGCTTAGTGAGAATTCAGCCTATTCCTAAATTGGGACTAAGCCTAAATAAATAAGAATACACTTAATTTGGCAAGAACACCAAGCACAAATCGTCCGACCTGTTAGGTAATTGAGTAAAGCGCCATTTTTCATGAACTTGGTGACGATGAAGTATGGCTCCTTGTCAGTGCACACCCCCAAGAGCTGCAGCAGTCGCTCATGCTGAAGGTTCTTCAGGTTGCTGACCTCATTTAAGAATTCAGACGCCGACCCTTTTTTTTAGAACAAACAACGAAACGAAATGGAGACTAAAACAACGGCCAAAAAAAACATGTAAGATTTGAAGTCATTGACGACTTTAATAACAATCCAGAAAATTATTCTACCAAATATCAACGAAGAAAATATTAAGAAAACGACGATCCAATCGATGGTCCTATTCATTGTGATTCTCCGCCTGCTTTACAGTACGTTGCACCGAATCAATTCCCTAATAGTTTTTGATCTTGGAGACGTTAAATTCTTTCACTTATGATATAGAATATGATATTCTTGTTGAAGTCATACTATTTAGAAACAATCACAGGTTGGTCAGCCCTACCTCGCTTGAGCTCCTTGACTGCAACTTGGATGGAATTTATGCCATCGCCATTATCGCTTTTTACAGTCAGCGTGGCTTTCCTGACAACTCCGAACTGTCCTTTGCCAAGTTCTGTCTCCAGTCGGATGTTGTTGCGGTCAAGCTCCCACCGGGGATCCATGGGGATGACGCGCTCCAAAACCTATTTTATATATAAATCTATAATAATTTAGATACATATAAGATATTTCATGTTTTTTTATAGTGCGTGTGCAGTGGCGTGTTGGAAACAAAAATGTATATCATTTTATTGAGTGTGGGTGCGGTAAGGTTTTGGAAGCCTGGCATAGTTAATATTTAAAGATTATTTGATTGTGTATCCATGATACTTATGGTGATGGAACCTTATCTGAACATAAAATGTCATTTTCTGTGAGGTAATGATGATGCCTTTCAAAACATAATATTATTATATAATGATTTAATTGAGGGTTCAACATAGATGGATAATTTAAAAAAACACAATGTTTTTATGATTTATTTTATTTCAATTTAAAAATTTTGATGAAAAAATGTCTATTTCTGAATGAACACCCACTGAACAGTCTGACTTAATGCCTCGACTGATTCGCAATTATTTTCGATAATTTTTAGATTGTAAAAAAATTATTTATAATAAATGACTTTTAGTAATAAAGGTTTAACCTTATTGCAGGGGATAAACAGCCGAAACTGTTATAATGCGATCTAAAATGAAAGACTTACAATAACAGTGGTGGATCTCACTGCAAGAAATAACCAGTGGAAACTTTCATAACTTGAATCATAGTGAATGAAATGTAACACTTGGGAGGTGTCACATTGCATATTATGACTTATAATGAATGACAAAATACGAGTAGCTGCAAAGCTAACTAAATGGGATAACCAGTCAAATTTTTCATAAAATGAATTATAACGATTGGCATATAAGAGTTGGTATCATTTATACAAGTGACAACCAGTCAAAACTTTTATAACGAGGATTATAATTAAAGAAATATAATAGTAGCTAACCTTACTACAAGGAATGACCAGTCTCGTGCAGAGGTTTGTTCCGTCACTGCTGTAGTGTACGATGAGCTCGTCGAGAGTCGCAAAGGGAACCGAGCGTTCGATGAAGTAGCCGCCGGTGTCGTGCTCCCGAATGACGTAGTGATGTACGTTGCGGCCGTCCAGCACTATTGTTCACAATGATTTGTGCTTCAAGTATTGATAATCCAAAGTTTCATGCAAGACAATGGATGTAATTTGGTTCCAGTAGTATTTCGAATATTTTATTCCATAATTATTTTACATATTAATTAGCGCCTAAATAGAAAAACCGTGTACCTACATGCATTTCATAAAAAAATTACAATCGTCGGTTTGTATACCAAAATTATTCAATTCTGAAAATGGTTTTTAGGGTTAAGTTTTTTCGTTGAAAATCGTCAGCTTCGATTTTATCCGAGGAAGCTCACCGGACAGAGCGTAGTCTCGAGTGCTGAAGGCCTTACGCCTGATGAGGTAACTGCCCATCGTGCCCGAATTCTTCAGGTGTGACTCTGCATCCTGGCGGTTGGTTGAACCAAAGTACCACCTGTCGAGTCATAAGATACTAGAGAACGTTTGATTAATTTCGTTGTTTATTCATCGAGAAACATATGAAAAAGTGGTAACAAAAAAAAATGTTTGAATGTCATGTCAGTCATGACGTACGTAGTTTTTTTAATAATGAATATGAATAGATATCAACATTGGAAGAACCGAAGAAGACCACACGCTTGACTCACTCTGCCCTGCTGAGATCTACTTCCGGCGTTAGAACGTTACGGGGCAGCGCCCCCTTGGAGCCCGTAACCAGGCTCCTCATGAAGTATCTGTTGTCTTCCTGCCTGTTTATCAGCTCCAGTTTCTCGAACTGAGCTACGTTGAGATCACCACTTCTGTTCCAGCTCGTTTTGGCCACGTAAACTTTTCTGTCATGTTGAGGGTCTTGCTGGCAGGCTTGGCCAGAGTCAGCGTTTGGGTGTTGCCTGAGGCCGGGATCTTGAGGGTTGTTTACACTGGGCCTGCGTCGGCCAGCGTTAGGAAAGTCTTCAGGAAGTCCAGATATTAGCTGATGAGAGTTCGTACGAGCAAGAGAAGAACGGCGACTGTTGGACGGTACTGGGCCACTTTTTTTATGCATTGATTCGGATCTGGTGACTGCAGTGAAATGAGGGAATTTTTTTGAGGTTCTTTTGTCAGAAGTGAAAGGCAGGGTGACCGGCTGTGGAATCAGCTCATGTTTCTCCAGGACTCGAGAAGCGCTGTTGAGAGCCGGAATATCCTATTACTTCATACAACGATCAGGGTGATTTTTGAGATACTTAATGTACACAACAGGCAACAGCTTGATTTCCAGTAGACCGAAAGTTTTGAGGTACGATCATTTCAATGAGCAAAACTGAGCATTGAAGAGTGATACGATTTATAAAAATCTTATGTAAAGGAATTCAAGTGCTCGTGTTCTGGTCATATGGTTATCAAATACTGTAAATTTTGTTTAATTTAAATACCTTTATTATTTTCTGAATTAAGAATATTTTATATTATGACTTCGCTACTTTTCCGTACTTTGGCAACCTGGAAATGGAAAAATTCATATTAAGTGAAATACCTTAAAATAGAGTCACAAGTGAATACTAATTTATCATAAAATAATAATCGCACAACGTGAGGGAAAAGACGAATAAAAAATATATATCATGTAGAGTATAATGTATAAACCAATTCTGTAATTAAAAACGTAAATGTTGACTTCAATTTTCTTCTCGTAGACATGGGACGGTATAGCCACACTCAGGACGGTATATCCATGACTGTTGTGAGCACGCCGGTGTCATGGTGCGTCGATGGTGAGTGCACAATCACAGATTGCAATATATACTAGATATTTCGGAAGCTCTGCTGTTATATAAGAATTTCCGCCCGAGGTGTTTAAAAATTGTCGAAACTTTGACCTGCATACACAATTTTCTTTCTGATCAGAAACTTGAATTCCTTCTAAATAATCTCTCAGCTCTTTCGAAAAACCATCGAAAAAAAACGAAACACAACTGAACTAAAGTGCAGTTTTTGGAAAGGTTAACCTGTCCACATCATTCTGTATGAAATATCTTCTCGTGACCTGAATCGGATCACTTCCAGCAGCATTTTTAGCATGTGACTTGTGTAACTACATAAATGAACTACGGAAATGTTGTGTTTTGGCATGAAAGCATGAATTAAACGCATAGAATGCACCTATGCGTTTGGATAGACAATATTCTAAATTTTTTACTTCGTCTTACACGTGATGCAACACACCTTGTGAATTAAAGAAAACTATCTATTTCTACATTGCTGTAGAATTACCGTGCTTATGTGGCCTTGCGGAAGGCCAAAAAATTTAAATGTGGCGACTTCATCTTCGTTTTCGGGCACACCAAAAACTGGGTCGCCTGCCGAAGACCACCACTGCCCTGGATGTAATGGACCATCATGATTCCTGCCTTCCGGAACGTAGCCTTCAACACTTCAAGCCGTCCGTATCTAGGCCGTGGGTCGAACCAGCTCTCGGTCGAACGGCCACTTGTCGAAGGACGATAAATTTTGGAACAGAACTATGCTATCTGAAACCCAACCTCAGATGCGGTGAACGTAAAATTACGTAATTTAACGATGCCTGGAAGTCATATTCGATCCGCGGCCTGGTGGTGCACGGCAGGTGGTGGTCAAGGCCGGAAGAGGACAAAGCCGAGTGGTGCACGGCTGATTAGTGTAGGTCCGGAGAGATCGAAGGCGTTCGATTCAGGGCTTATTGGTGCACAAAATTGGTGGTGCACGTACGGCTGCGCTCCCATCGTTCTCTGACTACAGTCGCAGCAAACGCGTTAAAACTTGCGAATGGTTATTGAAGATTCAATCATTATTTGATGCAATAGTGCAGTCGAGATTTTCTGCAATCTTGCGAAAATTGAAACCCATCACACCGTCACACTGAAAGCATGCACCTAACGCTGTCCGAGATCCCGTAAAATACTCCGACAGCGGATGATGGTATTTCTCGGGCACTTTTACGGCCGGACTCCAAGGTTCAATGAGCCAAATATATCTCCTAAACTAGGGAACAATTGCAGATGAAATTTTGCATGCGTGTTCAATAGAAACTAACGGTGATGTTTTAGTCGTTACCATTTTTAGCGCATTTTCTCATTTATGGAAAAAATGCACTATTGTGCTCGTCATGTCCGTCGTTCCGTCCGTGACTTCACGTTTTCGTCGACGAGAAAATGCGCTCTCTGTCACTCACATGCAGCAGTGAGTACTGAGTTATATTTTTTATGTCAAGTTCGTTCGCTAGTTATTCGACCATGCTGGTAGAAATTTGCAGTGAGCCTAATATATATTTTATCTTATACTGCACCGATTTAAACGAATCTTCAAATATGCATTCCTAACCAACGAATAGTAATTCACGTGAAAAATGTTTCGATTTCGTCTTCGTTCCCAAGTTATACGGAGAATCGACCGGCATTTTAGAGGCCGAAATGGTGGGCCATAATGAGGATGTTAAGGTCCTGATCATTTTTTTATTTTACCATCGTTTCTAAGTTATAGTTGGTCAAACAGTCCGCAATTCACAATGAGCCAAATATATATATATTATCAAACTGTACGGTTTTGAACGAAACCTACCGTATAACCTTGAAAAGAAGGCAAAAATCGAAAAAAAAATCACCACTAAACACGTAGACGGTGGCACGACCAACCGGTGGGTTGCAGGGTCTTTTTTTCCGGACAAATTCCGCAATTTATTATTTTTAATTGCGTTAGTAGACAAAAATTTATGATGGCAGGACTACCGCCTTAAATTTTAAAAAGTGCGGACAGAAGGAATTTTTTTTCCACTGTAAACGACAAATGTAATGTAGTATATGTTGAATTATAGGCCTTTTCATCCGTAGACTTGGAATTTTTGGGCCATGGTTGAATTATTGGTTGAATTCATCCATGTTTTTTGTCTATCTGACAATGCCCATGGGTCGTGCAGCATTCGACGTGGTAAACATTGATGTTATATGATTAGGAATGCATATTCAAAGTTTTGTTTTATGGCACGCATAATGACGCATTGCTGTATAACTGGCAAACGAAGGTGATAAAAATTATTACGGTCTAAACATCACTGTTAGGTTCTATTGAACACGTTTTCAAAGTTTCATCGAGCTGTGGAAAAAATTTCAGGCTCACTCAACCTAGGAGACCAGCCTCAAGTCCGGCCGTAGAAGTGTCCGCGGGAGGCCATGAAGGTATACTCCTCTTAGTTAGATAAAAGAAGTATCCGGGGCTCCGTTAATGCATGGGAAGATTTAACTAGTCGAGTTTTCAATTAACCAGTTTCCAATCGCAATGTGCTCGACGATCATACGGAAAACAACTTCTTGGAAAGTAATTCCTAAAATTTAGGTACTTATCTTTATGGGTGGAGCATTAGGACAACAATAGAATTATGAGAATTCATATTACAGTATATGCATCACGTCACTTAATTACACAGTTGCAGAGTTAAATCTAGATAGCGTCAGGAACTTCAGTTCTTTGACGACTTCAAGAAGATGGTCGACGAGTACGAAGCTATCGTTATCTTGTGACCAAACTTGACGTGTGAAGCCGCGGGGACAGATCACTGAGCTTTGACCGCTCGCAGTAACCTTGAAATTACCGTCAAAATAGCCGATAATTTAAGTTTTAATTTGATTATTAAGAATGGGCGTCAGAAACCGCAGCGGCGATGGTGAATTAGTGATATTTTAATCGTGTTTGAATTAATATAATTTCTAAAATTTTTCACGAATTGTATAAAATAATTTTTAATAATAGTAGGAGTGCAGTCTGTTCTTTTACACTGAACAAACCAAAGCTCGTGTAAAATATTCAATCTGGAACTTTATTCAGAGAGCGTCGAAGAATTGTCTACGTAAAGCAGAGAGTTCACTAATGAACATTTTACTATTTTATATATCAATTTCCTTGTATTATAACAGGTACCTCTGAAATATTGTAATGACGCCTCAGCCAGCACATCAAGTCACAAAAGAAGTTTGTACAGAACTGGAGACGCTCTTAATGAGAGGTAGAAGGCCTGGTCCTATCAGTTCTTATCAGTTGTAATAAACACCATGAAGCATGGTCGCCTGTATTGAAGTTCTTAATTATTCTAAGATATTGAAATGTTAAACGTAATTCGTTCACGATTTTTCTTATCTGGTGCATCGTCGGTGAGTCGAGCAACAAAAATAAGAACATAAGCTTTATATTTTTTCGTGATTAAAACAAATGCCATTACCACGCGATAAGGCTCATATATTACTTTCTTTGGACTTACCGGAATCGCAGCATGAAAATAATTTCAAGTTAACTATAATAATTTCAAGTCCCGAGACTTAAGCGTCTAATTATGTCTAATTATGTCCTAATCCTTCTCGCTCCATGAGTCAGAGAGCCAGTGCGGGATGTTCTTGAAAATATTACGACACTATAACTCTGAAAATATTGATAGAACACTAACGTCAAGTTGACAGAACACTAACGTCAAGTTGACAGAACACTAACGTCAAGTTGACAGAACACTAACGTCAAGTTGACAGAACACTAACGTCAAGTTGATAGAACACTAACGTCAAGTTGACAGAACACTAACGTCAAGTTGACAGAACACTAACGTCAAGTTGACAGAACACTAACGTCAAGTTGACAGAACACTAACGTCTAGTTGACTGAACACTAACGTCTAGTTGACTGAACACTAACGTCATGTTGACAGAACACTAACGTCAAGTTGCGTGCTTGCGTGCGGAATAAAAGTCAGATCACTCGTTGCGTATCACTCGGTCGATTGGGACCCTTAACTCGGCACAATATTCTAAAGTATTATTAAAAACATTTAATTTTTGCTAATAATACTTAATATGACAACGTCATATGTTTGTTGCTTTGGCGTTGGTCGTAGAAGACATAGCGGCGATGGTCATTGGATGTATTAAAAACCTTATAAACGAGGCAGGTGGAACGTACATTTACGCTTCCAATACTCAAAAATATTTGAAGTTACCAATTGCCTCTCATTCACCATTCGTAATTTGGTAAGTGGCAGACTCAAAAACCCAATGTATATAAATATAATCAACAATTTAGCTAACTCCTAATTTCAATTGATAGTGACGATTGACATCAGAGTATGAACAAAAATGTTAATCGTCGTGGCCTCAATTATATTTTTTTTCATTTCCAAGACGGATAATGTATCTTCGGAAAGAATCTCGGTTCCTGGTTAGTGAAAACGATAAGCTTGTCGTGACAACGTCATCTTCCGTGCAGGTTACACGTCATAGCTGTGACGCACAATTACTCTCTATCACATTCAGAACATTATAGCTGTCAAAAATATAAATGATAAACATGCAAAACATGCTTTTCGGCTTCGAGTCATTAACTAGATCCTCCAACTGTATGATAAAGTTTATATTGAGTCCTATTATCAAGCTTGTCATAGAATCTATATGAAAATTTTCCAGACTCCGTCCATACAGCAAAGATAATGATAATAAGCTAAACGTGAAGTGGAAAGATGACAAGAAATATAGGGTTTAATTTCAGAAGAATTCATTTTTTGCCCTATGGTATCGTTCGCAGCAACGACTGAAGATGAAACATCGGGCCAGAATGTATAAAATTATTTCGCTTTAATTAGGAAGAAATAATTACGTTTAAATATCTCGTGCCGGACTTTTCTCTCCGCGATCTTTTTCGGTCGCGGCATTACTAGTAGTACTATTACTACTACTTAGCACGCGAGTTCGGATCATGATATCTTATATACGAGTTCGAAACATGATATCTTATATATGAGGTCGTATCAATATGTAGTTCGAAGTATGATATCTTCCATATGAGTTCGGATCATGATATCTTAAATATGAGGTCATATCATGGCGCATATTAGTTCGAAATAAGCCTGATATATTACATATGAGGCCGTACTATGATTTCTTACATATGGTCCGTTGAGACCGAAGTCGCTGCTGTGACCATGCCGTCTACTGGTCCTGTGTAGTCGTCATCTAAGGTCACATCTGCTGGCGAGAAATCAGTGTTAGATTTGCGGGAAAAAAAAAAAAATTCGTCAGTTTCTTTAGGACAAGAATTTGCATGAGTCAGAAATTCACATATCAAACTGAATTGAAGGCCATGTTTGTGTTATGAGCTCAATACAAGTGTTCGAGTGCAATTGAATAGATGAATGCAAACATGTTACGCTCAGAGCCATAGGCACGAAACAATTTATATATTCAGTTATACTGTATATTATATTATGTATCATTTCGACTCTCTTTTGCATGATCTAAACTCATTATCAATGCTTCGCTTGCATTCATACCTAATATAGATGTACGAATGTGTTATCAAGTGATATGGAATGACGTAACTTCCGACTATTCCGTACACAGAGAAGACAAACTGCGTAGAAAGATTGTAATCTACAGACTACCTCTCATTGGCTACTACTTCGGTATCGGTGACGTCAGACATTCGGCGACGATTATGGAAATAACCTCAGCAGCTGACGCGTAATATGGCAAATTAATAATTTACTTTCGTTGAACAACAATTTAAAAGGTATTATGCAAAGGCAACGAAAATTGTTGAAGATGGCTGGTAAGCATAAAATATAGCAGTGAAATTTTCATAGTACTTTGCGTCTTGAACTAAAATGTGAGGAAAATTAATTTTAAATTATGGATCAGAGAAAGACAAGTCTCTCGGCATGGATCATGACTCAGAGACCAGAGGATAAGTCTCTCGACATGTATCACGAATCAGAGACCAGAGGATAAGGATCTCGGTATGTATCATGATTCAGAGGCCAGAGGATAAGTCTCTCGACATGTATCACGACTCAGAGACCAGAGGATAAGGCTCTCGGTATGTATCATGACTCAGAGACCGGAGGATAAGTCTCACGGCATGTCTCACGAATCAGAGACCAGAGGATAAGGCTCTCGGCATGTATCAAGAATCAGAGACCAGAGGATAAGTCTCTCGGTATATATCATGAATCAAAGGCCAGAAAACATAGAAAAATGTATCAAAAACAGGCGAACTCACTTGCGGAGTAGTATGTTCCAGCAGTAGCGCCACTTGTTGTCGTGAAGTTTGATCTGATGGAAACGGGACTGGGTTGCACTAGACCTAGAGTGTATGAAACTCCAGTTCGCAGACGAGGCGAGTTGTCTGTAGGCAACATTTCTCTCATGGAACCCCCTTGGCGACCGTTGATGTAAATGCCAAAAGGCCCCGTTTGGCTAGAAAGAGTTGCTCGACTTCCAGTTAGACTGTTGGAGTGTGAAGCTGCTTCGCGGGTATCGATGTAGGAAAATTCCTGCTGGACCAGTGTTGTGGAAGTCTTCCTGTGTTTGAGTGCGTCCTTTTTTGATGTTCTATTAATTCGCATTGACCTGAACTGAAATGTTTCCTGTTTTTTGTTCTCAATTCGATCATTAGAGCAGTCTGAGTATGAACTTTTTCTTCTTAACTTGAGACTTTCCCTGAACGAAGAAAACTTCCTTCGAATCGATTTCTGCCCTGTGGGTGGTTCTGCCTGAACCGTTGCCTCTGCATCCGGCTGCTCTAACTCATCGCCTGACTGCCGAGCCCGACGCTCATTCGGTTCGGGCTTTATATTGTTGGGTTGTCGTTCGTCTTTATTTTTCTTCCTATCTTTACCATTATTATTTCCCATGGTGAGTCCACAGCTCAATTGGCTGAGATATAGTGAAATCTAGAATTTCTTATAAAATCAATTTGCTGTACATTAGGGTGATATAATTTCAGCGCAGCAACTTCGCTAACACAAAACGGTTAGGTTTTGGTCAGCGGTTGGGTTTGTAGGCGCCAATTACATTTAGAACATATGATCTGGAAATTCATAATTAATCGTCTCATCCTTTATTACGACGAAGCTGTTTTTACAGCCATATTAAGGAAAAAAATTCATAGTGCAAAGAAACTGCAAAGAGGCATGCATCCCGTCAAGCGACATTTTATATGTTAATGCGGTCATTTTTAGGTTATTGGTATAATATCGCAGTAAATACGGCTCAAATAAAAATATTGGCGTATGCCCCTCTCAAGAGCATCCTTAATTATTTCTTGATATTTATGCAGTCTCTCATTTAAGACACCATACAACATTACAATATATGCGGCGTTGCGCGAAAACCTGTGTGAAAAGTAGCAGGATGTGGATAGTAAAATATTTCAATTTATTGACGGCGCTTAATGTCTCATGTTGCATCTTCTAAAATTTAAATTCCAGATCTTCTTACAATCGAGATTACTTACGTAGTATCCCTATAAGATTAATGTGCATTGCAGATATACGCAATAACGACTATACAATTTCAACTGACAAGCTAAAATATCCAACCTGATTAATTATTACAGACACAAACCAAACGGCATGAAAAGTTGTTTAGCATTCAAATTGTCCAGACGTACAACGCAAACGATCGTAGCTTACTTACAAGAACCTAATTTGCAGATTTGGATTTCACAGAAACTGCAAGCGTTTGTTTCAATGAGCGGCTTCTTATTTAAGGCAAAAGTCAAATGTAAATCGTTTTTCTAACAGCAGTTAAAACTATTTACGTTTAGATGATCCGTTGACACTTGTCACACACTTTCTCATTGACGTACTGTGGCCCACGACAAACGGGAGTAGTTTGCGTGCGAGGTGTGCGTGTTATCTTATCTTGCTAGCTATCACTGCCGTTACAAGCATTGTGATCTGCTTGTCTAATAGGCACCTGTTCTCATCAGTTCAACTGGATTCATGACTAGTCTTGTTTTCATTTGAACCATGTTTTCAGTTGTACATCTCACTTTTATTTACGAATGCAATCACTAGTTGAATAGCAATAGAAATGCGAGGAATATTGTTAATGATTAATTTTGTTAATGCAATGTATCATTATGACTCGAAAGATTTCGAAAATTTTAGAACCTAGCTCCTTAGATCTCTCGTACAGGCGGTAATGATTGTGATGTTGAGCACATGTTCCAGCATCAGCTGACCAACGTTCACCAGACAACGGTGAACGTCGAGTCAAAGTTTGTCAAGGCAAATTAAAGAGTGAGTTACGTCAGTGTTTATTTGTTCAGTCTCTAGGACGCTGCAGTAAAGAAAGTATGACCCTGTCGACGGCTACTCTACACTGTACTCGTCATACTTGAATAAATTAGATAGCGAGGCATTCATTAACAACGCTCACTTGCCTACAGCAGAACAGACGGCGGCTAAACCCTAACCAGAAGAACATAAAAAAATAGAAGTTGTACCGTTTGAAGAACAGAAACCACTCGCAGATTATCACACCACAGAGCTAAGGAATACAGTTCTATTTAGTCCAGAGTAAGGGCGTTTAACACCATATCTAAGCCATTGCACTGCAACTGCTGCTCACACTCTTAAGCCTCGGCAATACGAAAACTAAAAACGACTAAAGTCAATTAAGTTGATCATTCAATAAAGAAAAAAAAAACGAGACAGTGTTGGGTTGCTTTGGTTGAGGAGTTTCAGAAATATCCTGAGAATAATTCACTAGAATAGATGAAGCAGCGTGTGACATTCGCCACCATTTACGCATGAAAATCCTAACAAGTTATTTTCGAGATCATAAAGTACAGAGAAGATTAGGCGTATTAGGATAAAGCTTTGCTCGTTGAGGCATTTCAAGGTTTGGTAATTTGTTAAGAGTTGGTCATTTGATAAAAGCTGAGTCACTACAGGCTACTGTACACTCAGGTAACGCAGGCCGACTGCAATGGACACTATCAGGCTTCTTGCTAAACGGATTAGCCAGAAAGATAAGATAATACGAAATAATATCAGCATATGAAGGCAATGAAGCGGTCTCAACGTCAAGCACACATTAAATGGCTTAACATCAGTTGCTGATGAGACACATGAAAATTTAACAAGCAAAGAAATGTGTGTGAAAATTTAGTAGACAGACTAATAATAATTTTGTGGAAACATTACGATTCGAAATAAATAGCATGAAGCTGAAAGAAGAGCAGCAGCAACAGAGGGCGCTAATTCTGGTGTCTGACTACTCAGTATCGACATTCGACTACATACATTTTAACCACTCACTGACACATAACATCTATTAAATTAATAATTCCGGATTAAACGCATTAGTTCGACTCTCCAATTACAACAAAATGGAAGCAGCGATGATAAGCATACAAATAAATTTCAACAAAAGCTCAATTAAAAAAATTAGTTTTTCATAATAGTGAGAACGCAAGCTGAATTGTGCTTGGTCGTTCAAAAATGCTGCATTTTCCGATGCTACAATTTCATCCGTTGTAGTAACAGCTGTTGGGATAAATAAACTGAACGAAGGTTTCTAGATGGCTAGGTTACGACACAGAATAATAAATATTACAATATGTACAAAATGCGCGTTAGAAGCGACGGTCGTCGAGCTAGCAACACACCAGCGAGACTCTCTCCACGAAACCCATGGTTTAACCGAGCAATAATGAGTTCATTAATTCGTGCACACACCATTTCATGAGCCGCCATTTCGGTTCATAATTAAATTATAGGCCACGGTGAGCTCTCAGCTTTCTGACGAATGATTTAGCTGTGTCCTTGATAAGCGTTGAAGATGTAACAGTCCGTGCTAGAGCGCCACCGTTGGGCACCCAACCGACTCTCTCGACAATTTTATTGACCAAGAGCTAATTATTGAATCATTGCACAGACGTCAAACGATACCATGCAAGTGCTTGGTTCATCTTTCACCATCACTTGACCAAGCGGGCACGAAAAGAGTTCATATATTCTCGTGTGAAGCCATGGCTTTCTGGAGAGGAAATAAGCGTATCAGAACTCGGGAGACTTACCAATAATGATCAGGGAATTCCTGGAAGAAATTTACGGTAATGTAACGATGATGACGGATGATTTGAAGCAGTGAGTTAGATACAAGGGAAACCGCCCAGTAAGTTTGCTGACAATTAACTAATTTATCAACATTACAGTCCATCAATGTTTCACTTCACGAACCGAAACTATTGGTAAATAGGACCCAATTTTAGCTATCAGCATTAACGAGTTCATAACCTGAACTATAAGAACCATACTAGACTTTACAAAGATATTAAAGTGCAGGGTTAAATAAAGACAAAAAAAAGCCCATAACAAAGATTCCGATGCAGTTCATTATATCAGAAGGCAAGATATGATCGAGACTTACTAATTACTTTCACAATTACAATATGATCGAGACGTTCGTTGGGTCAATCCACACGCGAGTGCAACGCAGGACTAAGACATCACTGTTTCTCGGCGGGGCCATCACTATATCATTCCGATTATTTTATATATCTTCTTGTAGAGAGAGAAAAAATACAAAAATACATCACACTGTAAACTTTCGAAAGTAAAAGTTCCACGGCGAACTTAGACTAAAGTTTACTTAGGAAATTAGAATTTGTTACATTTTATTGTTTTTCCAATACCAAATACAATGCAAGGTCTTTCAATGAGAGATATTAATCTTTGTGAATGAATGCAGTAATTTGTTCTTCAGGTCAACGAATACTATACAGGAACTTTATTTTAAGCAAAACGGATTTCATTGACGCAAGGCTAGTACTTACCCGAATTTATTAGAGTGGAAACAGGACGTCAAGTCGAGATATATAGCTCTAGACATTTGTTCACATGACCAACGGGCCGATGTAGAAGACAATCGTTAATAACCTAGTCAGGTTGTGGTGGGGGAATATTATAGTAAATCTTGGCATCGAGACGTAAACTCAACACAAAGTTGCAAACAAGGCCACAAACAAGAGCTTCAATCCAAAGCCAATAGAGAAAATCCTAGTTAAAGATAATAGCGACAAGATTATACAACATAAAACAACTGAATTCGACCTCGTTAAATGCCACCCTTATACTTTGTTTTAAGTGAGTCTTTGGCATAAAAAGGTTTAATAAATAAGGAATACTTACAAAAGATAGCAAATTCTAGGGATGGACATCATGGCTCCAGTACGTAATACATTGTTACATAGCATGAACAAATATCACGCTTTACAATCAACAAAACCATTAAACACGAAACTTTTTAAGTTGAAAAGATACGAATGCACAAGAACCCCCTAAGCATTATCAAGAAACTAGAGTTCACACAATGTTCTTCCAAATTTTCTTAGGGATATCAGCTGCAGAAGACTTTTAATCACGCATTTCAAAGTTTTCCCTCCCATGTGATTAAGTCTAAATCTGACGTGGAAAGTGACCAAGTCGGAAATAAGAATCCGCACCAACAACTGAAGTGGTTGCAAAAACATAGTTTTGCTTCACAGGGACGAGTACACACTCATCAGTGCAGTCTCGGAGCTTTTGTATCCAGCAATCGGAATCCCGCGGGCAAAACGCGACAGTCAGGAGCGTGGTAGAGCAAGGGCCGCTGTTTGCACTGCTCAATTTGATCGGCGGTATCGTGAACACGACCGATGTCAGGAGTGTTATTCACTTCGATGTCCGTCATGGAAGGATCGGATGCAGGCGGAGAAGGGAACTCCACAACAGATGTCATATCGTCATCAGAGGGAGTCGGCGGCATAGAAGGTGACGGCAGCTGACTGAAAGAACCCTGGTTGCTTTCAATACCGTCTGGTGCAGGGCTTACTGAAGGACCGGTAGAAGTTGTTCTTAGTAAATTGGGAACTTCAGATAACATATCGCCCGAAGTGGTAAAAGTTCCGGACGTTGATAGCGGTACATTCGAAACACGCGTCAAAAAGCCAGATGATGTTAACACACTGTTATCAAATGACTCGTGTAACGAATCGACGCTAGATACATGACTTAAATTATTTACTGCTTTAACATGCGACGGATTAGTCGTAATAGGAATCCTCGTAGGCGACTCAAAAGCTGAGTTTGCAACGCCAGTACCAATATTTTCTTTTCCTAATGAATTGTATTGCAGTAGGTCGCCCCTACACACGGCTGAAAGAGTTGATTCACCATAGGATGCGTTCTCATCAGCACTTGGCACAACTGAAGAGCAGAAGACATCCCCTTGATTCTTATTTGAGGCTTTGTTTGTAAAATCAGGTGCGATAATCTGTTCTGTGCAGTGGTTAAGAGTCCTTTCTCCTGTTCTGTCAAGAACTCGAGAGTTTGAAAACGCTTCGCCAATACTGGCATCCACACTTTCCTGATTGTCATCAGGCCGACAAGGGACTTCAAATGTATCAAACCCAGGCTGAGAAGCGTTTCTAATACTACTTCCAGTTAGGCTAGTTTCTGAATGAGAATCGACGATTGAAGACGTGGAAAGAGCTTGAGTGCAGGTCGCCTGGAAAGGTACAGATGGAGCGCAGGTGGAAGTAAAATTTCCAGGGAACTGACTTCCATTCCAAGTGCAAGAGGCAGCAAGGGTCGATGGCAAGAAAGATGCTGGGTCGCTGCAGGTGGAAGTTAAAGAAGTAGGGAGGTTCTGAAGAGAAGAAAGATTCGGCTGTTCAAAGTAAGTGAGTCCTGAGTTACTACAGGAGGTGTTCACAATACAGTTAGGATCGTTAACATCTCCAGGTAGGGTAGTATTAGGTATGTTCAGAGCTGAACTAGCGGACGTAGTCGGCGGCTGTTGCAGCATCAATACATCTTGCTCGTCCATGTTACCCAAAAATTGGCTGATAACGTTAAGCACCTGCTGGTTGAAAGACGAAGAGATCATGGAGTCTATCGGCATATTGGCGTCCATAACTGAAGCGTAGGAATCGAGTGCGCCAGCAATTAGACCGGCGTCAGTAACACACTGCTGCAGCTGAGGCATGCCTGACATCAGCTGCTGTTGCTGAGATCCGCCAACGGAAAATGCGTCTGTGGGAACGCCCGAATTGACCGCATTGGTGCTGTTGCTGCTTACTTCGACTTTAACATCTGTGAAATGAACAATACGGTAAGTTCGGACCAAATAAAGGCAGTAATTTAGCTACATTTGTGGGACTAAATAAATGAAAGATAAAGAAACAATCTGGTCATTTTAATAGTAAAAACAAACACGCTATGTTTTTACTTTTTATGATAAACGGGAGGGTTTAATCAAACCTTATAATTCTATTACGGAAATTTACACCCAAGTACGCTTGTGTGTGTGCGGAAGCACATGTTTACAATTCCGGAATCAAGATGGTTCATATATTGAAAAAAGTTTCTCGTCAATGCGACTATAAATTGACGATTAATCTGAGAGAAACGGCAGCAAAGAAAGAAAGAGACGCTTTTCACCGTTCACCAATATTAAAAATGTTGAGACACGCACGTTAGGATGGATGAGCAACAAACATGACCTACCAGGCGAGGAGGAACATGGCGGGAACATGTCAGCGTGATGGTCTTCTTCCAGCAGGAGGTCGTGCAGATGCTGAGGGTCTAAGAGGCGCGACGCTGCAGCCACCACATTGCCGGGCAGCTCCAGGCTCGCGTCAAAAGATCCTGACAAGTCGTCCTCTTCTCCCTTGCCGGGACAGCAGCAGCTGTTGGTCCCGTCCCCGCATTCTGCTCGGCAGCGTTGGCAATTAGGTGACCACGTTATAATAACTTACTTGTACTTGAAGGAATTAGTTAGTAACAGGCAATAATTATTTCATCAAACCATCTAGGGGACGAATGGGCAGTCAGTCGCACCACAGGGTTAGAAATGGAGTAGCAGCGGCCAGGACGACGTTACAGTCGTGAGACATAGTAGCACACCATGTCGCGGTCAGCAAGCGACAAATACTAACACGGCAGTCACAGTCGAGAAAAATCAATATTAAATAAAAGAGCAATAATATTTTGGACAAGAAACAATATATAATACGGTAGCAGATATACTAAAATCACTATTCCTGAAAGATTCTAATGGTTTCACATCTGGAGCATACATGTATGATTTACTGATTCAAGACCAAAACAAATCATAATAAAACAAAAATGCAGGAGCCTTGTTTGACCAGCAAAAGGAAAAAAAAATTACATAACTAGCCCTGAGACATGACTTACCAGAACAGGCTGCAGCGCTGAATGGTGAGTGCGGTGGCGAAGACGGCAACAAGTGGAAGCCTCCAGAGGGAAGTACAAGTCCGTTGTTCATAGGAGGGCGCACGGAGGTGGAAGGTACCACTTTACCACTGCCTCCACCCTTGCCTTTGCCGCCTTTTCCACCTCCTTTACCACCGCCCTTACCAGCGGCAGCAGCGTGTGGTGTGATGGAGCGGCGCCGCTTGCGTTTACCATAGCGTGACGACGCAGGACCTTTGCCGCGACGCCGGCACTTGCGCGCCGTGATGCCCTGTGCCGGCGAACTCGGACTCGCGCAGCCAGACTGCAAGTAAACGCGGCCATGGTTACGATGGGGGGTAGAGATAAGCTGGGGAGCAGTCAGGGGCGTTGATGGGCAGTGAATGGTATTGGAAGATAATGTCAATGGCAGTCAGGCGTGTTGAAGAGAGTGCATTTGAATTTAAGGGCGGTCAGAAATATTGAGGGACAGTGAAGGATATAGCTGGAAATAATAAATGGAAGTCACGAGTTTTAAATTACAAATTAGACAATTCATTTTATTTAAGACGATCAGTAACTTCTACTTGGAAATAATTATTAATAAGTATGTAAATCAAATAAAGGAGAAACCTGCATTGTTATTTGGTATCCCACCAAAGCAATCAAGTTTCTTCTACTGAATGCCAAGCCCAGGTCATGAGAAACATTTCTCGGTAAACACTCACGGTGTTGTCCTCGCTGTTGGCGAGATGCTTGTGGGCAGCACAGAGCGGCTGGTCGCTAAGGCAGAAGACGGGGACCCTACAGAGGGCACCGCGCTCCTCCGTCCTGGCGCAGCACTGCACGAACATCTGCTGGTCGACGTTGTAGGTGATGTGACGCAGGCAGTGTCGTGTGCCAGGTAGCGCGGGCGCCCCACATGCCCTGCCGGGCGACGTGACGCTCTCGTCCGATGCTTCGTCGCGACACGCCACAGAACTCAGCTCATACACACACGTGGTCAGCTGTAGCAGGCACGACACGCGAGACCCACAACTGCTCATTTCACAAGCAAAATGGTAATATTGATGAAGAAGCAAATTAATATTAAAAAGTTACCAAACTTAACAGACTTGGAAATTACTTTCATTGTAGTACATACAAGATTGTAGTGCATACGCAATAAATTTGATTGACTTTAATTTTAGATACGGTAGCGTTTTTACAGTTTTCTTTAAAAAATCATTTATAAATTATTTATGTAATTTCATAGAACCAGTTAAATGAATGTCAAAAAATCAGACGTAGAACTTTTAAATTAATGCACCAATAGAAAAATATGATAGGCTTACCTTTCATACGAAGCACTGAGCTGCTGATCCACAAGTTGCGGCTGGGATCTGGCGAAGGCAGCAGCGGTCAGACGAGGGCTGACACGCGTCGCTCTGATGAGGGCCAAAGTCTGAGCGCGGGACCGCCTTCGCCGGCGTCGCAGCACCGACAGCGTGAGCTTGGCCACGCGCGTCTCGTGGCCAGCATCATGCGACGCTGCCTCATCAGACGCGCGGTCGCCAACGCTAGACGCCACTCTGGCCGTGATGAGGGCTTCTCTACGAGCGCTGCAGCAGTCCAGGCCAGGCATCAGAGGTGTGCTGAGCTTTATATTTTTGACATCCTGGGCATCAGTTTTACTTGATGAATGCAGGTAACGGGAATTCGTATCGCCCTCGCCATCCGCCAGCTCCAGTAGACCTGCCAAAATAAAGTTACATCTTAAAATTTTGAGGACATCTTTTAGTAGGATATATACTGCAATTAAAAGTTTTTAAAATTCATCACCACTCTGTCAACATCAACCATTTACGGCGTGCTGCTGCTGTCATCGACACATGAAAGCAATTAAACTTGACCATTCATTTGTCACGTAGTTATTAATTACCATCTAAGTTACTTATAGTATTTTAAAATTTGAAAATTTATCGATTCAAATAATCTACATAAAAATTATTCATCCAGAAATCATGCAACTTTCTGAAATTTTACCCAAATATCTGCAATAGTAATTTTTAAAGCTAATCAAATAGTAATACATGAAAATAGGCACAACAAATGACAGAACTATTCAAGCCATTGATTGATATGTTGACCACGAACTCACTGTATGGAATAATAGGCTGACTGGTGGCCTTGCTCTGATGCGCCAGAATAGAGTGCAGCTGCTGTACAGGCTCAGGCAGATCAGGCGCAAGAGGTCCAAGATTTTCTCCGGCATTGCAGCGTACATGTAATACTTTGCAAGGAATTTCTCCCTTTAACTCGAGTTCTCTCTCAGGTTTGATGTCAATTTTTTGATCAATATTCTCAGCAGTTATGAAATTAGAAGACTGACTCAGTGGAAACCCAAGCGGCTGAACATGTTTTAAATTGCTTACACTATCATCAAATAGGTTGGTTCTAATGTGGCTCACTGAATTATTGATTAAAATTCTCTGGTCGAGAGGTTTCATCGGAGAAAGTCGAGTGGCAAGTTTTCGGGAATAGTTCCTTTCAATGGGCAACTTGTCTCCCGAGGGACGAGAGGCAAGCTGAACTTCTTCAGCACTTGTTGAAGAGTTCTCATCTTCTACTGTCTTGAACGAGACTCGTCGATGAAGAGTAGCTTTTTCCTCACAAAGACTTAAATCTTTATGTTCTAAAGAATCGGTCGCGCTTTTTCCAGCACTATTTACTGGATTAGCAGGACAAGGGACAGCAGAATTCTTCAAAATGCTGGATACTTTTGCTCTTGTTAAAACTGATAAGCCATTCTTACTAATAGATAGCGTGGGAGAAATAAAAGGAGGCGATAAAGATTGTAAAGAAGACGAGCTAGAAATATTAGATACTATATTTGTACTTATATAGGAAGAGTTTCCTTGACCAGAATGAGCAACTCCGTAAGTAGCACTAGATTTGAAAGATTTTGAAGCTCTAGGAGATGCAGCAGGGCTAGCTTTTCTCTTGACACCAGCAGGTGTTGATAGAGTTGTAGTTGAGTTTTGTGAATAAAGTAAAGAGGCTGTAGAAACAACGGTAAGAGAAGTGGGTGACAGTGTTGCTTGAGACAAGAGAGAAGCAACTTGTTTCTGACTCAATCTGAACTGTTTGACAGTAGTCACCGGTACAGTAGAATCGGCAACAGTGACTGCTTTGCCAGCTCTGCTCAAGCCTCCGTGTATTTGCTCCAACTGTTTCTGCAATTGAAGTTGTTTTGCTCGAGCTTGCAATTCCGCTTCCTCTACGCTACTACGGCTTGCACAACTCAGGCCACTGTCCTCACGAGGCTGAGAACTTCCTACAACTTTGTTGATTTGCTTAGTAGCTAAAGGTTCTTGGCTTGATGTAGTGCGACCGCTGCCATCTGTCCCGGAGATCAGGGCATTCTGGGATACTGACATGTTCAACACAAGCGGCGATTTATTTTCATGAAAGGGTACAGGTGACACTATGCTCGTCCTGTTTGATACTTCGTGTTTTTCTAAGCATCTTTCTCCAACAAATTCTTTAGTTTTTATGCCAACAATCCTACCATCCGGTAAAAGTCGTGCTTGCCGGATATCATTACTTGAAACTGGTACAAGCAACGATCCATTGCATGTTTTAACAGGTGAGCCACCACCAATCTTAATAAAGTTGACTAAATTTGGTGAAGGAGATGATGCCTTTATCGGACTAATAATACTGGTAGTGTACGTTGTAATAGGAACACTTGCTAAAGAAGGGCTTCTTGTTTGTGTCTTGTTGACTTCGGCACTGACACTAATGCTGGACTGAAAGCCAGTAGCGTTACCTGTTCTTAAGCTTGGAACTGATGCCGTAGTGTTAGCAGAAGAATTTATAGAAGCTCCTTTAAGTTGTGAGTTCAATGTACTAGAGAGCTGCATGTTTCCCAAATTTTTAGATTGATTAATGTCAATAGAATTTATGGGGTTAGTTCCAGTAGTTTTAGAGCAGGGATTATTAATTACAGAGTTTATTTCAGTATCCCCCAGATGCTTGGCATTTTGGAGCGATGTTACAACGGTCGGCCCACTTGATGACTTAACAACGCCGAGTTTGGAGAGCTCAGGGTAGAGCTTGGTTACATCAAATCCCGAGGGCAGGACTAGAGCGCCTCCTGAAGTACTCCTGACAGGCGAGTGATTGGTGCTGCTAAGCCACACTCTGACGCTGGTTGCACGACTTGTAGGGCTGCTAGAAGTAACATTGGTTGTTGGGGGAGAATTTGCAAGTGGAGCTGTGCTCTTGTTGGAAACTTTAGAAACATAGGTGGATGGTGACTTGATGGTTGAGCTAATAGAAGCAGGACTTTGGAGTAGAGGCCTGGATGAGACATGGACAGCAGGCACAGGAAGCGATGAGGAAGCCATGGATGTGACGGCCACACAAGCTTCAGATGTAGTGTAAGGTTGAGATCTATTCAACTTTTTGCCTGAATTGATATTGGTGGTTCCCAGTAGAGGGGAGCTGGAACGCAGAATGGTAGGCAGGGTGGAAGGAGAGCGTCCATATGAGGCTAGTTTACGTGGCATGCTTGTCCCTTTGTTGTCCAACCTGCTGCTGCTGCACCATCGCTGCTGAGGGGAACCCCCCACACTTCCACATCCGTTAGTCAGCTCAGTTACGCCAAATCCACTGCAACAAAACATCACTCAGTCACATCAGCTACGAAATTAGATCAATTTGTTAAATTATATGCATTTTAAAACACAATGTCTTGGTCAGGAAACTTGATTTTTAAACAGTTGGCCAAGATGAACTATATTGAGTTCAATAAACCAAGACCAGATCACAGTGAAAATGACAATTCAAATTCTTCTAATTTATGAAGAAGATTAGATAATTTATAAACCTCCATTTAAAGCCAAACTTCAATATAAAAAATAATAGCCAGTAGATTACAGCAGAACAAACTTACCTTAGTCATGAACATCAATTTATTGAAGGATGATTCACCTTAATCATTATTTTACAAGAAGATAAAAATTATAATTACTCATCCAAGCAGCCAAATTTGTCAAGTAATGTCTATTATATGTCAAAGGCAAGGTATAACTATGCAGATACAATAGTAAATTGGACTTTTTCCTTTAAAACATCATTTTAAATCTTTTTAGAAATGTTGCAAGACTTTTTTTTAGTAATTTGAATACAATCTACAGGATATTTATAAATAAGCTCATAACTCTCTACTTTGAATACTTTGCATACAACCAAAATATATTTGCAACTAAAATCACATCTTTTTATCTACTAATTTAATAGATAATTGATATCTGAAGTTCCACTCCCAGATAATATAAATCAATCAATTCTCTGGTCATCAATCGCACATGTATAATTTAAAATGATATATTCAAACACATTTCCAGGAAGTTTTAGTTAAATAAAAACAATCAAAAGAAACATGTTGGAGCAATTTTGTACATCCACTTACAGCATTAAAAAAAATTTAACTCAGTACTCGCTGCAGTGAGTGACAGAGAGTGCATTTTATCATCAACAAAAAAGTGAAGTCACACACAGACAGACGACGGACGGATGGACATGACAAGCACAATAGCGCCTTTTCTCCATAAATGAGAAAATGCTTCAACAAGAGATTGAATTAGCAATAAATAATTTGTAACCGGTGTGCAATATACCCCATATTATGAGGTGGTGTGTGAGGAGGGGTCCAGGAGTTGGGGGGAGGAGCTCTGTGCTGCTGCTCCTTGCCTGCCTCCATTCTGACTCTCCTGTGGTTTGCTTCAGAGCACCTCTTGGTAATGGCATTACACTTTCTCTTCCTTTGCAGAAAAAAACACTCAACTGCACAAACAAGCAAACGTCATACATTTGTATAAAATGAATAACAAATAGAATTGATAAAATCAGAAGTCATGAACTGAGGGTTGGTAAAAATAATTAATTTCTTTTGGCTACTTGACTATATAATTTAGAACAGCATATGACTCCTACTAATTTTTAGAAATAATATTGGTTTGAACAGCAGGAAAGGGCAAGATCTTGATGCTAACAGAAAATGGAATAAATTGTCCGAATGACTCATTTACTCAAAACAGATTGGAAAATAGTCGATTGTCAGCACCTGTTGCAAGTTGAAGAATAGTTCACCTCATCGAATGGTTCATTCACATTCAACCGAGTTCTTGCAGCTAATTCAGTTTGTGTCCCTCAAGGTGTTTATCATTCAAAGTTATTCTTTACACTTGTATTGATTTGTCAATCAGGCAGGTAAAGAAAACAAATGAATCCACTCAATCCTTTTTTCAGCTAAAAAAGTTGGTAATAACTGGTTCAAAAAAGATAATTCCATTCCAATTGAAGAAAAGTGAAAGAACTACAATATTTTTTTTTGCAAAAGGAAGAATTTTCTCCATCAAAATCACAAATTGAATTGTATGTATGAAATATTTCAAATAGTTTTCCTATACGTAAGTGTGCCTGATATATCTTGCAAGGTTTTCCTATACATAAGGGTTGAACTGACAGATTATCAATTCTCTAAAAGATCTCTCAGTTGGAATGAAGCCATTTTATTACAACACTTCTCTTTAACTTCACTTCTTGTTTGTCTGTCTGTCTCGACAGACAAACAAATCGACATTTAACACACTTCTACCTTTCCAACCGATCTGAAATTTGGCACACTAGCGTAAAGTTGGAGACAATGCATGAATCAATTGACAGAATAAATAATTTTATCAATTAAAAAATTTTTTTTTCATTATTAAAAAAATTTTACAAATAATTTTGTCTTCCACAAATCTAATAATTCATATATGAGACAATTTGACCCGTCCAATTGATCTGAAATTTTGCACAATTGCATAAAGTCAGAGACAATGCATGAATCAATTGACAGAATAAATAATTTTATCAATTAAAAAAATGTTTTTTCATTATTAAAAAAATTTTACAAATAATTTCGTCTTCCACAAATCTAATAATTCATATATGAGACAATTTGACCTGTCCAATTGATCTGAAATTTTGCACAATTGCATAAAGTCAGAGACAATGCATGAATCAATTGACAGAATAAATAATTTTGAAAATTTACAAAATTTTTATATCTCAAAAAATTTTGAAAAATAATTTTTTTTAATATTTGAAAATAAAATTAGAAATTCATTGTACATGTGTAACATCCAAGACACTGTATTGTTCAGAAGTGTTGTCTTTAAAAAGTATTTTTTAAACGCATATTATTTAAATTGCTGGCAGATGCACAGAAATACATTTATACTGTGGAAGCAAGATTATAAGCCAGGGTGTGAAGAGAGCCAAGTAGAGAGTGAGTACTTGCACTTTCATTACATTTGATTACAAAAATATTTAAATTCCCTGATACGGTATTTCAAAGCCTATCATCGAGTTTATATTTGAGTTTATAACTTGGATATAAAGCAAAAATAATTTGATTACGTTTTTCTTAGCTCACTTTCGTGTCTGTCTGTGATGATCAAATCTTGCAATCGATATTTCACCAACTTTCCCGCTAGCTAGCGCTCTGAAACTTTTAGGGAAGCTCAGCTCCCAATGACAATACAATAATCAATAATTTGTTGTACGTTTCCAGGCGTATTTATTCAATGAAATGCGTGGAATTTATTAAATTGGTGCATGAAATGAAATGAAATTACATGCACCAAT
This sequence comes from Hyalella azteca, assembly GCF_000764305.2. NCBI lineage: Eukaryota > Metazoa > Arthropoda > Malacostraca > Amphipoda > Hyalellidae > Hyalella > Hyalella azteca. The sequence continues at coordinate 254,424 of NW_025933238.1, forward strand.
GTATCCCCTCGAATACAATTTTCTACAGAACTTCGAAAAGAATTTTCTTTCGTGCATTTGCGTGGCCAACTGAAATAAAATGAATATTATGTAGGACTAAAAAGGAGAAAATAAAATACTTAAAAAACCTTTTTAAAAGACCACATTTTTCTTGTGGACTAAAAAATAGAAAATAAATTATGGCTCGCCCCAAAAAACGTGGGTCGGGCTGATTTATGATTAAAGCGAGAAGCACACAACACACGAATTTTGGAAATTTGATGGTGAACGTACAGCCCGACCCATGTTTTTGGGGCGAGCCATAATTTATTTTCTATTTTTTAGTCCACAAGAAAAACGTGGTTTTTAAAAAAGTTTTTTTAAGTATTTTATTTTATTCATTCAATGACAATTCTAAGTCTCCCATTTGATTTGAATGAATTAGTTTGAGAATTTTTTGAATTTATATATTGGAGATTTGATATTATACAGAAAAAGTTCATTTATCAAAATCTGCTATTCAGACCTGACAGGCAGTTTGTCACAGTATAAATAGTATGTTATATCCAGTATATTTGGTGCTGAAGATTAGGCCTGTTGCCAATCCTTCTACTTTTCACGATTTGTTCACAGATCTAATAGCAGGCCTTCTGACAAGATCTTTATAACTGACGGTGGTTTAAAATTGTTACTGGACTTTCATCAATAGTTCCATTGGGTATTTGGCCTTTCAAGATTGAACATGTGCTCCTGCATAGCCTTATCTAGTCTGTTCTGGAATGCAGTCATACTTGGAGCATCAACAATATCATCAGAGATGCCATTTTAGATTTACATATCCATCATACAATTCAGTTTAATACCTTTGATACAGCAACATTTGTAATGTTATTCTCATATAAATGAAATTTGGACTTGGAACCTTTCAGATCATGATTCAAGAAGGAATGTGTTTCAACAACTAATGACAACATTATATATACTTTTATACTTTTTGTTGCTTCTTTGGGATCTCTTTGCACCTTTTGTTCTTGTTCCTCTTCTTGTAACAGTCATTGTATTTTACTTCCAAAGCATGAATTTCAAGGCTTACTAAAAATTTCCTCCATGCCACAAATCTTGTAAAGATAATTTCATTCAATGCAATTTACCAGCAAATTATCAACTCTTATATTCTGGAGCCATTCAAATGCAATTTTTCAATCATGGTTTTTGAAACAAATTTCAACTCTGATAAAATAATGAAACTAGAAATGCATCTTGTAATACACAATAACCCTCCACATAATGATTGGAGAGAGAATACAATACACAGAATACAACACTGCCAATACACAATTTTTCAGAAGTTCTTTAATTTGGGAGTTTCTGACGATTTGAAATTATGAAAGGATTGGAAAACGTTGAATACTAAGCACTAAGGTAATGCCCTTAGGACATTGAAATCTTTAACAATTTTCTTCACGATTAAGCCATCTAAACCTTAAATGGTATCTATCAGGAATTGCAGATTTCCTTGCAATTTACTACCAATCATGATTATCTAATCAACACCATTCAAGATTTTCCAGTATGCATATCAACTGGACAGTTATCTCACTAATCTGCAATGATCATAGACCACATCAGCCAAGTTGGATCATCCATCATTTCTGTAAATCACAATCTACATGGCAAAGTATTTGGCAGCTGATCAATCACAATGGTACCTTGGCTTATTCAAAACACTGATTACATATCCTTGCCAGTGTGGGCCACATACATATGTGGCATATATACATCAACATAGTCATTTTCAAAACATTTATTCAAAGCAGTGAATCTAAAATATTCTTAGGCAGTTAGGCCAGGTCTCCAGACTGAGGAATATCTTTCTTCAGAGCTATTACTTGACTCTTGGAGCCAAGATCTCATCAATATAGTAGCAGTACAAATTACAAAAGAATTCTGACTCATGAATCCATTTTCTATGCTACAACTCATTGGGTAACCCATTTATTATATATCAAAACTGCATATTGAACTGTCAACTAATTCATTCTTAACATTGAATTGTATTCTTTGTGGATAAGCAAAGACTAAAGAATCAAATTTAAAATTTAATTAATCATGAAGATTTAGTGATGCAAGATTGAAAATGAACTCCAAATAAACAAACATTTTTAATCTTACATGGACTTGTATCAAACACTTTAAACTTGCAGATTCTATTGCAACATGGGAAATAACAAAAACAGTAAAATTTAAAACTTCTTACTAAACAATGAAATATTGTTGCTTCAAAGTGATATATTGTTAATAATTGGAATTTGGCAGCTTGATGTGGCACTTCTGTTAACAATCAGATAAGGCATATATAATAGATCCAGCAGAAATTATGGTGGCTCCAAAATTGGTTGAAATGTTTGAATCGCAGCTTGGAAAGTGGATATGTTACACATTTTGAACTTTGAAGCAGCCAGGGCCCAGGCATGGACTTTGCCTACTTTTCCAAGCCAAAACTAGGGCATTCTGCATTCCTACCATTTATAAGCTACCAGATTCCTGTTAGTAGGATTGTAATTTTCCCACTTGTTTCTGCAATCTTGCAGCTCCAACATGACAAATTTGTAATACGTTTGGAATCTAGCGGCCTCATCGTGCAATTTTGACAACAATTGGATAGGAGGTTATTCATCTTGCAGAAATCTCGGCCTCATGGTTCCAGAAATGGCGGGAAACCTCTAGTTGCGGCACTAAACCGAGTTTAGCCTAAAGGTATAAGTTTTCCACGCTTGCTTGTTTGATGAATATCATCATCTTATTGTTTACATATGAGCTTGATGGGCAGGATTGGACTGTGATATTCCAAATATATTGAAAATTTGTCAAGTTGGAGCCACAAGATTTCAGTAATAAGTAGAAAATATACAATTATATGTGCAGGCAGTGCAGCCATGAGCCATGCCTACAAGTTATGACTAATAATTATCAATAATGAAATAAAATTACACATTACGATCTATAATGAACCCATAATTTTTGTAAATTTTCTATGAAACAATTGCTTATTACATGATAAATCCCTTACTATTTCTGTATTTCAGAAAAGCTTTTAGTGTTTTCAACGGAACTGGAAATGTTTTGGTAGATTTCTTGATAGCCTAGGTAAGAGGTGGCCCAGTGGTTAAAGTTCAGAGTACCAAGATTGGCGCAGAGAGGCGCGGATTTGATCCCAGCTCTGTGCGCCAGTTTCTGGTCAGAATCGGCAAGGAGGCCGGGCGGTTAAGCACAGCAGAATAATTGTAGCAGTGAGTTGCAAGTTCGAGACTGCAAAATGCTGTGAATGTTATGCGATGTTAAGAATCAGCAACAGGCCTGCAGCCTACTAAACGCTGAAACTGCTATTATTTCTATTATTATTATTTACTGGGCATAGTAGGCTTAGTGGCACAGCAGAGAGTTTTTTTAGACTCTCCCTCAAGTTCATTTTTGAGTCTTATAATATAAGTAGATCAGTAAAGTATCCTGGATACCAGCATTATCATACATAAGAAATTAGTTTAATTCTTGAGTAAATGAAGAAATTAAAAATGAACCGATTCTAAAAAATCTCTGGTTTGCCACTATGCAGTACCTACTGTGTGATAGCTACCTACCATCTATCTTTGCACCAGAACCAATGGATAAATTCACTTCTTGATGTACAAGATAGCTATACAGAAGCTTGTAATATATTCTGGTCAGTCTTGATTAGGTAGCATGATCATTGATGCAGTTAGGTAATGGATGTTAAAATGTACTCTAGGTGTATAATTCAACTGCATATTCAAACAATATTTACTGCTCTTGCTCTGTGATTCATTCAACTTAATAATAGGACTCAAGAGAAAATATTTCTACAGAATCACTGACACTGATCAAGGTGATCCGTGATGACCTTATAGGCTTATTGACCTAATCATGTCAGGAAGAACAATACAAACAGAGAACTAATTCAACATGAAGTTGTAAGCTTGTATAATCAATATAGCCTATTTACTTTTTGGTTAGAGCGTTTTGAATGGCAACTAATACATTACTTTCTTAGTTAATTAATAAGTCAACTAGTATTAACAGGTGCGCAACCTCCGCGTATAAAAAAACAGCTATAACTTAAACAGTTATAGTTAGTAAAGTGACGATGGAATTGCAGAAAAAAAAGATTAGTATATTCAAGAGGGTATATTCAATCGTAACGGAGATATGGTTGTGTAATAGGATGCGTAAAATTATTGTTTTCAGATACGCATGCGCCAGGCATTATTCTATCCCTCCACCACCAAGATGGCGGCCATTATCGATTATCAATTATAAGCATTTCTTTTCAGAGATCATACGGAATGCAAGATCGAATGCTACGAATGTTTTTGAGTTCTTAGCCATGTTTATTGTGCAAATTATCTTGATAGATACAATTAAAGCTAACAGTACAAACAGCATTAAAGAAACTGGCCAAAAAGCCACTTTCCTTTGTCGACGCCATTTCTATTCCAACTGCGTCACAATTTTACAATACGTTAACTTAATATTAACACGCTAACAGTGGCAAATACAGTCTTTAATTACCTTACACAAAGTTTTTAGATTTTTTTTCTATAACAACAGTCAAACGTTTGAGTTCAATTTAGAATGGAGAAGCACGAGAGAAGCTTTTGCTTTTGTCGCATGTGTGCAATAACTGTAGTAATGGCGGCCTCCTCTACCAAGCGGATCCTGCTACAGCGCGAGTCATTGACCCAGGTGAATCACATTTTGCTGCAAAAATCTATAAAATAGAAAGAAAAGGCTGGAAAACACATTATAAATGCTTTTCAATGGTATCTTAACACAATTTAAAGAAAATATTTTCAAAAGTTTAAAATTTATCAAGTTAGGCGTAACCGCGTAGTAATAAACTATTGATCTTGCGATACCTGCTACATTAAATAAATGTAGAAGCCAGCATAGACACAATTATGCAAAATGTATTTATGCTATAATTAAGCAAAATTCTGATATGAAAGTTATTTGGTTTATCATAATTGTTGAAAAAATTTCCTCCTCATAAAAACTATAGGATTAGATGCTTGGGCGCATAAGGGTTGTTAAATGTAAAGGGAAAAAATTCGACCCAAACCGACAGAGTATAAGTACACCACACGAACAATTTTGCTTCTATAAATAAGTTGTACTTTTTCAAACTATCTGTGTCTTTTTTCGTTCTAGCAACAGAAAAGCTGAAACAAAATGACGTTTGAGTAAATTGGGGCCCTGTTTCCGCTGCGCGCAGTTCTCGAGCTTCCCATATACGCTATGTCTAATCGCGCAGAAAATTTTTCGACACGTTTTCTTCCTCATATATATCAAATGTCATTCTTGATGTGCTATTTATAGGAAATTTCACTTTAGGTTGATTGACTTTGGAGCTGTTGAGTCGAGGCTTCAGAGTTTCACAGCCTGGACTGCCAAGTTCCTCTTCATTAGCTCTGGAGTTCAACAGCAGGTACTCCAGATTTACAGCGAAGGAAAATCGAGCAAATAATGCTAAACTCCTTGACATAATTGAGAATAATGAAAGAAAGCGTTAATAACAACTACAAACGTTGTGTAATAGCATCATCACGAAGCGAGGGAAGATAATCAGTTAAATAAGTATATAGAAGTAACAAGGAATTTAAAAGCAAAGAAAACACCAAGTAAATTCACCATATCGATAATGAAAACGTTTCGGAGTCCAGCTCCATCATCAGTTCGAAAAACTAAAAACGAATAAAATCATATTACAGGGTGACACAAAAAAAACAGAGCTCATAAAAAGTTGAATAATTTCCACAATACTCAAGTAATCCTGTTATTTGTTTCAGATTCATTAAGAAGACGGATTGATCTAAGAGTCTACCACGTGTGAGCTTCGAGATGCCTTGGACTACAGAGCAAAAGACATTTGCAGTTGAGACATATTTTAGAGAGGCAAGTTAGAACGATAGCTCCTGCCACGGTGTTCGGAAACCCGGATGTAGAAGTTACGCGACGTCATTTCAACGTACGCAGATGCACAGCGTGCACAACTAAATTCATAGACCAGGTTTGATGAACAATATCTTTATTTCTCTAGACATAGTTTCAGACGCACTGCCAAAATAGGGCAATGTGCAATAAATAGTTTTCTTACTATCACAATCAGTCACAGTTTCAGAAAATTTGTCAGATAAGAAGCGTTTGATTATACTAAACACAAGGCACGATGGAAAATCATTAAGCTGAAATATATTACGAATGAATTCGAATTCCAAATGCATATAATGGAAGGTAGAACAGACCCTATAGCCGCGGTATATCAAAGTTTGAAGACTATACATTTTGAAACGAAACGAGCAGAATAAATTCAAATTGAAGTTTCAAATTTTAAGTTTCAAAATGAATAGTCTCCAAACATTGATATGCCGCGGCTGTAGGGTCTGTTCTGCTTTCCATGATATGCATTTGGAATTCGAGTTCATTCGTAATATGTTTCAGCTTAATGGTTTTCCATCGTGCCTTGTATTTAGTAAAATCAAACGCTTCTTATCTAACAAATTTTATGAAACTGTGACTGATTGTGATAGTAAGAAAACTATTTATTGCACATTGCCTTATTTTGGTAGTGCGTCTGAAACTATGTCTAGAGAACTAAAGATATTGTTCATGAAATATTTCCCGAATATAAATTTGCATGTTTTACTGGTAAATAATTTCAAAATTGGTTCTTTCTTCAGGTATAAGGACGTTATTCCTGCTCGGATGCGATTAAACCTGGTCTATGAGTTTAGTTGTGCACGCTGTGCATCTGCGTACGTTGGAATGACGTCGCGTAACTTTACATCCGGGTTTCCGAACACCGTGGCAGGAGCTATCGTTCTAACTTGCCTCTCTCCAGACCTCCTCATTCTTCAGTACGCCTCCATGCTGAACAGTGCGACGTGGCTGTATCTGAGAGTGATTTCAGGATACTCGGTTTCACTTTTGGCTGCTCGGATTTGAGAATATTGGAGTCTCTACATATCTTCAAACGAAAACCGTGTCTCAATAATGCGTTTAGTTCATATAATCTGGAAATAGTGAATCGCTAGGCTTTTATATTCTTTTCGTGAACCCTAGGACTAAGTTGTTCCAATCGAGTCCTGTTTTTTTATATACTGTTAGGTCTTGATTAGGTTTTATGTCTGTCATGGGATTTTGATATAATATGATTTTATTTATTTTTAATTTTTCTAACTGATGATGGAGCTGGACTCCGAAACGTTTTCAATATCGATATGGTAAATTTGCTTGGTGTTTTCTTTGCTATTAAATTCCTTGTGAACTTGTGATATAAGCAGACTGGTAATATAAGTACTTACATAGAAGTAAGGATACACAAGAGCAACAAATGAGAGACCAGGATATTTATTAATTAAATCTCTCTTATTGAACACTCGAACATACTTATTAAAAATACAAAGTGTAATGCCTTGAATCCAACTGCGATCAAGTTTTACTTTACATGCCCTCTTCAACTAAAATTGCAGCTTCAACTAAAATTGTGAGTTATATATTGTCACTTTATTGGAACAAAAATTAGTACCAATCATTTGAACTTACATAGCGTAACAAATAACTACGCAATTCTTACAGCATTAATTATCCCATTTGTCTATAAATTTGGTTGACGTTATTGCACTTGTTCAAAACATCTTGCGAGGAAAGTTCATTAGTCATTGCATTTTAATCTATATTATTTACATGAATATGTGTAATTACTGCAGCCTATAGGTTTTTTCTCTAAAAATTATGGACAAAACTTTTCAAAAAATGCTTTTAGTATATTTAATCCTATTTTGAATACTAACGGGCATAATTTCTAATTAAAATGTGTAAGTAACCGTTGAAAAATATGACAGCTTAATTTCCGACTAGTGAACTTTGGTCTGAACGCCGTAAAAATATCTAATAATTATATAAAATGTACGAAAAATTTACTTGTTACTGATAGCGTACGTTGGAAGTAATAAAATTTTTTGTTTCCTTGTCACTCGTATGTTTGATGAATCATTTAAACAACATTGAACAATTCGATATGCTGAATTGTGTTTTGATATAAAAGATAAAAATTCACACCCGTTGAATGGCGACTAACTCATGTTACAAACTTTCTTTAAATTGAAGTTTGAGTGATTCTTACTAAATGATAGAAGTATAACCTTACACGAGGTTGGAATATATCTGTCTATATTCATAAATTAAGAAATTACGATTCATTAGCTAATCGGAAACAGTTTAGCATTATGTTCCATATGTTTACTTTTTGATCTCTCTATCGACCATTTCAAGCCAGGCTTCGAAGTAGGTGGGCATCATCTTTGTACTAAGATGCTTAATAAGGAACCAGTCGCCATAATTCAGCTTTTTCTTCATCGAACTGTAGACCTCCTTCGTTTCGTCGTCTTTCAGGCGCAGGACCAAGTAGTTGTGGCGCAAGCCACTCCTGTTCCACAACGAAATATTTACTCAGCCAGAAAAATCCACAAATATTCTCCAAATTGAAAGAACAGTTTTGTAAATTAGCTGGTTCGTTTAGCGAGAGTACATATATCTGAATTATTTATTAACATAATAAAGTTTTATTAATTATTATTAATTAATTAGTTAGTATTAATAAGTATTAATTAGTATTAGTATTTAGTATAGTATAAGTATTAATTAGTATTAGCATTAAGTTAGTATTAATAATTAATAAAGTTGTATTAATTATTAAGATTAAAGATCAAGCTTATGAACTCACGACAAGATGAGCAAGAAATGCCAGAGGACAGCGGCGGCGGCGATGGTCGTGGAGACGATGTAGACGAGCCAGAGCATCACGTACGTCTTCTCGTTGACGATGTTCAGGGGCAACACGCACAGCGCGTCGAAGCTCTGAATGCTGCCAGTTGGGCCGAATTTGCTCCAGGTGCATTTAGTGATCTTTGGAAGACAGCACGGATTTGATAGACGACGCTTAATATCTAAAAATTAGCTAAAATATAACTTTAAGCAATCATTTTCGAGGCTAGAAGTCGTGGTGACAAAAAACTACACTTATATTACCAAGTGCGTGAATCTTATTCCAAAAGTATTCAGTTATTGGACCATAATGACCTTCAAACGACCAATAATTCAAATTAATCAGTAAATGTCGAGACAATTGAACAGGATAATTTGGAACAAATCTGGTTCATATGTGAGGCCACAATGAAATTTTTGCATTTTTTCTAATTTATCACCTTTATGACACATTTTCGACCTGCAAGGTTCATCCTACCTTGGGGAAGACCACGTTAAGTGGGTTAGTGAGGTCGGTCACGTCCCCGAAGAGGTAAGAGATAGCAGTGTTGCCGAACTCGAAGAAGTCCCCACCAAGCAACGCGTTCGTCACGAACAGGTTGCCTGTGGATCAGGTAGCAATTATATTTACTGGAATGTTTTAAATTGTTCTGCATGCATACGAGGTCGTCTATTTTTTAAAAGTGTAATTAAAAGTAATACTTTGAATACTTCATACAACAGGAGAAACAAAGGAAACTAGATTGAACAAATAACAACTAAAATGCAACCCGCTCAATGGCGCCAAACTGAAACTCCACGCCGACCGAACTCTGCATAAATATTGTGACACGCAGGCTTGATCAGTATGATGAATCATTTTCATGAGTCATTTGTTGCAGAATGATCATGTATCTGTCAGTTGATCTATTGTCAAATGTTCATTAATCTGTTAGATGACCTATGTTCGAATAATAATGAATCTGTTAGCTGATCTATGGTCAAATACTAATCATTTATCCGTTTGCTAACCTATGGACAAATAATCATTAATCTGTTAGCTGACCTATAGTCATATAATCATTTATCATTTAGTTAAACTATGGTTAAATAATCATCAATCTGTTAGCTGACCTATGCTCAAACAATCATTAATCTGTTAGCTGACCTATGCTCAAAAAATCATTAATCTGTTAGCTGACCTATGCTCAAACAATCATTAATCTGTTAGCTGACCTATGCTCAAACAATCATTAATCTGTTAGCTGACCTATGCTCAAACAATCATTAATCTGTTAGCTGACCTATACTCAAACAACCATTAATCTGTTAGCTGACCTATGGTCATATAATCATTAATCTGTTAGCTGACCTATGGAGATGACGAGTGCAATGACCTCGCACATGAAGAACCGCGCCGCGTACGCCGTGTGTGTGCCCAGCGACTCCACGGCGTAATGCACCGACTTCTCTAACAACTGCAAATCATAGATAAACAAAATAAATATCATGTTTTCATATAATAAATGCAATAATGATAAATCTTTCGATGTCAATCGCAGGTAAAGCCGAAAGGCAGCATGTCAATCGCAGGTGAAGTATAGATTGTTGGAAGTCATCACAATAAGGGCAGGGTGGCCCAGTGGTTACAGTTCAGAATACCAAGATTGGATCAGAGATGCGCGGGTTTGATCCCAGCTCTGCGCGCCAGTTTCTGGTCAGAATCAGCGAGGAAGCCGGGCGGTTAAAGCAAAGCAAAATTAGAGCAGTGAGTTGCTCGTTCGAGATCGCTACAAGCTGTGAATGTTCTCCGAAGTTAAGAATCGGCGAAAGGCCTACGGTGAATAAATGCTGAAGCCGGTATATATATAATACCAACCAACCTCTTCAGGTAAATTAAGCAGCGTTTTCTTAGGTTTTCCGTATTCCTTGATGTCATCCGTGTCACTTTGCCACGACATCGGCTTCGCTTCTGCTGAGCTTTTTTCCTTTGCCAGCACACGGAAATGACATTAAAAGTCTCATATCAAAATTTATTATTACAGAGATAATTAAAACTGTAAGAGAAATACATATATAAAAACAAAACAAGAAAAAAATAACACGAAGCTAACGTCAAAATTTACTACGCACGTTAATTAATGAAAATTAGCCTTGGGATCTACCTCCTCGTTGCCTCCTTCATTCTTGAGGTGAAGAGAATCCAGATCTCCAAGGATATTTTTGAATTTTTTTCTGTCGATGACGGTTTTCCAGAGCCAGCGCGGGAAGTAGAGGGCGGCGGTCTGGATGGCCAACGCCAGGGGGATCCACTGGTAGTAGGCGTGGCGCTTGAGGGGGTCCTCTTCCCCGGAGCTGGGAACGGGGCCCAGGCCGGGGTAGGGGGCGTCCTGGTGGGGGAAACTGCCACTGTTACAACATGATCGTTGTTCCGACAGCTGTTCTAGTGAAAACAGACAGTTGTTCCAATAGCTGTTCCTGAATAAGACATAAAGAGCTGTTTCAATAGCTGTTCTAGTGAAAGCATAGACAGTTGTTCGAATAGCTGTACTTGGATAAGACATAGTCAGTTTTCCAATAGCTGTTCCAGGACAAGACATAGACAGATGTTCCTATAAAAGACAACTCTTACGATGGAACAAGTCCCTGTATCTAAGACTTCCTGCACGAATAAGGAGGCCAGTTTATTGCCCCGCCTTAAACACAGAAGTTGGTAACAGCTGAAATTATTGAAGATCATCTGCCAAATAAAACTATTGAGTTTTGTTAGTACACTACTGCTATCGTCAGTTTATTGGCCTGTTTTCGCTGTTATAAACAGAATATTTACTCAAAAATTGAAAGTAAAGCGTTAGAAGAAAAGTTTCAAGAGATATTGATTTAACAACAAAGATGGTTTTCGCCCCCACAGGCATAATGTAATTTATATCATCTAATGTCTGGAGATCTCACCGCCTCGGACACATTGACTAAAGAGAACGTGGAAGAGATGAAGCAGTAAGTCTCGATGGCTTTATGTTCCTGGGCTTTGAAGCCAGTCACGCAGTTGATGTTCTCGCCGATGTAGGTCTTGGCAGTGACTAGGATGCAGGCCAGCAACGTGCCCACCATCGACAGCTTCATGCTCGTGAATACCGTGGAATCTACCGTTGGATGCTCATGCCTGGAATTGATTAAGACAGATTAAGATTAATAGAGATGAATAGAAATTTATTATCCATGCTCGCCGACTGCGTATATTAATGATTAATGCGTACATATAAAAAGACTTAATTATTATCCATGAATATGATTAACGGACGTTAAGCACTGTCCCAGAGAGCTTACAGAAGCAAATATAGACAAGCAGATTATTACAGTGATCGAGAGAATTCGATCATATTCTTTCTCATATTATTCAGTGATATCACGGCGAGAATTATTTCAGTGAACGATGTTCTATGATTAATAAGTAATATTAACCAAGAATAATAGCGGGTGTAAGTTCTGTTAGCCGATCACAAAGAAAATTAGTCCATTTATCGAGCTATAGTTGATGAAGTTTACTTACTTGAAGCTGATTTGCTTCTTGAGGTCGTCAAAAAGTGAAAACATTGTTTAAGTTTAATTCAATTCTGGAAAATAAATGATTCAGTAATGGAAAATACCCATCTATTTAATACATTTATATTACCAAAAATGAATATTACTACAATAAAACGAAGCTAAATGAGGGAATTTCTCGCTTTTATTGCAGTCCTAATTACGTTAGAAATCTTTTTAATCAAGGCTGCTTCCACAGAGAATAATAAATAATTTTTCATAAATCAATCATGTACTGATTGATTGATCTGATAAGCCTGGTTCGATTATGATCAGGCAAAAGATATGTAGTTGCGGCAGACATTTTTGTGATGCCACCACATCGGCTGTATTAAAGGCTTTACTCATCACTCATCTCATCAAATAACAAGAAATATGAATGACAAATTTAATCGCATTGAAATGTTCACTCAGGCAAATGAATAGGTTACATTGTTTAAATAGTGACACATTTTCAGCACGTAGCATTGATACGCTGTTATACCGGGCCAAAGAGGGTTAGAATGAATCACACAATAGTAAAAATTGCTTTGATATTTGGACAAAATGTCATTAATTTCTCAGAGTGTTTCAAATGATATTGGACTTGTCAGTGCTAGATAAGAATTAAGTGAAGTCAGCAAATTCTGTTCTTTATTTTATAGTTTATTTACTGAGTAGAAATGAACGCATCATTTCCGATGACCGAGGTATACATGAAAATATGACATATTTACAGCACTTAGTTATACATTTATCATAAGGAGGCACTAGTTTACTTCCGTCGTAGGTACAGAGCACAAGTATAGAGTAGCTTTAAAGTACTAAAAATAAATGCAGTACAGCCACTTAATTGTTCCACTTTTAACGACAAAAAAATACCTTTTCAAATAGGCTTGACACTTTTTGTATAGAACAAAGCAAAAAAATGGGGACTCAGGCTTCGAAAACTTTAAATTATGAAATGGTTACACTAATTGCTCCCTAATAATTTGCGCATATGCTATTCATCATGATGAATCACATATGAATCATGATAAATTGAATATAAATCATGATGAATCGCATATCCTGATGAATCCGTATTTTATGCAATTTTACGAGATCTTGGTTCGGGCCACACGCTACCGACTGCGTATTCTATAGACTATATGGTACCGACTGCGTATTCTATAGACTATATGGTACCGACTGCGTATTCTATAGACTATTATTTTGATCGTGAATGCGGTGCGGTTGACGGTTGACGGCGCGTTGTGCAGGATGTCGAGCGCATTCATTTTATGAGAACATTAATTTTACTTTCCACACCAGTTTTGTTTCAATACAATACTGAAAATTTCATGATATTTCTATGTAAAGACTTGAAGCATTGCGGCACTCAGAATAAGAAAATTTATATAACTTCCAAACCATATTGCCATTTTTAAAAATTCATTCAAGAAAAATATTGCGAAACGTGTCATAGCGATAGCGATAGCTTTCATTCTACAACTAAATATCCCATCTCCTCAATTGTGACCGTTTTTCACATTCAAATGCAATCAAACAAACGATTGTCAATTTTCCTCGTTGAATAACGAATGATTGCACGAATCAATATGAACACATATTGTTAGTCCAGATGTTTGAAAGTCAAAAGCTTGATGGGAATTTGATGTGAACAAACCACACTACGGCGAGACCTTATATATGTTGGTTTTCGTTGGTGACACAGAGCGGGGAGTTCTGAATTCGTTAGTTTAATACACGTATAGCTTTTATCCACTCTTCATCGATGCTGCCTGAGAAACAATATACAGAAAATAACACCGATAATTCTGTTTTGACTGCAAATAATTACTATGAGCACTACTATGATGTAAAGTACTAATAACTACGATGGAAACTAGCATAGAGGTTCAAGCAGATTGCATATTACATGCAAGCGCCGGCGATGCTTTATCAGTCCTTATCTCGTGCTTGAGATAGTGGATGCAGGTTCTTCATATACTGTTTTACAAGACGTTGCTCAAGTGATTAGCATTGATAATAAAACTGTTAAAGGACAGTAGATCTGTAAAATGTGCTCGAATTGAAATGAAGATTCCCGATGCATTAAAATAAATAACTATTAAACTCATCGTGAAAAATTCACAATATCAATAATGACGAGAGAGTTAGAGATAGACGTTGAAAATGACGAATTTGTGAGTAATGCTACTTGACTCTTGAGTCAAATTTAGCCTTGAAAATTACAGTGCGTCTAGGATTATAATAAAACAATGAATATATTTGTGGAAGCTTATTTGAAAAAAAGAAGAAATCTAAATCCACATTAAATCAGTCATTCTGAAAATGGTGCAAATATCGTTAAGTGAAAATAACCCTCAAAGAAACAAGCAGTTCAACGTGAACATTAAACTTTTACAATTAATGAAGTTTAAGACGTTATCAATAAAAATTATAATGTGCATTAATTGTGTTCACGTTCTTCAGCATTCTTAAATTAATAAGAACTATTCAAGTTTCGAAATTTGTAAAAAGTTTAAAATTGGTTTGGGAGTTTTTAAAGTTTAAAATGGTTTGTTATAGGGGAAAACAGAATTAATTATTTTCTTGATTCTAAAATCAATTTTAAATGAAACACAGATAACTATAGTCTGTATCAACGATAAATAGTCCAGCATATAATGCCTGCATGCGGTACACGTATCGGACAGTACATGTTTGCAGTATAAATTGAATCTCTTGATCGGCAGATCCTGAAGGCTTATCAAGTTATCAGTTTGTATCCTTTATCAACTTTCTAAATACAACAAACTAATGTGAAATATAATCGCATTAAATCAAGTCCACACATTTGTTAATAAAGTGTATGGTAAGTAAATTTAAATTTCTAAGCACGAGATCGCTACAAAAAAGGTCATCGTAAGACTTGCGACACGTAACACACAAACGTATCGTACGACGGTGGATACGAGACTACATGAACACCTATACATCTAGACGAGGTAACTTATCTTGTGCTCCTCTGATAGACGCCGATTGTGTCACTTATGGCTTAGTGTTTCGGTCACCATCAGGAAGGTAGGTTAGGATTTCATTCTCTGAAGACGTATTTCGCGTTATTTAACACCAGAAAGCAAGAAGCGTTTTGGCAAATGAAATATTCTTTTATTATCTAAGTATATACCTAATAATAAAACAGGAAAACACAATAACGATCTCAGAATCTGGAAAAAGTAATTCGTTTTGAAAGCAACGAGTGTTTCAACAAACACAATGCAGAGACACATGTTATTTCGAACTTTTTAGTCGAAGAATATCATGCGTTCATATATATGATGAAAAATTCTGATAGTTAATCGGAGAACGAACAATTAGGTAACGTATACAAGTATGTAGGAGATATACTAAGAATTTCTGCAAATTTTAAAACAAAATATTTGTAAAAATTAGTACTTGAAAAGATAATTGTTGAATGTCTCCAGTATTGTATATAAATTATGATACAAAAACAACATATTATCTAGGCATTACCTTTATTTTTTGAAGATTAAAATGGTTTATTATGGGATTTAAACACTAACAATACATGTAAAACTGTCGAAACGATTACCTTCTTCAGAAATCAGTTCTGTATATACTATTAACCATAGATTTTATACAGTTTTAAACTGAGATTAAAGTTACAATATTCAATAAGTCAATCATGCTCATGTTTGCTGTAGTACTCATCAGTGTTCGCATGTGCAGCAGTGATCGCAGTTTTTCTAGTTTAAAAATCCGTGTCATGAGGCATTCAATAAAGATACCCTCGATGTGAACCTTTCAATGCCTTTATTATTGCATATAATTTCTTGTCTGCTCACGGGGACTTTAAAAGTACAAGGTCTCAATAGGCCGTTCGTACATTGCATCGACGACAGATAATTCATATATTAAGATATCAGGCGCCCATTGGTCACTGCTGGTTCGCAAACTCGAAAAAAATAAATGAATGATAGAGGCAACCATCGAATTTTTTCCCACAGTGGTCTGCTTGCGATATGTTGGTGAGGTCATGCCATTTGCAGCATGTTGACGAGGTCATGCCACTTGCAGCATGTTGACGAGGTCATGCCATTTGCGGCATGTTGACGAGGTCATGCCACTTGCAGCATGTTGACGAGGTCATGCCATTTGCGGCACGTGACCCTCGACTGACGGCAAAGCGGTCCTCTGATTGGCCAGTCGCTTGTGGGCGACCCGCTCTGCGGTGCTCACTCTCGTCAGTCCAGCGCCGAACATCGTCGAGGAAGCACCGCGTGTTCACGTTACCACAAACACTGAGCTTATTCTTGTTGGTGATTGGAATAATACTGAGTCTAGTGACATTTTAAAATGAACAACATCGTCTTCTTGCTCTTTGTTTTCGCACCAATGGGTGAGTAAAGTACCGCATTCTAATAATAAAAATTGTAAACTTATAATTTAAAATTGTTTGCATGGATTTTTAAACTTTAATTTATTTGCGATTTTTATATGTTTTTCGGCAGCGCCAAAATTATGAATGAGTTTAGACTGTCAAATAATGCAGTTGATTTAATTTCTGAAATTCGTTTTGAATTCAGTTTCAAAACAGATTTATTGTAATTATTTTGGAGTACTTAATAAAACACATATAACGAGATATGATGGTTATGATAACTACGCTAAAAAACAAGGCAAAGTAGCATTCGTGTGCCGTAGATTTGCGGAGAAATCACAAGTCGACCTCGCGAGTCACTCGAATGTTACCGAGCATTCATCTTTTGTTCATTCATCGAACGTAGTTCAACGATACCCTTACTACTGCGAATGATATAATGATTTTTATTGAAAAATTTCCAACACTTGCTTTTAAATTAATTTTTGTTCGCCCATCATCCAATTTGATTGTAATTTTTTTCCAATCCGAATAAATAACTTTTTTAGCCCCATAATCTTGATGAAATTTATATTCACAAGATCTTTTAACCTCGTACATAAACAAGGAGCGCCTGATATGCCAAAGCCTGACGCAAGGCGCGGGATCAGCGAGGCTTGAAGTGAAAGGCAAGACGACTGAGACGCTCTGATGTATGGCGCACTACTTCAAAATTGATAACATTAGGCGTTTAGGTTGACCTATAATAGGTTCAGAATTGATAACATTAGGCGTTTAGGTTGACCTATAATAGGTTCAGAATTGATAACATTAGGCGTTTAGGTTGTCCTATAATAGGATCAAAATCAATGGATTTTTAAGGCTTTTTCTTACTTAGTCAACAACGAATTGATACATCATAATATTGTCATTTACTGGGAATAAATTTTCTGCGGGATTCTATTTATAGCTAAAGATCAGTAACAGTAATAAAAATAGACGTGTATATAAAGCAGTAAAAACACAATTTTCATTCTAATTCCTTATTTATCACCAATGAGGAGATTCTGCTAGATGGTTTGTTGGCCATTAGATTGCAAGCTCAATGAGTCTGATCGTCCAGCAAGATATAACTAATCAATCACTATTCACTAATCGATTGTGACTGCATTTATGTTTGAGGTCATTTGCTCTCGACGAGCATTTTAAGCGACTTTTTGCTAGAACTTGATGAGTTGTAAAAAATGCTTCATCTAACGATGCGATATTTAAACGTACAATCCCACAGTATTTAATCATATAACTTAGCAACGATCTTTTTCAAATTGGAAATTAGCGTTAATTACTCTTATAATAGCATTTCTGATAATTATAGAGATACTTATTCGATCAATGCATTATCAATTTTACTTGAACTTTTAAATGCTGCAGACCAGAGAATGATACATGAACAATCATGAAAACATAAATTAAAAATAACATAAAATGTATGAAAAGGCCCGGCGCAGGCTGACCGACCAGCCATGAGACCCCCGGGTTTGGAGGTCGCCCACTACCTTAATTCTTCAAGGGCGAACCCCACGTGAAAGCTTCCTGCAGATCATACGCCCTGTTTGTTTAGATTACTTTGTTGATTTAACTGGAAAAAGGAATATTCAGGTGACGGTTGTTAATTGTTTTCCTGATATTTATAATAATTGCTTGCTAAGAGTTTCGTGAACCATGCAATAATTAATATAAATGACCATGTCGCTAAAATTAATATCGATCAAATTCAGCATTCAAAATGCAGGGATTCAATATTGACGAGAGTGAGTCCTAGCTATCGATGAACTTAAAACAGATTATTATTGTACATTTTATGAATTTTATTATTTTAGCTTGAAATTTAATTGTTATAGCTATTAGTCTTATAGCGATAGCTCAAAATTTCATAGTTTCCGCTAAGAATTTTATAGCTCAAACCAGGCAATATTCCAAGATTTGATATAATTAGAGATTACCACCGGAGTCCCGCTGGCTGTTAGGGTTAAGCGGCCCGCCTCCCGCCGCTCCAGGCGATCAAGTTTGTGACCGCGAGGCCGTCTGGTAAACCCGCTAGATTACCTCGACATTCCGTGACCAGAACTGAACGGCAGATGCGCCAGCTTGGTGGTTACTTGTAATTATTTATGGAATTAGGGGTATAACGTGGTAACATTTAGCAGGTGTCCTTGAAGCTGAATAAAGCATGGTTAATTCTCTTGCTGGCAACTGAGTTGTCAGGAGAGACCGAACAAAGTACGTCGAGTGGAATTATTAAGCTAAATAATTAACATCCTCCATAGTCAAACGTATCATTCAAAATATTTTGACCAATTAGGCGTATACTTTTGATTTAATAATCTATTGTATCTACATTTTTCTGTATTATCTCCAAAATAATTGTAACGTAACGTATAAAAACATTTCTCAATTTGTGCCGCAAACACAAGCAACGAAACAAACTTTTTTCACTGGGTGCTGAAGATAGGGGATGGATGCTCAAAGGATAATATCCTTTTATATCAACTCGTGCATGCCAGAATTGCGAGCAGGCCACAATTGCGTTCTCATGGCACAACGCTGCGTCCGTAGCATGGCTACGGCATCAAAGGAAAGCGTCGCGACTGTCCTGAGAGCGAAAGCTGTTGTGTCAGCACGCAATGACGACCTATGCTTCATCTGCGTATACCTGAGTCCTGCGAATGCCTGTGATACGTAATGCTTCCTTTTGCAGAATAGTAGTTTCTGTTTTTGCGTATTTCGAAACTCAATTCCTCAGTGTTGGTTTAAATTGAAGTTAAAATTCGGCAATATGATAGAATTTATTTTGTTATTTAAGATTTATCTGTCTTTCATTGGCATGAGATCAGTCACAAAATTATTATGATAGCGGCGAATAACAATCCATAACACAATTGCTACGTACATAAGTTACATTCGAAGTAAAACCAAAGTAAAAGAGCTGGCACACTTGCCAGGGATACGCGATAAATGACTGCAATGTGCCCAAGACATGAGTTAGTTCAGGCGAGATAATAAATGCTGGCATTATTCGAAAATAAAACCTTATTTAAAGAGTATGTTCAGGCGATATAATTCAGGATGACATCCAGTAAAATTATAAACTTATTGAATGAGTTTATTCAGGCGATTTAATTTGTACGACGTTCAGTAAAAATGATAGCTTATTAATGCGAATGTTCAGGCGATATAATTCATGGAGGCATTCAGTTAAAAAATAAGCTTATTGTTTGAGTATACTTAGGCGATATAAGTCATGGAGGCATTCAGTAAGAAATTAAGCCTATTGAATGAGTATATTCAGACGATATATTCGTGAAGATATTCTTCAAGAAATAAAGTATACCGAAGACGCTATTTTTCAACAATCATGGCTGTACGTCCGACCAGCGGCCTACGTGGGGTCAGGGCCAGCGTCAGTCGGCCACACCTCGCCTGTCACACAGCCGCTCTAGGCCTCAATTAGAGAAATGAGTGAGGATTTGTTCTATAAAACAATGCACTTTTTACCTTCACGTGGGTCATCCTGACCCAGTTTGGCCCTGACAAGGGTGTATCAAGGTTACGACTGGTGTCTGTTACGTGCTGTGGGCAAGAGAGTGTGTCACTATTTAGATACCTTGCTTAACCTGTATTAAGATTCTGGAGATTTAAAAAATTGAATATTTGACAAATAATGCCTAGGTATCAGCGTTTGTTCTTTTAGACTTTTTTTTATTGCAGAATTTTTTTTTTAACTGGGCCCTATAACATTCTGGATGGGAAGTTGCAACAATAGTAAATAATTGTTTTATTGAAAATTTTCAAGATTAAGTCACAGCAAACAATCGAATTACAACAAAGATTGGTAGAAAACTGGATGCTCTTCCTATTTTTCTTCATGTAAGCCAGTGGAGGAAGATGCAGTTTAATTTCTTAGTTTTGACTTAAATTGATAAGCCGGGCAACGATGAAAAGGGTAGCCTAGAATCCAAGGGTAACTTTCACTGATGAACTTTAGGGCGTTTCCATTTCCTTACTTTCCATTGCAAAAAATACATTGCCACTTCACAGAAATTTTTTAGTTTACCTGTATAAGATGTCACGTCATAAACTGTAAAGTTGAACCAAGCTTCCCGCGCGACAGGATTCGATTCAATGCTACTGCATATTGTTTTCCATGTAGAAACTCGAGAGTCGAGACACTAGATCTTGCTCTGTTAACACGTCACGAGCGCCACGACCCACCGGCGGGTTGCAGGTCAGTTTTTTTCTGAACAAATTCGGCTACTTAGTCTTTTTTTAATTGCATTGGCTGGAAAAAACTATGATGGCCCACATTTTATTGAATTTTAAAAAAGTGCGAAAAAATAAAAATGTAATTTTTACATCGGAACTTACAAATTTAATAGTAATTATTGAATAATGGGTCTTTTTTTGTCCGCGGACTTGGTCGTTTTTAGGCAACCGTGGTGGGTGGTGCCGCACTTAACGTGTTAATATCCACATAGGAAAGTTATCAGGGCTCAAGCGTCACGATCCCTTGACTTTTTTTGCAATCCGATCGCATTTTAACAATACATTTAGGGAAATGAATGGGTTATATTATCCAAATAGTGACTCATTTTCTGCATGTAGCACTGATACGTCCTTTTGCCTTGCAAAACGAGGCCAGGAAGACCCACACATGGGCAAGAAGTGCATCGCTACTAGGACAAAGTGTCTATTTTTTGCGTGTAGGATCATGTGACCTGTACGTCGTTAACGCAATGTGTCTTGCCCTCAATTAAAACCGCAGGCGTTCTTGAGTGACTTCTTCGTGCATGATTATTATCTTAGCAAAAGAACATTAGTGGTCTTCGGGGAAACAAGTATGTGCTATAAGAAGAATATGATTCAAATTAAAACAAAATATAGAAATAGTTGAAGCACGTACAATCCCACGTTATATAATTCACATATATAATGCTTTAATTTAAATCAACCTCATTAACCCTCTACCGCCTGACATGAGTAACCAGTGCAATATTGTCACAAGCCTACTTTCTAAAAAGGATACGTTCTAGTGAGCGCAAAATGACTTGCACTGATGGTTGCCGCCACGTATGACAACTTTAAAATGTTCTCTGTTGCGTACAAACGTCCTCAGGTTGCTACACTCAATAGTATACGTATAATTTAAGTTGAAAGTTAGGTACCCGGAGAGTGACATACGGCGGTAGAGGGTTAAGACGAAATCTTCGTGATCTGTTGATAACTGCTTGAATGGCCGCCTCTTCTGGTTGAGGGTTGACCTAGAGCACTTGCTGACCTTACCATTGTACAAAGCGATGGACTTATTTGTTTTGAACATGTTATGAGATCAAATTATTTTATTTCAAGCATCTTGGTAGATATAAATAAAAAGTACATTCTCCCTGCTTATATTTTTTCAGTGAAAAGCTACCGAAATGAACGAAATGTGTAAATTCTCGGATATCTAAAGTGGAACACTAAATGAGATCGCAAACTATTCAGGATAGCATACTTTTATTCTTCTTTTAGTCAAATGGTGAATCTTTGGCCGTAGCTTATAACAATAAAATGAACAATGCTCAATCCTAAAAAAATACAAAATTGTATTAGTAAAGGAGTAAACTTTCAAAACATATGGCGTCCACAACTCAGTCATGATGTCTGGGTTAGGTATGTCATTAAGCTCTAATTATTGACGTTGACCTGACTCTTCAAAGGTCATCAAGCTTTGCTTCGAACCTTTAATTAAAACCATATATGACATGACCTTTAATGAAAACTCTTTGGACAAACTGCATGATTTATTAATTAAATACTACTGTTTGGGTTTCTCTCTTCTGCACCAACTACTAGCTTGTTGTGATAAATTAATAAGACAAATAAACTGCAAATAATAATAACAGTCTTGAAGGTGTATTAAAAAGGCCTGTTATCATCTACCCATGGTCTTCATCACGCCGTTTGCCAAATTTTTCAGCATTGAGTAGTGGTTGTTTAGCACACAGTAGTGCTCCAGACTATTGACTTAACCGAAAACGTCAACTTTTTATTGCATTGGCAGCCCCATCCGCCCACTGAGCGACCTTAGATTTACCCAAATATCAGGAGGTCATGCACTCATGTTGAACCTATGCAGATAATTCCATGGTGACAATGCATTAAAGCTGTTGCTGTGAAGAGTTTGCGTTTAGCTAAATTCCGTCGGATTGCTGAATGAGATGCGATTTTGGATAGAACATTCTGCGGGCGTCTTAGTAACTTGAGCGTCATTTTTAGATGCAATGATGCACGTTTTATTTTGTTTAGTAATTGCTTTCTGTCTTAAACTAATTTTATCACTGCCTTCCAATAAATGACATGATTTCAAGTCAATTAAATTTCAATTACTCTTGCATATTACACGAATGTTAATTGTCCATCTCAAATAGACTTCAGTTTTAAAAATAAGTCCTGTTTTGCGTTGCAGTGTTGGCGCAGAGTTGTCCGCCCGAAGACGTGCACTACTACGCAGACTCGCAGTTCTGCGACCGGTACTCGGAGTGCCGCGAGGGCGTCGCGTCAGAGCAACAGTGTCCCGACGGCCTGCTCTTCGATGACACCATAACTGATGGACGTTACCCCTGCACTTACCCTTCTGAGGTCAACTGTGGATCTCGAACAAAGAAACGTAAGTTGAGCACTCGATCTGTCCTACGTATATATCACTTAGTCCTTTCTAACCCTTAATACATTTGGAATCACGCTTCTTGGTAAAAATGTCATCAAATTGTGTGTTCTGCCAAATTTCTGCGCTTTGGGATTTTCGGCACATGTATTCCGGCAGACCGTATGAGAACTTCGTTCACTTATATAAGTGCAGCACAATTAAATTTCCTTTGCATTGCTGGTGCAATATTTTTAGAGCAGCTGTACCAGACCCATGAGTCGTAAAGTATCGTTTTCAAGACAAGTTTCCATTGCCCTACGAGTATTTTTGATCGTTTTAGAACGTATTTCATCAGTGCGATGCAACCTATATACTAAGCACATATTATAGAGGCCACCGAGGCATCCCAGTATATCAACGAGGTTATCCCAGTAGAACCACTTTGAACAAACACTTCTTTTCAAAAAACCCTCTTTTGAACGTACCTCTTTCTCATTGCTATAGCACACATTTTGCCGGTCCCCAGAGCCTGCCCAGCCGACGGAGCACTGCGGTCACCAGTGGGGCTATTTCGGGTCAGGCCGACGCTCCGAGTGCGGCTACTTCTTCAACTGCGTCGACGGTCGCGAGTTCCGCTTCGAGTGTCCCGAGGGCCTCGCCTTCTCTTCTGTTACCTACCGCTGCGAGTATCCTGACGAGTCTCCGGACTGCGACGCTGGAGGTAGCGTACTGTTTTGGGCAATAGGTTTTGGAAAAAAATTTGCGCGTGGAAAAACATGCATCATGCGCATAAACATGGATTAGGATACTCTCACTGTATAGGAAAACTAAAACTCTCTTCATGTTATACTAAAAAATTCTTTCATATGAAATACTGGGCTTTCAGCTATCAGCAATAATATTTTTTGAACCTTTGAACTCGTAAACATTCGCTAGAAATCAAACTGATTCTTTAAGTTGTGAGACCGGAACGTTGATGACTCCTCCACCCACTCTGCCACACCAGACTACCTGGGCTTCACGTGCCCTTCTGAGCCGGCGTATGAACAGCTCCTGAGTCAGGGCAACCCCCGCTACCGCTCGTCGCGCGACTGCCGTCAGTTCTTCCTCTGCTTCGGTACATCGCCGCGTCTCCAGACCTGCGACCTCGGACGCGTTTACAACCACGACGCTCAAGCCTGCGACGAGCCCGAGAACGTTAGAGGCTGGTATGTATTTTTTTTTAGATTTTTATGTAAAGGTTCTTGCTATCTTTATGACAAAGTAACACGTAGAGGTCTTCATAATTATTTTTTCTTGTTGAAAAACTCATGGAAATTACTTTTGACACATTTTTATTTTCAGCACGAAGCCATTTGTTTGCGACTGGCCATGCAAAATTAGTATGATATAATGCACGATTTTCGAATATGTTTAATATAAAACTGGGCAGTGAATGAAACTTGGTGAATGAAAAAAACTGGCTTAGCTGTCTTTCAAACTTAAAGACTTAGAATTAAATGACTTGAGAAGAGAAATTCGTATTCTACATTTTATTTCAGCGAGAGCTACTACCCCGCCGACGAACTGAAGGCCATCAGGCAGCGGAAGGCCATTGAGGCGGAGAGGGCGGAGAAGAGGAGGCTGGCTTTTGAACAGCGGTTTGCTGACCTCAACAAGCGCAGAGATAACAGCTACAACTAAGTAGCGAGTCATTATGTGTAAAGTATTATGTAACGAAAACCTTAACTCTTGTGCAATATGAACTCTGCTGGAGACGAACGACGAAATGTAAATACTTCAACTGCAAGTCCATTTTATAAAACAACGGAAAATTGTAAAGAAAAATTCGACGAAATGATGGCCGAGGTAATTTTCTTGCACATGTCAGCAAGCAATTCCATTTTCCATCATGAGCAAACCGAACAATTACACGTGGTTTTCATAATATCGAGTGTAACGCCGTTCACCTGATACGATTGAAGACGCAGATGTAGAACTTTAATATCTTTGGCAATTAAGTTTTACATTTTTTCTTCATTATATTAATTATTCGATTAATTTCAGTAACATTTATTTGAATAATTACCTTCACGAGCGAGAGCGGAAGAATCTCGTTGCTTGGTAATTTTGAATTTATCTGATGTGGGCCACCGAAATAAACTGAGTTTGTATAGAGCAATTTTTATTCAACCATCCACGAGATTATAGTTGTCGTAAATGAATTCACTGCAGAATGATATATTATAATACGAATAATAATTTAAACTATACAAACTCATTATTTATACTATAATTGAGGTTACAATATTGGATGCAAGAACAATCGAGTTAAAATATAATTTAATAATGTTGGTCAACACATTTTTCTGTTAAAATAAGTATTAATTAGATGAGCCTTAAATTCGAACCCTAGAAGTATTTAGTATAAAGCATGGATGAACATTAATTAATGTAATATCCTGTGACGCATCGTGTTTCCATAATTTTTTATTAACTTGATAGTTGGGTGAAAGAAATTTCTATTGTCGTATTATTTAAAAAAATAATTATTACAGGAATAGCTTCCATAAATTTTACATTGATAAACTTTTGTTGAACAATAAAAACTCGATGAGGAGGTTAAAGATTGAGCAACGTTTCAGAGAACTGTACCTGAAATGTGAAGCTCCATCTGACATGGTCCACAATTAATGCTATTATGTAGTGTAGTCGATTAAATATGACAATAACGTCGCTCAGAAGTAGCGTTTAAACATATGGCACGCTGGAAGCAATTGCTTAAAGCTTCAAGCTCAAAGATGTCAAAACTATTTAAACGCGAGAAATAGATCATCCTCGTGTTATGCAAATTTAGCAACGCTGAGTTTCTGAAATTTTCAGATAATTCAGTTCTATGAGATATAATTTACGAAAAATTATGTAAAAATTGAGTAACTGGTAACGATTCTATATTGACGCATGCAGACTCGTTTAGAATTCAGTTTTGTAAACAATTTGTGCAAATTGTTGCACTGAATCAAGAGAAATAAAACCGGAGCTCCACTGACTTGTCTGACTTCAAAGTCCAGGTAAATACGGACGGGCGTGCAGTGGCCGATTCAATTAGGCTGTGAGCAGGTCGAACGTGTCGACACCCTCAGGAGCGTACGACAACAACTTCACGAAGTCTTCAGCCCTCCAGCAGAAGGTGTAGCCTTCGCTGTAGTCGGTGATGTTCCAGTCCACCCAAGGCAGCTCAGAGCAATGGTTCTCAGCGGCTGCAGACAGCTCAGAAATGAGCAAGTTTTGATATTCATCGCGTCTGACGCTGTTGAGTTGCAGCACAACTGTAGCTTTCTTCATACGAGGATCGTACACCGCCTGCAATAATGTAATAAAGTTATCTTGGATTTTATAAGACCTCGAATTTAATTTTATAGGCAAATTTATCAAAATATTGCTAAATATTTAAAAATTCTATTCAAATCAATTTTAATTTGATTCTTATTCTTAATTTTACTTCCATGTTGCTACAAACAATAGCATGCTTCAACCGGCAGGAAGCACCAAACCAACCTTCCAGAGTACAGCAGGGACAGGAATTTTCTGATTATTCGTGTCGAGCAGGACCTCTCTGAGGACGCCCTTCTTGTCCTTCAGCATGAGAGGCTGGGGAAGAGCTCCTGTGTAGACCACGAGACGACGACCCTTCTTGGAGGAGGCCAGCGACCGCACAGCTTCCTCGAGTTGCTGATGAGTAAGTTTGTGATACTGAACGGTGATCTTGATTTTATTAAGAAAAATCGAGGACCAACAATTGTTACATTTTAATGAATGCTGTGAGCTTGGAGAACACACTAAAAAAATACGACCTCATCAAGACATCAGGGTCTCGAAATGAACTACTAATCGTGGTGGTAAAACATGAATACTCATGATCAGGGAACTTATGACCGATATAGGAAAATTGTGAATTGTGTACAAATTGTGAACATTGTGTAAAACGTTTTCCGTTCTCCCATTATAATATATTTTAAAGTCCGTGGTTAAGAACAAAGTGCCTAGACCCTGAATGAGCCTATACAGGGTTTGAACGTACCTTCCAGTTCCCGTTGTTGACAGCCTGCCACTGAGGTAGCACGTTACTGAAGTAGTATGTGGCATCCTGTTCAGCAAGCAAGCTGAAGTCCGCGTCCGGAGCCAGGTGGCCACGGGCCAAAAATTGCGAGCCTCTCGCCGACGACACCGGAATTCCGAAACGGTTCTCTATGGACTAAGCAAGGGAAAATTTCATGGAAGAATGAGTGGAAAGATTTTTTTTAGCAAATTTGAGAGCCACTCTGACAAGACATCAACAACTAAAACTGAAGTCCTACTGTCTGCACTTGGGTCCTCAAATAATAATTTTCAGTATTCAATTCAATGATTCCTCATTGAGGAACTTTTTGGTCACACTCAAACCTGAATTTCTAAGACATAGTAGCTTATAGTTATATCAACTAAACGAAAAAGTCTCAATTAAAGTTTCCACAGTGCTACAATTTTCACCTCCCTGTACTCTACTACTAAAATACGTTCCACAATTTGAGATTTATTTTTTACCATTATCGTTGTCGCAGTGCATAGTTACTACTGTACCTATACACTTGGTACGATTATAAAGTTGTATAATTATTTAGCTCGACTTGGGTAAAAGGATGCATTGGGTTACAGGCCCGGGACGGCGCACCTGTTGCTGTGCCGACCGCGTGTACAGTTCGCTGACTGGGCTCTTGAACACGCTGCTGCTTGCGAAGTCGGGGCGTTTGCTGTCTGTCACCTTAGATGACAACGAACTGCAGGGGATAGCAAGGCACTTGTAATTTAAAAAATGACCAATGAGTCGCCATTTACATGCTAATGCTCTGAACTTAACCTCCTTGAATAAAAGCGTTGCAGTAATTATAAGAAATACATTTTGCTTCGTTTGGGCGATAAAATTTCCATCGAAGGTGTAGAATAGCTAATCTGAATTCTGTCGGTTAAAGCTGACAGCGGTGTTGTTCTCCAGTGGTATTTGGTTGTACTATGCAAAAAGAAATCGACATCTGATTTCGTTTTCGTTAATATCAGGAAGGGGAAATTTTCATCAATAAAGTCAAACTTTATTTCAGATTCAGTACAGAATTCCTTGAATCAAAGTCATAAAGACAATTTCATGAATTAATTTTCATTATATTTGGTCTGTAATTTAAAGTACTATATTAAAACAGATAACACAATTTAACTACCTCTAACATCGCAATTTTCTCTACTTATTCTACTCATTGTTATTTTGAATATTCATACTCTCCCATAATGCGGTGCACGGTGTATAAAGTGGTTTCCCGTACAGGGTCGAAGCAGACGGAAATCTGTGGCACAAACACGTCGTTGGCCAACGTCCAGCCAATGGTATGAATCTTAGCCTGAGGAAACTCTGTTCCGCCGCAAGAAGTGCTGCCTCTGCGTATGTGGGACTTGCTACGACGACCACATGAGCAATCCTCCCAACTCACCTCCTGTACAACATTTCTAAATTATTTTTATTCCAGCCGTAGCACAAAAGGAGGAGTATTCACCCCATCTATACTACCCGATGTGCATATATTAGTAGGTCTAATTGCAAGACAGCTTTAAAGAAGTTCTACGTATCGCATTGAAGCTTGACCTATTAAAATTTTAATGAAAAAATTAGGACATTGGTAGATTTTATCAGTTACCCAGTCGTCCAACTCCAGTTGTCCGTTATCACATTTGAGAGTTCCGCTCGAGGCTTCCGTTAGGACCAGTTCGTTTTTGAGTCCAATACAATTTGCGATCAAACTCTCTCGGTTCTTCATGACAATCATAAGATTTGAATCTCCACCACGTCGCGTCTGAGGGTACAACCACTCGGGGGTGGAGCTGGTGACCATCATGGAAGAGCTCGCGGAGGAATACACTGAAGGGAGCATGAGGAACGGCTCATGGCTCAGGCTCTTCAGGGGCACGCTGATGACGCAGTCTCTTGCTAATAAAAAAATGTTCCTTGATTAAAGTGCGGTAAATTTGTAAGAGAATCGCATAGAATAGAATTTAATGAAAGCATATATTTCATATTTATTAATTGGCTTCAATGTTTAGCTGAAATTTTAATGGGATTCAAATGCTCAGGTAAGAAGAAATAATTTTAAATCCTCAAATCCTGTACCTAATTACGCAAAATAATTTTCAAGTCAACAAAAATTTAGTTTCAAAGTTTATATTTTATTTGAGTAAATCTATAATTCACTCTATTTTTATATTCTGCATTGGGCGTTTTGTCATCTATTTGACTCATGTCCAATACCTGACAAGTGTATTGGAATAAATTACTTTTAAAATAACCAATTAATGCACCCACCTGATTGAAGAAGAACAAACGGGATGTTCGCAATCACCAAAACTCCCCAAAAAGTCAGCATGGAATGCATCGACATTTTTTAACGTAACAATTTTACTGACAACAGCTGGCAATCAATTCACAGAGGTCTGCCATACACGCCAAGCACTCCGTTAAAACCCCACACGCTGCGCAGGAACAAAGACAACAGTCGCAACACTTCTTTGAGTCGCCGCGTGATTCTGATTCTTCGGGGTTATGGTTGTTATCATCCGTACTTTCCAACGGCATCTGGGAAAAATATGGAATGATAAACTAAGTAAAGCCTGGAACGCTAAATCGAATTTTCTGGCCTTTTCTATATAATATCACTAATTAATAATAAACATATTAGGGAAAATACTGTCCTATTGGGTGAGATACGCCCAATTATATATCGGTTGAATGAAGGATGGTATGGGCTCCTGCGCTTGGGTTATGGGTTGAACAAAACGATCTAACGATGTGTACGTATTGGTAGGCTCTGTAGATAATTATCCTAGTTTATATTCGTGCAACTCCCAGTTTCAAAGATAACAGTTTTATGAGGTTTCGTGAGTGGGGTGCTGTCTAGCAGTCCTGCTTGCAGTTGGCAACTTGGCACTCTCAGTCGCTCAGTATGAAATGGTATGCATTTTCAACAATGATAATAGGCCAAATAATAAAAACGCTGTTTAGAAATGAATCAGTACTATAGTGACCAGGTATATCACCACCTAAATCACGGATGAAATAGCAAATTAACCAGATACTTGAACTATCTTGAGACAAGTCGTGAGAAAATTCGCCTGCGAGTTACTTAGTGGGGCTCTACTCCGTAACTCGGACAGCGGCAGAAATTTCGTCTCCACCGTCACCCGTAGGACGCTTCCGGTGGTTGTTAGGGAAAAACATCCTGTATTTTAGAAGAAAAAATAATGCTGCAACGGAAACAGGGTACGTGCGATAAGAAAAAAATGGGGATTTTCCCGACCATAGTTATATGGTAAAAATGACTTGCTGAGAAAAAATATTAAGTAGAAGCTCTTAACTTTGCAGACTTTTTAACAAGCAGACTTTACTAGCCTAAGTTAGGGAGATACGATCTGTACGTTTCGTGTGGAGGAATTATGAAAATCGTTTGCAGAACATTTAATTGGAAAAAATATTTTGCCGGTCAACCAAATAAATCGCGATAGTGATTCCATGTTGACAGTAGCCAGAAACCTGAATGTAAAAACAACAATTCAACAGAATTTCCCGAACTTTTCTATCCATAAGTGCCATGAGCTTACAAGAAACTGAAGCTCTCCTGGGCGTAATCGCTTGCAGCGGAAACAGTATACGTATTTTGCTGTCGTTGTGGCCCTTCACAACGCTTATATTATTTTCATTCTATTGCCAATGCTCTTAAACAAGGGTACGAAAGAACTTTTAATTTTAGTTCTCGCACCGGTCACACAAACATATGCTCTGTTACGGTACAACAGAGCAGAGACTGCAGCACGACAGGGATTTTCGTGAGATGTGCTCAGGAGCAATACAACAAATCGTGAGACGTGCAGCTGTGGTGAGACAACCCGGCGTGAATTATAAACTTTCTACTGTATCGACCTTGAGTGCGAGGACTAAGGACAGCATGCTCAGACAAGTTATAAATCTCAAACGAAATATCTGTTTAGAAAATAAAATTGCCTTAATATATGTTCTTTAATGAATCTTACAAGCTTACCCATGAGAATGTGATGATCCCGTTTTCTGACATGTTTATG
This sequence comes from Hyalella azteca, assembly GCF_000764305.2. NCBI lineage: Eukaryota > Metazoa > Arthropoda > Malacostraca > Amphipoda > Hyalellidae > Hyalella > Hyalella azteca. The sequence continues at coordinate 285,971 of NW_025933238.1, forward strand.
TTGTTGCCCGAGTACACACACACACACACACAAATGACGTCACGATTCAGTTGCAGCGATCGTGAACGAAACGAGATGATTGATTACGTGTCATATTCTCTGTTTGCAGTATCATTTAGGAATTTAAATACAAGTACCTCTTTAATACAAATACCCCTCAAATGAATAATTCTTCAAAACATAAATATATATAAAAGTGACATCATAAATATATTGTATTTCCAAAGTAATCACACTTACTGTGGACAAGTGGTCCCCAACTTTTCTATGATCAAACACCACTTGGATGTTCTGGACAGTCGCCACATCCGTTCAGGTTCCAAAGAAACTAAACGATCAGATGTCACTTTATTTCCATAATTTTACATTGAAAACACGCAAGCTAAGCAAGTAACAGGACAACTAACTCGAGTTTGGTATCAGCTTCTAATTCCTTTGCTTGCCGATTCGGGTGGCGTGTGGCAGATGTGGCAAATAGTTGCCAGAGGTTCGTTTACTACTTTGATGGCACCCCGGTATATTATTTGAACACGAGCATGTGTCAACCGCGTACCTAAAAGAATAATATTTAGTTATCTCGATATAGAATCAAGATACGACGTTTCGTGACAGCACGCCTCTGTTAAAATATAGGAACTGTATTGAAGAGGCCTAATCTTATTTAGAATAATGCGCCAAAATGGAATGGATGTGCACTTTATTTCTAATAATAAACTATTTAGAACTAATTTATTTTATCTAAGGATAATTTTTATTCAGCAGCAAATTAACACAGAGAACTAAGGAATGCATGCGCGAAATATCATCGAGCTGCGTTCATTAGTTTTACTGATATTCATGGGCATTGTCTAAACACACAACGTTTCGTATAAATATTTGTGTATTTCTAGCGTAACCAGAGCAAGCGGCTCGCATTGAAAGGTTACATAATTATAATACAAGATTTTCGACGTTACGTACTGTAAAGCGCTTTTAGTATAATAATAAAAATATAACTACTAATCAAATAATAATAATAATAATAATAATAATAATAATAATAATAATAATAATAGTAATACTTCAAAAACAGACTAGACGACGCTATGCAGGAGCATATGTTCAGTCTTAAAATGCCTAGCAAATTACGGACCAGGCAATAAGTCCAGCAGCTATCTCAATCAATCGTCAGCTATGGAAAGATCGGGTTCCAAAGGCCGGATCCCTTGTGAATCAAGTCACGAAAAAATCAAGAATCGGCAACAGGCCATGGGCCTATTTCTTCAACGCCGACACTTCTATTCTATTCTACTACTTTAAGTTTAACGCGACAAGAAACGTGATTACGCGCTCATTTCTACAATTATAATGGAATACTCTCTGAAAATTGCCGATGTATTTGGCCCATCTCAACGTGTTGATGAATAAACGGATGAAGATTTTTTTTATTTTACTAATAAACGGAATGACGTAAAAATCGACAAAAACTACCACTCCGTCCAACGGGTTGCGCCAAGCTGCCACGAATCTTTCGAAGTTACACCTCAAATCCTAATTTTCTATAAATATCCTACTCAATATTATTCAGTTTTTGATACGAATCATTGATAAATTTCACCACATTCTATGCAATTTGCACACCTTTCTCCATTCTTAGCCTTTAAAGTTATTATATTTTATTTCTAGGCCTCACAGAACTAGCTTCTATGGCGGAAGCTACAAAAATTTCGGGCGTTGGAATGATTGTTCGTTAAAGTACGAGGAAATATCTGTAAGACAGGGTAATAATTGATATTACAAAAGTTATTATGTTGAACACGGTTTTCGTTTCTGGGAAATAACTGGTTGAAAGTGAGTTGAATTGAGTTATAAGATTAATAATGGCACTATATTAAATGAATGTGAAACTTCATTTTTATGTCTATGCAGTAAGTTTGGTGCGTGCTCATATTTACGCATATAATTTTACTTTGGAATCCTCGTAATTATTCAAACCAATAAAATTTGTACTTGTTTGTTTCAATACATTTTCAACAAATGTTGGCGTGGTAGGATTGAATTTTGTTGTCAGTTCCATAGTTCAGGGTAAACGTGCCAACTCCTTAGGGAATTTGCAACATATTAAGGGCAAGTTCCAACAGCTGGCGAAAAGTGCTGTCACTGGGAGTGAATTTCACTAGATTGTGGCAGGGTGTGCTTCGTGGGAAGCGAATTTTGCGTGAGGTTAACTCTTGTTGTCATATTTAGTATCAAAATTTATCCAGCCATGGATGAAGAATATGACTGCATTGTTCTCGGCACGGGATTGAAAGTAAGTATTATTGCATTTGAATCGTTACCAGGGAGTTCGGCTTTCTAGAATTTGATTAAGTTCGCAAGTTCAGTTTCTTTTTAGTAATTTTTGTCTTACAGACATACTTTTGAATTAAAAGTGACTTTTTTGCATATCCGCTCTTATTTTTTTTTTACTGTCCCTGTGAAATTCAAAATCTAATTTCGTTAATTAATCCCATCGTTAACTGGAATAAAATGGGAGTAAAAAATGTTCATTAAATGTTCAGTTAGTGGGTTTTTAGGTACTTCTTCAGTTGTTGAATAACTAGGTACTACCGTACTAGCCCAAAACTTACTAGTTACTAGCCTTGTCATTTAATATTATATGGTGGTAAACCAATGATTTTTTATAATCACCATTTGCTATAGTAGAGGCACTCAGGCAAACCAAAGATTTTTAGAATCACTTCATTTTTAATCTCATTAGCTAGGTAGGCCTGCCCGCCTAATCTCCTCTAGATTTCAGGGTTGGTGATTTTTTTATATAAAAAATAGAAAAAATAAAACAAATGATTTTTATTTTTTCATGATGTTTTCATTTTATTGATTTTTTCAGCTTTTTTGTCTTTTTGAAAGGTTATTTTCTATGTTGCAATTTGCCTACTAGCTAACAATAATAGTATATGGATCGGATGGCTTCATAAGTTCATGGCTAAAAAGGGCACTTATTCCTTCAAGAATTTCCGAGGTGGTGTTCACCACTTTGGGACTTTTTATTTGGGACAATTATTAATAAATCTATTCATTAGCTTTGTAAAGTTTGTTTGGAGCAAGGTAACCAGCTTGGCAGCTAAATACTGGCCATTTAACTGGCTTCAATGCTAGTATGGAATATATCTACTTGGCGAGCCGCGACTGAATTTTTCGAGCCGTGGTTTTATGGATTTGCCAGCCGTGATTCCATTTCTACGAGCCGTGATTCTATTTCACCATGACATGTTTGCGAAGTGCAAACCGCGATTTTTTAATCAAACAAAAATTTATGACATTCGAGCCGCGAGATTTCATACCTACTGAAATTATATGATATTAGAGCCGCGAGATTTCATACCTACTGAAATTATATGATATTAGAGCCGCGATATTTCAGACAAAAATAGGACTTTTCCAGACTAGCTTCAATATACAACAACACTTCAGGAATGCAGATCTACTAAACATTGAAGAGTCACATAACAGATAGGCAGCTTATAGCACAGTGCACAGCAGTGACTGCTGTGCACTGTGCTAAAATTAGTGGTTCACTTGAAAAAAAGTGTTTGGCAATGGCAAATGAACTAAATATTCAGCAAAAATTTCAGCTAAGTTAAAATAAAAGATAGTCTAGTTTCTTATCTCTGAATCAATTATAATTAGTATAATAAAATTAGGTACATGTTCATCTATTATTTCTCTATAAATTAGGCTCCCACCCTATTCCAAATTCTGTCCTAGTTTGGTTCCTTGGGCATGAGAAAGCTCTAGTTGCACCGTAAGTTTTCAGTTAAGATGTATTTGTGTAGTGTAGCCTTGCAGGCAATGCTGCAGCCACCCAATATGCAATAGAATATTAATTTTTAACATTCTTCCTGACTAATGGTTAGGGTTAAGATTGGGCTTTTGTTTTAGTTAAATTTTATATCTTGATATTTAATCAAGCAGTTGATTAAAATTAAAATGGAGATAATTCATCTAGTATGAATTAGTCAAAGTAGAAAGAGAATATTTTACAGGGCTTCAACATTTTATGCATTTGTTGGCAGTCTTATTTGCAGCAAGCATGAATTTTGAAATAAAACTATTTTCAGCTCAGCCAAAAATGAAAATGTACCATTATATTCTATTCTAATAACTAGTTGAGAAAAACCTGCCTATTATTTGTTGAAATAAATATTTCTTGTTTGTGTATCATGCTCTATAGCAATTCAGAATACAAATCACTATGATGAAAAAGCATGTTTTTTATTTCTGTCACTTTACTGTTGGTAGAATAAACTTCACAGAAGTCAAAGGTGTGAAGAAACTATTGCATATCCAAAGTGTATGCTTAACACAATATCAAATTTTGATTGTAAATATAATTTGCAGGGTTGGCAATGATTAAATCAAAATGATTAAATTATGTGATTAAATCACTTGATTTTTTCTAAAAAAATCATGATTTTTTTGATTTTTTTGATTTTTTCATATATTTAAAAATATTGAGTGGCAGTCTTTAATTTATATTGAGGTATTGTTATTCATGCTTTAGTATAAATGTACTATGAATGACAAATTGGTATATAAACTTGTTGCCTTTATGAAGGCAATAAGTGCCCTTTTTAGCCATCCATTATGATCCATATACTGTTATTGTTAGTAGGCTAATTGCAACATAAAAAATAACACCTCAAAAATACAAAAAAGCTGAAAAAATAAAAAAAATCAAATAAATAAAAAAAAATCATGAAAAAATAAAAACATCATTGATTTTTGATTTTTTTGATTTTTTTTTAAAAAATCAAAAAAATCGCCAACCCTGAATTTATTAATTTGCATTCTGTTGTATCTCAGTGAAAACTAAAAGAAATTTATTGGTCCTGAAAGAAACCTTAACTCTTTTAATGACACTCATTCACTGGGCTTTGAGACCTTGTGTAATTGTATCATTTAATTATTTTGTATTAGTCATGGTCAAGTGGCTTAATTGAAAGGAGCATAGTCCATAGACTTGAGTGCTATGAACAGTTGATATTTTGGTTTTGTAAAACATCAAGGCTGTATTATATTTTTCATAGTCTAGTAATTAAAAATGAAACTGAACTTATTGGTACATACAATTTTTAAACATACGATGCAGTAAAAGAATATTTTTAGAGAATGTTTTTTTACACAGGTTGTTTTTACAAAAAATAAATTTGTAAAGAATCTTGCATAATTTTGAATATATATATATATATATATACATATGTACCACAATGTAATTTTCAAGCAATGACAGTTGCATATTGAGTAAAACTTGGGATAGTAAAAACTTGGGGAATTGAGTAAAACTACCAAGCAATTGATTTTTTTCCCATTTTCACCTCATGAAAAATCAGTTTTTGAGCTTAGTGAAAGTTTTCTTACTTATAAAACCATAATTTACTGCACCTGCAACATTTTGAAAAATCCTTTGGTGTTAACATATTGTAGAATTGATTGCCTGAATTGCTCATAATTTCTTGTACAAGCTTCAGAACTTGAAATTTCTGTGCATTTCTTTGTCTACATAGATATAGCTTTGTATTTGAGAGCTTAGCTGGTTATTATTATATTCAATGAAGCATTATTATTATATCAAATTGATAATACATTATTTTCTCAGGAATGCATCATCTCCGGAATGCTATCTGTGTCAGGCAAGAAGGTGCTTCACATGGACCGCAACAAGTACTATGGAGGTGAAAGTGCATCCATCACACCTCTTGAAGATCTCTTTGCCAAATTTGAAATGCCCAACCCTGATGAGTCCTATGGTAGAACCAGGTGAGGGTTGTATGAATTCAATGGCTAGATTATCTTGACTTTCAATTCACTTGAATTATCATTATCATGTGGTAAGAATTTTTTTCATCTTGACCTACTCTTATCACCAATTGGTTATTGAGCTGTGAAAATTAGCTTTGTTGAAAAAATGCCAAATTTCTCAGCATTCTTTAAATACCTATATTTACAATTACACTGGTACTTGCGAGTGTAACTGTGTAACTCTTCCTTAGTTTAAATGCATTTAAATTTAACCCATATTAATACTTCTATTTATTGATTCTGCTAGAAATCATGGAGAGTAGACTGGCAATCCCATTCTGTCACAATTTTACATCTGAAGGATATTGATGTATGTTATACATAACCATTGTCTATCTCTAATGGTGTGTGCCTTAACAGGGACTGGAATGTTGACCTGATCCCTAAGTTCCTGATGGCCAATGGGCAGCTGGTGAAGCTGCTGATCCACACTGGTGTGACACGCTACCTTGAGTTCAAGAGCGTGGAAGGAAGCTACGTGTACAAGGGCAATAAGATCTCCAAGGTGCCTTCTGATGACAAGGAAGCACTTACAACAGGTGCCTATATGCATGATTAATTTTATGTTGTCTTAAAGAAGCCTCATTAAGTTCATTAAGGCATTTTAATTGTACTTGAGGAAAAACACGTTATTGCTGAAACTTTTCCACTCCAAGTAATGGTGATGTTTGGACAAATGTGAATGAATCTTGATGCTAAAAACTATGTTGAAATATCAAATCAGTGTAGGAGTCACATAAATGCATCAGTGTTCATACTTTGTCTTTCCCTGTGAAGATTTGCTTGGGATGTTTGAGAAGCGAAGGTTCCGGAACTTCTTGGTGTTTGCCCAAGACTTCAAGGAAGATGACCCCAGTAGCTGGAAGGCCATGCCTGGCTTTGATCCAAACACAACCCCCATGAGTGCCGTCTTTGCTCATTTCAATCTTGACCGCAACACCATTGACATTACCGGCCATGCACTTGCTCTCTACAGGTTTTTTTCCTTTGTGTTAAGCTGTGCACTGTAGTTAATTGAAGCAAAAATTGAATGTCTGGTCAATTTTTTGGTATAATAGATTATTATCCAACTTCCATCCGTGAAATACCAGATGAGATTTGCCATGAATTGCTGCATTTATCTTGGTCTTATTGATAATTTCTCAAATTTTAACAAAGTGAATATATTTTATTTGATAAATTATATATTAAAATAAGGTTTTAATGTTTAGTAATATATTTTTAATGATTATTTTTGTGAAAAGCGTTCATTTCTTTGTCAATATTTTCCTTGATACTCCAGGAAAACATCTGTCAATTTTTATATTTGCCTAAAATTGCTTATAACAAATCAGTGAGTAAACACATTCTTGAATGGTTTATTTTATTCACGTGTACTATAATTATTTTTGCATCAGGGATGACGAGTACCTTGCCAAGCCTGCTCTTGACTGCCTGAAGCGCATCAGGCTGTACTCTGACTCTCTGGCACGCTATGGCAAGAGCCCTTACCTCTACCCTCTCTATGGGCTTGGGGAGCTGCCTCAGGGCTTTGCAAGGTCACTAGCTTTTAACAGAGGAATAAATAAAATTGCATGACAATTATAAAAGGTGTCGCATAGAATTTTCAAAGATTTTTGAGTAAATTTTATAGATGCACTGCAACTCATTTTTGAGGGATACCGTACATGAAATTTTATTACTAGTTATATATTGAATTTTATTTATATTGGCTATACATTAAATTATAATTCGTGTTTTACAATAGTACTGCCAATGTAATTCATTAAAACATGGGATTTTCTTCTTCTTATACACACTCGTTTGATGAAAGAATTATTTTTTATTTAGTTGAATTTTTATGGCTGGTTATTTGTTTTCAGATTATCGGCCATCTACGGCGGCACATACATGCTTGACAAGCCCATTGACGAGATCGTCTTCACTGACGGCAAAGTGTCGGGAGTTCGCAGTGGCTCCGAGACTGCCAAGTGCAAACAGGTCTACTGTGACCCCACCTACGTTCCTGATAAAGTGAAGCAGGTCTGTGACGTTGTATGATAGGAGCTATTTACAAATTTTTGGTGATTATGGTTCACCAACGTTACCTTGAAAATAAGTTTAATGAAGCTCTGCTCTTGATTTTAAGATGTAACTGTTATGAGGCTTTGTGCTAAGCAGGAGCTGTAAAGTAATGTGTTGATTGATGCAGAAGCTTGCCTGTAATAGCTACTTGCCATCCAAAATACCCCCTTCTTACAGCTATCGTACAGCATATTCAAATTTGTCGCGATTCTTCCTGAAAAAATTTATTCATATCGTTGTGAACATTTGTAGCTGTGAACCCGAATTTCAAAAGCTCTTGATTTTCGGGCGTTTCCATTGAATCTATAAAAAAAGAGGCGTTCTTCTGGGATTATCTGCACAGTCCGAGGAAAATTTCTTGTATGTCTTGTAATAGTTTATAGTTTTAGTCAGCTTTGACTGTAAAAGGTAGACGTAGTTTATTACTAAGATCTGATTATTGCAGGTGGGGCAGGTGATCCGGGCAATATGCCTGCTGGATCATCCTGTTGCCAACACCAAAGATGCTCTCAGCACCCAAATCATCATTCCGCAAAAGCAGGTCAACAGGAACTCAGGTAACTTGTTTCACTAATTTTTCAACTGACCATCGCGAAAAACTGTTGACGTGAAAATATCCATCGCGAAAACTGTTGACGACCATCGCGAAAACTGTTGACGTGAATTTAATTATTAAATTAATTAATTTGCTTGAAATGAGATGAAAGATACGTATGCGTAGTCCCAATAGGACGACATGTTGACATTTAATTGACACCAAATGTTTATCCTGTATGTTTTGTACGCAAAAGGCTCAAGGCTATAGAAGTCGGATACAAGAACAGCAGTTAATACGACATTGAAAAAATGTAGTGAAATGGTTGTGGCTAGTTTCGTTGAGAGCTTCGAATAAGATTGTGTTGTGATGGCAGATATTTACGTGTCGATGGTGTCGTACACTCATCAAGTGGCCGCCAAAGGCTGGTTTGTGGCCCTCGTGTCTACAACTGTTGAAACAGCTGATCCTGAAGCTGAGATCAAGCCAGGACTAGATCTCCTGGGGCCCATCAAACAAAAGTGAGTGACAATAAATACTAGGATACTTTTTCATTTATAAATGAAGTACTCGGAAGCTAAAACGAAAACTACCTTTTTTTATAAACATGATCTCGCTAAATATTCTATTTTAAATAAATATATTAAAATAATTAAAAGTTTTCTAAATAAACCTATAAATATTCTACTTGTTCTAGTTTAATGTCAATCCATCAATAATTCAATATATAATACCTTGTATCTTGTCAATATTCGAACTATGTTGCCACTATGATTATTCTTACAAGTTCAGGCTGGGCTATTTCAAGTATCACGAAGTTGCTCATGCACCAGATATGTAGCATTTGGATTGAGTTTCAATGAATTTGTTGTACGTTGCCTTGTCCAATGCCTATAGAAACCTGTAAATACAAATACATTTTTGTCCAAGGTTCGTGACGGTGTCGCCGCTGTTCAAGCCTATTGACGACGGTCGCGAGAGTCAGCTCTTCATCTCCGAAAGCTACGACGCAACAAGCCATTTTGAGACGACGTGTCTGGATGTGCTGAGCATCTACAATCGCGGCACTGGCGAGGACTTCGACTTCAGTAAAGTGAAGCATAATCTCGGCGATGAGGAGGCCTAAGCTGCGTTACATTTCCACAGACTTCCCCTCAGCCTGAGAGATCCGTTGGCTGAGCGTCAGTGATGCTTCTATGCTGGGAACCTTCATTTATGGCTGGGCTCAATTGGTAGTGAAGGGGACGTTTTAGTTTGGAAAGGTGATTCGATCTGTATTTGCTGGCTTGTGGAGTGTTATTAGCTACTATTAAAGATTGTGATGTGCAATGGTGTGACAAACTCTAGGAGGCATATTTACTGAGACTAATGGTAGCTAGATAATTGGATAGTCACTCTGAGCCTGGCAATTTTACTATTAGACATCGAAGAAGTCTTGCAATGTTTCCAAATAATTGTAGTCAACTTGACAAAAAATTGAAAGAACAAATTTATCTTGGAGTATCGCATCTGGGAGGGCTAGCATTGTTCGTGCGACTGTAAGCTACATTTCGGGTTAGGGTGACGTTTCAGTGACTTAGTTTGGCTGTTCATTGACCACGGCTGGCTGCGCTTTGGCCTTTGAAATGTGCGATGAATGCAGTTGCCGAGTTTGGTTCTAAATGGGCCAAGTCCAGCTGTGGTAGCCCCAACATTCCTGGACGCAAGCGCTTAGTGTTGTGTGTGCACCCTTTTGTTCGCATCCCGTCTGCCGCCTCTTCGGCTCTCCGCAGCCTGGAGTCTTGTATCATCAGTTATATCGTGCACCGATGTCACGGACTTATAAATATTTCACTTCACGCTTTGCACCACTCGTGTTTTGCTTTCAATTGACTTTCTGCGGAATTGTTCCTGCCATAAGATACGTTCTGGGAAGTGACTGAAATTTTATTGAAAAAAACCTTCAATTCTACATAACTACCTTAATTATGCTCACTAGTCCCGATGGTAGAATTTAACTAAAAAAATTGCTCTTAATTTTTCCCGATCTTATACAATTCTGTGAAATTTCGCGTTATTATTTTTTGCTTGTATCGCTTGTTGTGTTGCAGTTTATCTGCATTGAAGTTGCTTGTGCTAGTAAGCTCCTTCGTTATTCATTGTATCTTCATTGTTGATCATTTAGGATGCTATTGTTTATCTCGTGTTATGTTTTTCTAACGCCGAATAAACCATGTATTATTCGTGGATACACGTCGGGCTGAGCAGAGTCGTGCAGGCGGCCGACCAAGTAGCACTTAGTTCGTTAGCCACGTACTCTAAACTAGTGCGCGGCGCAAGCGTCTCTGCGCACGGGCATTTCATATTGGGCCTCTCGTATTATAACACTAGTATCTTACTCTCATTATTTAATCTTGCCTCGGAGCCTAGGAACTTGAATGCCGATGTGCAACTACGGTATTGCCGAGAAATTAATGATTGCTTTGTCATGACAAGCTTTATAAGAACTAACGCTGGGGAGTCGTGCTGTTACAGCGATGTTACTGATAGGTAATATCATACAATAATCAGCAATGATGCCACAGTATTGAAGTTCAGCAGCATTGCGGTTACTGCAATTGACACAACTGATGCGCGTTGCTGCGGCACCGCCACTTGTCAGTTATGTTGCTTCGGCTGCGTGACATCGGTCAGTTGCTGGGATGATGGCTCTCTGAAGTATGGGTTTAAATTACTCCATGTTTGGCCTACATCATTTTACTGTTTTGTCTCTAAAAGCTGTATTCGAAAACTCTTAATAAATTAATCATATCACCATCTGATTGTCTTGAAAGAAAGTGTTACTTAAAACTCCTTTGATTTAACCCTACATAATGGCAACGTTCTATGCTTTCTAGCTGTGCATTCGAACTGCGAGAATAGTGATGCTTTTCATATCCTGCCTTGAGTTACGTGGTCACGTGGTTACTGGCGCTGAATTGAACTATTTGGCTGTTGGTACCGAAAATCAAGACTAACATCACCGATGAAGTCTCGATTATCGCGTATTTCTCTAATCAAAAATCGTTCATCACCCACATAAGGCGGAACGTCTCGAATGACCAGGCTGCTGAAGTTATCAAGAAAGGAGATTAAGAAAGGCCGCTACTGCTGGCATGTAGTGGTAGGTCAAGCTTGTCTCAAAGAGACGAAGTGGCAGGTGGCAAGTACACAGAAACGAAGACAATTGTACTGGAGGTCGCTTTTACGAGTCACCGAGCTCCCACGCAAGAGGCAGGAAATCGAAGAAATACTGCCGACTGAACACCACAGCTGAGACCCGCAATGGGGCAATGCGAGCTCAGTGGTAGGTCGCTCGGACAAAGATCCTAGGAATGCGAAATGGCATAGGATACCAGACGAGCACAGACATGTCAGAATACCTCCTTAAGGGGAGGTGGACCGATCACATTATTCTTTTGAAATTTGATTTGTACCGTTCGCTTCTGTTCAACTTAAATTTAAACGAACGAATTGAAGTTGGGTGAGACGAGCGGTAGAAGTAACTTCAGGCATATTGCTGAAATTACTTCAGCAGATTTGTGATCATTTGGTCAATTCATAATCTGATGCAAAATGAATTCAACATCGCGGAGGTCGTCGTTCATAAGCATTAATTGTGATCAATGTTTTGTTAATCATTCATCTTATTATGTTAAAAGGCGGATTTACAGGATACCAGCATAGGTAAACAATACATCTATTAGCTTTTACCTCAAAACATGTGTTTAGTAAACTTATTCATAAAAAACAGGAAAATGGCGAGGTATGTAACAGCCAAGCGAATGAATTCAAATTCTGGATCGAGCTTCTCTCTAGAAACGTGATCAAGCAATGAGGCTGCTGCCGGAAACTTGTTAGAAAATCTCCAAAGGTCGAGAAATAAATGCAGATCGCCGGGCCACGATCATTAACTCGCCTGTCGGAAAAAAAATGTCGCATGTGAAGCTTTTTAGCTTATACGAGCATTCACATGGAAGCATTTTGTATTTTTTTCTCCAATTTTTTACAACACTTCTCTTTAACTTCACTTCTTGTTTGTCTGTCTGTCTGTCTGTCTGCTACAAATCTTATAATCGAAATTTGACACACTTCTACTTATCCTATTGATCTGAAATTTTACACATTTGCGTAAAGTTGGTGACAATGCAAGAATCAAATGAAAAAATAAATGATTTTAAAAAATTAAAATTGTTTTTCAATATTAAAAAAATTGAAAAAATAATTTTGTCTGCTACAAATCTTATAGTAAATGATATTTGACACACTCTGAAATTTTGCACACTTGTGTGAAAACGGAGGCAATGCATGAATCAATTGACAATAAATAATTTTGAAAAAAATTTTATATATTAAAAAAAATTAATTTTTTTAATATTCGAAAATAAAATTAGAAATTCATTGTGCATCTGTAACATTGGAGACACAGGATTCTTTAGAAGTGTTGTTTTTAAAAAGTAATTTTTAAACGTATATTATTTATATTTTATTGTTATGTTTTTTTTTGTATGCTCCTGCGTGAATAAAGAATAAATCCGGATTTAAATCCTAGCCGGATTTATGACGGGCGATATTCCAGTTGTTACGTTTTCTTTTCATTCCAATGAAGGATAATTTTTTGATTAGGAATAATACTAATTGCTATTCTATCAGCGAATATCAGTGTCGACGAAGATAATAGCGCCGACACGAAAAATGTTGCCGGTTTGAGAATCGAGCTCTGTATCTTGTATCTGGAAAACGCTTTAAAAATTACTTGTGATTTTTTAACTGGTAGCTTGAGAGATTTGAGTAAAAGTTCAGCAATGGCTGATTTGTGTTTAAAAGCGAAAGTTTATAGATAAGGCAATAATCGATTTGACAAACTTCTGTTGCTCCATTTTCTGAAATGTTTGGAAAATGTAGGGCGAGTGGGATAAAATCGAAGCTACGAAATCATAGGAATGTAAAAAATGAAATGTTTGCTCCCTTAAAATTCTAGACCTTAACTTGAGTAGCGCGTTCAATTTTTATCAAAAAATGCCGATTTTTTTACATCTCTTTATGATGGTAGTAAATTATTAGATGTACGGTTAATTGAGGAGTCGAAACTCAAAAATAAGGCATCATTTGAGTTTATCTCTTGATATGAATAAAGTTGGGATAGAATTATTTTCGTTATCTAGAAACCCAGCACTTTCACTTGTTAAAAATAGTCATCCCATGTCAACACCGTAAAACTTACCTTAAAATCTTACATAATCAAATTCATTTAGCCCAAACTGACGGCATATCAACGTATGTAGGTAATTAAAACTCGGCTCTTCGATTTCCATTAAGAGACCAATATGACGCATTTTAGCCTTTTAAAACGCCCAATTTAAAAAGCCAAAATATTTGTTGTATGCGAATTTTATCGAGAGAAATTGTTCAGTTTTATTTCAAATGTCAAATCTACTGCCAAACAGAGCTCACAGATGCTCAGTTTGTCTCCAGTCGTGAAGAAGAGAAGTGCATCGCAATGCAGCTCAGGGCAGTCCGTCCTTGGGCGCGGGATGCGCTCAACAAGTGATATCCTTACTACTTCACTGCCTACGTGTTTGTGTGAACTTGACTTTACAATAAAAATGAGCATCAATTCATTTTATAGTAAATGGTGAACTTGATCTAAGAAGTACGTGAATGGCTTATTATTTGTCATTCACATACGAGTTGAAACTGCATATATATATTTTAATCTGGGTTTAGTTAGAATTTTAGAATTGTTTAGAATTTGTAACGTCCTGGATTGAGAACGATTTGTAAGGGATATGTCAAAACTGCAACAAATATATTTCATCTGTAATTGTTTCATACTCTGTACTCATGTCATCGTTCCATATCTGTTAAGTATTCCTCCAAATAACTGCAACGCTCTACTGCAATAAGCTGCAAAAATATTAATTGCTAATCATGGCAATATTCCTACTGCAAATATCTGCATCTTATTTACTACAATTAATATAAATTCAAAATATTCATTGAAATAAATGCAAATTACGTATATACTGCCAAAAATTGCAAAATACCAAATGAAAATAACCGTATCATATGCATCGCTTATTTTCCAGTATGAATTCGCTTTACTGGGATTCAGAATCCAACTTCCACTGTTCAGTATCGCTTTCGTATTCTAGCAAGAGCGAATAACCACATTGAAATTATTTAACCGCACTTACGATGCTGTTAATAAAACCTCCATTTCGGTATGATACAGTGAATACAAGTTTAACGACGCTCATAATTCGCGTTGAGAAATGTACCGATCTCCTTTTAACTTACACTCTTGTCATGGATACTTATACTTTAAAATGAATATGAAATTTGCATATTATTTAGAGTCAATACATGATTTAATAAAAGGTTAAATTCTTAGTTTTTTTCTGACTTGAACAAGAATCTGAGGTTATATATCAGGTATGAAGATTTTGATTAGGTATCTCCACCACGCAAGACACGTTGAAATGATTCACCGTCCCATAGCAGCAGCTACCACCATAGCTGTGCCAGCCGCACGGTTCAGACCAATAAGAGCAGGGAATACGGTTATTGCCTTGCTTCATGGCTACGACTAGTGCAAATGGATTGCTGTTGTATATATTAATAATAATAGTATTGGTTAAATCATTGATAGTACGCTCTTCTCATGCTTTAGTTGCGTATCAAGCGCCAGCTGCAATAAGATTGTATTAGAAGAACGAAATATGCCTTTATTGCTATCCCGAAGCGTCGGATAAGGCACTAAAAAATGTTGCTCATGCGTGTTCGCAGAGTCTACGGATTTAGCACCGAACACTTAACTTACTCTATTTAAGGCGAAAATGTGAACTTGCTTTTTCTTAGAGCCCAGTTTGAATCTATTCTGTGAAAGTCAGATCAGATAATATTGTTCAAAAGTTTGTGAAAAGCTCATTATATATTATATGATCTGCTTTAAATGCGGGCAAAGACTTGAAAAAATCGTAAGTTATCTGTCGGGGAAAATTTTTCATTAAAACTAAGCTTCATAATAGTAACGTTGTAATTACTTATTACTTGACATAATGCACCATCGCAGCTGATTTGATCTTTGACAGTTTTTTATTAGAATTTGTGTTAAAAGTTTAAAGTTAGAAGTTCTTTGCATGATACAGAATTTTTGCTTAATCAGTAGGGTAACATGGGGCAGCGAGCCCACTGCGGGTCATGGGCCCATAGCGGGTTTCTCGCTAAGTACGGCAGATATTGGTCCGTGTTCTCTACCGCCGGTCGACAGTTTCACTGGGATGAAGTGTACGGATTTACGTTTTGCTAAGTGTTTGCGTTATTAAGTTATTTGTGAATAACTGTTTTAGTCCAGATAAAAATTTTTTTGCTGCTAAAGAAAATTTTTTTCGATTACCGTAGATGAAGCTTTTGAAATTATTGTGAATTATATTTTGAAAGTAATATTTATAGCGATAATTTTGAGATCAAGTTTAGACTATTAGCTTTTATAATAAAATGTTGACACGATATAAATTGAAATGATACCTAGTGGGGCAACGGGCCCATGCGCGTCACGGGGCAAAGCGCCCATGGTGAAGTCTTGGGTTATACATCATTAAATTTGTCTCAATGACCTTTTCAATCTATGACTAGCTTTTTGAATTACAAATTACACTTCATATTGCATGATTTTTTGATTTGCCGCCTCAAAGCAGCAGGTTTAGTTTCTAAATGAGCGTATTTATGACCCCTTATCGAGTTATTGACTCTTGCCTTGCCAAAAGTTGATTTCAGTCAACACCAATGAGCCAAAAGTTGATGAGTTTTTATGGTGTTGGCTGAAATCACGATTAGGTACGAATTCTCTGCACATAATATCTGGATTATGGATGAAACTGGAACGAAGTTTTTTTTTCTGATCAACTAAATATATTTTTTCTGGTCAAGGATACATTTTTTCATGTTTAGGACGAATTTTTTATCGCAAAGATATATTTTTCAAGTCAAGGATATATATTTTTATGTCAATAAAATATTTTTCTTCACATCAGTGATAGATTTTTTAAGCCAAGAGTATATTTTTTTTAAGTTGAGGATATGATTTTTTGAGTTGTTAATAAATGAGTGTATGTCATATTTTTTATTACATTTTCTTATTTTTAACTGTAAAGTGTTGTTTTTAAAATTTTAAACAAAAAATATGCATTTTTGGTAATGGGACCAAGTGTGGGCGCCTTGCCCCAAGCCCATGGGCCCATTGCCCCAGGGGTGGGGCAATGGGCCCATTTTGACACTTTTTACAAAATAGTGTTTCATAAAAAATCGAATAAACATATAGGCGTCTAATTCACATCATACATTCCTCGCTAGTTGTACCTTTAAACAAAACAAAGAACCACCTCGTATCAATTAGAATTTCATAAAAAATTTGGTTTAAAAAAAGTGGGGGGCGCGCTGCCCCATGTTGCCCTAGTACATAACGCATTTTGTACGATATTAAAAAATTAGGAACCTCTCCGCAATTACACTTCACAGCACACGACATGTTCTATATATCAGTAGACTAATCGCCTCAGTTTCCCATAATTACGTCCATTAATTAGATGAGCCTCTTGTCTCTGAACTTGGCTTGCAGGTGTGAAGGTAACAAACTCCTGCAGTCTGTGGTGCGGGTTGGGGGGAGGGAAGGTGGGCTCGACAAAGAGGATTTTTGATGGAATATTGGAATTTTGATTTTGAGACTTGTGGTTTTTCCAAAGCATATTAAAGTGATTTTTAACCTAATTTGTATTTTCACTCTAGAAGGAAGCTCTAAAGGAAACATTTTTGAAGAGATTCGTAACTTTTTTCTACATGTTGTCGGTTGCGAAAAAAATTGTAACACTTTTTTTGCAAGCGTCACATATGATGTTTGTGTTATGATACTTTAAACTTTCATTTCTTGAGATCCGCGATGAGATTAGTATTTTCTTTTTAATCTATGAGGCCTTTCTTTCCGATAACGTCCATTGGTCAGATCCATGAGCCGTTCACTAAATACTGCCTTTGAGGCCACCCGTCCATCTAATGTATCGTATTTTGCAAGGATCGGAAACAAATACGACTTCGTCCGTCTGTCCGAGACTGCATCCCTCTGGCATGGATAGAGTGACAATTTCCGGACCGAGACAAATTTGTTGCAGTGATCAAGACCAGACCCATTTTGTCACGGCCTTCGCCTGTTCCCATTTGTCACGACCCGCTATGGTTTCGGTTTGCTTCGTCCTTAGACTGTTCCGTTTGCCTTAGTCCTTAGCTGTTCTTGTTTGTCTCGGTCATTAAATGTTTTTGTTTGCTTCGGTCATCGGTTGTTCTTGCTTACCTAGGCCATCGGCTGTTCTTGTTTGACTCCGTCATCGGTTGTCCTTGTTTACCTAGGCTACCGTTTGTCCTTGATTGCCTCTATCATCGGTTGTTCTTGTTTGCCTCGGTCATCGGATGTTCTTGTTTGCCTCGGTCATGGACTGTTCTTGTTTACCTCGGTCATTGGTTGTTCTTGTTTGCCACGGTCATCGGTTGTTTTTGTTTACCTTGACCACCGTTTGTTATTGTTTGCTTTGGTCACCGACTGTTCTTGTTTGCATCTGCCACCGTTTGTTCTTGTTTACTTTGGTCATCGACTGTTCTTGTTTACCTCTGCCACCGTTTGTTCTTGTTTGCCTCGGCCATGAACAAGCTCAATGGAGGGACAAATGGTTGGTAACAGCCGTGCCGACAGGATGAATGCTGCTCTCGCGGTCTCGTTTGTTTTGAAGGACATCAGACGAGGAACTGAATTGCTTTTGCGCATCTCAAGTTCATGCTGTCGTCTTGCCTACACTTGGGAACTCAGCCTCAGCAGTCTCGCTCAAAGATGAACTATCTCGCGGCGAGTGCGGTGAGAGGAGAGTGTGCAGTGCTTCAAAGCAGAATGCTCATTTGAGAGAACAACCTCTAGCTGACATTTTGCGTATAGAAATTTAGTTATTTGATTTTCTCTTTTGGTGGGATTTGATTCGCGTACGTACTTATCCCATTTTTTAAACAAAAAGGCCTTCTAAATAAGTGATTGTGAAAATATTATCTTTATTTATTCTTCAATTAATCCGTTTCCATAACAGTGACACAAATTATTCTGAATATAGAGAAATCCAATATTAAATTGAAGATATAAACGGATTGTTTATTCAATTCGCACCATTATTTAAAAAATTTCTGTTACTGGCCGCTGACTAATTTCATCTCGTTAAGCTGCCAATCCTATTCAACGCACGCATAAGCCTGAATTGGAAACTGACTAATTACAAATTGGAGAGCTCGTGTTTCCTATTTAATCCATACTAAATTCATTCATTAGTGAATCGGTGAAAAGTTCGCAGAGCGAGCGAATTAGAAAAAGCACACGTTTTTTTTGTTAAACAATGACTCAAACAATAGCTCAATAGCATGGGATGAACACAACTTTATTTAGACAGTCATTTTTGAGAGCGAAACGAATTAATTGCTTTGTAAGTTCCAGCTCCACCATACATAATAGGTATATATATTTTTATGTATTCATTATTTGAGCTGAGCTGTAATAATCAATCGATTACCATCATATCACGAATTGAATCGAGCTGCTGGTCATGCATTACTTGAGTTATTCCTTCGCTATATCTTGAATTAAATCAAGCTGCTGGCCATGCATTACTTGAGTTATTCCTTCGCTATATCTTGAATTAAATCATGCCGCTGGCAATGCATTACTTGAGTTATTCCTTCGCTATATCTTGAATTAAATCATGCTGCTGGCAATGCATTACTTGAGTTATTCCTTCGCTATATCTTGAACTAAATCGGATTGTAGCTGAGACTGTACAGGCCACTCACCCTGTATTATTCTGTAGTCCATTAATGTGTTGATGCAGCGCCACAGGGCCCAGGCTTCAGCGCGTCTCAGGAGCTCCGTAAACAACAGTCCGCGCTGCCTAATATCGGCCGTTGCTGTTAGTTTGTTCCGGTATACGAATCCGTTCTATTTTATAGCAGCTTTACGATAAATAGATACTAAACTGAATGACTTGAATCCTAAATAACATATTTGAGGGTAAAATACTTTAAACGAAGAAAATTTCTTATATCATGAAGAATAACTTAATTGCTAATGAAAGAATCAACCGAAAATCTTCTCACAAAAAATTCATGGAATTCATTTACTTTCATTCATTACTTTCATTCATTTATAATATAAATACACCCATTTAGATTCCCAAATTATGATCTTGGAATGTGCCAACAGTCAGATTCTAAATAAATGATGCTGTATTTGTAAATTTTCTATTCCTAACTCTATTTTATTATTTTTCCTAAAAAACTATTCAATATTAAAAAGTATTTTCATAGAGCGCCTAAAAAATGTGTGCGAACTAGTTATATGTTACCAAAAATATGAATATCATTTGATAATCCTAATTTTCCCCATATTATTTTAAAACCGGAATGTTTTTAGAAATAAAGTAGTCAAAATTTAGTGTGAATTGTTGGAAATACTCATCATTAATCACGCTCGCGCTATGATCTATATTATGCAATCTCAGTAATTTTTTACTTGCGTAAATTTTGCCAGATTAGCTGGACCGTAAAGTTTTAATGAGACACAAAATGCACGAATGAGGCTAGTTTACTTTCGTGTGAAAAGAAAAACTCAAATACTCCTAATTTAAGAAAAGGCTTTAAATTTAATGAAATGTCACCATATATTTCTTAATTATTCTAAAGATCCTTTGCTATTGCTGTTGATGGATTAAAATAAGATGAAATGCAGAGTTAAATAAATAAGAGTTGAAATGAATTTCATTGCGCTTGCATGTCTCCCATGGAAATACTCTGGTTGAATGCGCAAATAATTTCATCCATAACGATAATTTTGAACGAATTTATACGATCCCTATTATTTTTAAATTAGTTATCAATATGAATATTAGACTGCTTTTAAAGGATTATATATAAGGTATTACACTGCTGCACTTTTTTACGGTGTTAAGGGACGCAGTGCAATAGTGTTTTATTCCAGTTAGGTATTCTGATGGTTGGTTTTAAGTCACCTCGGACGTGACCTCGCTCATATCAGCTCTGCCCTTGTTCATTGCTGTGTGATCCACCACGGAGGTACGCGTTACTTTTTCATTTGGTCTGTTGATTTCTGTGATAATTTTCTGTTAAAATTCAGTGGTAGTGTTTAAAAGTTTTCATGATTATGATTATCAATTTATTATTTATTTATTTTGTTTACGTTATATTCTGCTTTTGTTGCTCAAATATTGCTAGTTCTGAATTCCCGTTTATTTATTAATTTCAGGGTTCTGAATTCCCGTTTATTTCTTAATTTCAGGAAGGTTCTAGATCTTGAGTCCAAAGTAAAAACAAATGAAAAGAGAGCACACGGTTATATTGTTGTTTTTATTTGTATTTTTCGTTTGTTTATTATAGTTTTCATTTGACATTTTTATTCATTCTTTGTTTACCACTATACACACGACAACGAGATATTCATTAACACTTAAACAAAATCGAGACTATAAATGTGAGAAATTCCAGCGAAATTTCCCAGATAATTTATACTTTTTGGCGAAGATTTTTCTGAAAAGTTTAAAAACGCAATCATCAGAAAATGTTTATTCGATGCACGATAATTTGAAACCGTTGCTTAAAGGCTCAAATGGCTTACATTATAAGACACGCGTTATCGTCGAAATCATTAAATAAAATGGAAGCAAACAATATCTCGCTCAACTGCAAAAATACTTCACCTACATTTCTCAAAATGACGGCACGTTTTGTCATAGCGGAATTATTCTCACCATGAACGCAATCAATTTTCCGTAAATGATCAGTACAAAATTGCTCTATCGGAAACTAAATCATAATGATGCGAAATATAAATGTCTAGTTACACTGGTAATTAGCTCTATGGAAACACTGAATAATGATATAAATTCCCATGTCTTTACACTAAAATTAATTTAGAATTTTTTAAAATTACACCCTGCATTGTTCTTTCAGCACGAACTATCACTAAAGTCTTGCTGACTTTGACTGTTGTAATTAGTTGGGCTAAATTCCCGTGCTGAAAACTACAGCCTTGTGGTTAATATCCACCCCTGCATTAAATAGAGGGTAAAAATAATATTGGCTATTCCAAGCAAATTGTATTTTAGATGCATACGATATAATTTATGAATTTAAAAGTCATTTGCAAAATAAGATTTATAATATTTATTATACTTTTATATAATATTATAATAATATAAAATATAATAATAATATAATAACACGTTGTTGAGGTGATACCATCTGTGCTCGACCGAAGTGCGAATGCCTACCTTGTTTTATCCCATTTGTATCCGATCTTACGTGATTTTGTATTTTCTAATAAATTATTAATCTATAGTTATTATAGTTAAAATCATTAATACATAGTTACTGTAGTTATAATTTATTAATCTAACTAGTTACTTTAGTTATAATTATTAATATGTAGTTACAGTAGTTATAATTTATTAATAAATAGTTACCGTAGATATAATTTATTATTCTAACTAGTTACTTTAGTTATAATTATTAATAATAATAATTTCTTAATAAATAGTTACAGTAGTTACAATTTATTAATACATAGTTACAGTGTTATAATTTACTAATACATAGTTACAATAGTTTCCAATGCCAAAAACACGCTGTCAGTTGGTGTAACCAAATCTCACTCCATTTTTTAAGAAACGTATTATCTCAGAATTGCCTTTAAATTAGACACTAAGATGGAGATGTAATTTGAAAAATGAATGTGGTTATGAGCTGTAAATAACATAATAACCACGCATGCGTGTGAAGACATATGTAGATAATTTTTTTACATTGTAAAATGCAAGCAATATTGAAATTTTGAGACAATTTCAATCGAGTATATAAAAGTGATTCGGTGATTTAATGTGGTTGTACGTGCGAATTTTGTAGGTAGTTTTCAACTATTCAAAAAAACATTAAAATCAAACATTATAAATCAAAAACATTATAACCCCCATTTCACAATATAATTCCTCGTATATTCTATTTCCACTTGAAAACATGATCAAGTAAATAGTTGTGTGTTCCATGATGCTCATATCTCGTTGTTAGAACATAGGACCTAATTGAAAAGACATCGATGATCATTTCTGCCTGCTGAAAAACCACAAACATTGAGTGCCTGCCTTTTTTATAAACACGATATTTAATTATCTTTATGCGAAATTCGCAGTCACCATTTTCATTGTTATCCCCTCGCTCCGAAATGATTATCAGCAATCCATGGCTGCTCCCCTTCATCCATTCATTGCCCCATTCCCAGAATGGCCTCCTCATTGGCACTCATCCATCAGCAGCCCTCAGGCTCCACCAGCCCCACAATTTCTTTCTCTCAATTCCTCTCCCCGACGAGGAATTCTTCTTCACATCGACATACAAATGTGACGATTCCTTCTTGGATGGAACCCGCTAAATATGTCGGGGGCCATACTTTCAAAAAAACTTAAGAGATCGTAAGTTCATCAGCCAATCATTGACGGCCTTTCTCGCAAAATCCACCAATCATAGACAAGAAAATAGAGCGTAAGTATTTACGTTCACTTAGCGAGTTTTGAAAATATGGCCCCAGGTCTATAATGTTGTTTATGCATTTGTAAAGCCTCCTTCACCAAGGATTGGGTTTGCTACGAAGTTTGGACAGCTGGCTGGAAAATATCTTTTGTGCAGTTGTTGCCTTCTGTGCAACAACTGTACAACAGTTGCTGCATAACAATAAATGTGCAGTTGTTGTCTTGCGCGATTCAAAGATTTTAAAAGTTATTTGTGAAACGACCCCAACTAGCTATGAACATTTTTTTGTGAAAGTAATAAAATAATTAGAAACATGCAAAATAGATTTTTGCATATTTTTATACATGAGTGAATCGAGAGTTACTTTTTCTAGGTAAAATTTGGGCTTGAATGAGTCTTTAGTTTATAAGAATCCACAAGCTTTAATATTATTAAAGGCTTACAGGGATTATCATTATTATCATAGACTCATAGTGATAATTCTGTAGGGATTTTTATTGTATGGATTAATTATGTTGATTATTATTGTTATTGGGATTATGAGTATGGCGGAAGTGGAATTTCAAAATTGCAGGACTTATCAAGCGCGAGCAACGCCAGCAGGTTATACGGCTAGCTTTATAAACTCTGAAGTATTTATTTTTTCATAATTTCAATAAACAACTTCGGGGAGTCTGTTAGATATTGTGCATCAATTGATTATTCGTCTGCTGTCTGATTTAAAGACATTTTGTCGATTCAATTTTATTGTGTATTGAAGACATTTTAAGATATTGACCGCGTTTCCATTATAGCAATATTATCGATATAGCATAAACATTCTTAATTCTGTGATGTTTCTGTTTAGTTTTGTGGTGTAATCATAACTGGAGGGGGGAGTTTGGCGTGATAGATTAGATTATTTGAAATAATTATTTCTGGTTATAATTTTAATAAATAGATAGATTATTTGAAAAAATTATATTGATCTGTTCTTGATTCATATGTCGATTAAATTCTCTAAATTTCCTTCTTTTTTAACTTGATAACGAATACTGTTATATTAGATGTATCGTTAGTACATATACAACTACCAGCGCCAGCGGAGAAAATTGTAAATTGAAACCATTCTCTGGTCTTCAATTGAAATTGCATTAAATAAATAATGATGAATATTTCAGCATAATTTTACCCTAGAACTGAAATTGAGCATACTTGGCACAGGGAAATGCTCGAAATTGATCTTTTTCAACACCAAACTCAGAGAGAGAAGACGCAATGAACAAGTAGTACAGTGGAACGGCAATCTCCCAAGTTATTTCCGACCTTTCAAATTGTTTCGCTTGCTCTAAAACCGAAACTTTTCGCTCGCGGACTTACAGACTTTAGATCGATGCTGGAATTCATCAAGATTGTATAAAGGAAGAAACGAAATCGCAAGCTTTATAACGCAGGGGAATGAAAAAGCTTTCCAAGCAAGAAAGCCCAGTCGAGTTTATTTGGGGCTTTGGAACTTTGATGACGTAGACTAATTATGATTTGAAGCGGCCACTATGATAACTTAATGAATAATGAGATATAAATAATATTAAATTAAAAAATAAGAGGCATTGAACACTCCGGATTAATTAACATATTTTTGCAATAAATTATTTTTCTTTATTAAAATTAGCAATCACTGTTGATCCGAAAGATACCTTACCATCCCTGAACAATAACAGGAAATTCATGCAAAAATAATCGAACTTCTGGTGTGGCAAAGATAACGCAATAGAAGAAGCTTAATTTACGAAAACCTTGACCATGACATTGAGACTAGAACTAACTAGACTAATTTCTTTGCTAAATACTGATATTAACCAAGGTCTAGATGTAAGTTTGAGAATAGTTAATGGAAGACAACTCACTGACCTCCAAAGTGATAGGATTGAGGCTGCATGTAGCAGAACAGTGTCTAGATGCTCCTTATGTTGACGTATTGATCGTTCTGAAGAATATTTATGAGGGTAAATATTTCTTGTTGATCTAAAAGATCTAATAACTCGCAGCAACTTGTAGCATACAGGCCACACAGTCCTCAATTGTAGTGACTACAGCTATATCGGGGACGGGCTTAAATTAAAGGCTTCGTAATAATATCTGTACAATCTAAGACATTACAATGAATTCATATATGTTTGTAAGAGTTTTTCAAATTTTGCCGGAAAATTTCGGTGTAATTTCTTCCTCATGAGCCAGGAGTAAGCGACTCATGAACTTGCTTTTAAGTGTGATTTTTAACTCTGAGACAATTACGTCATTACCAGACTTTATACCTACAGAAGCGAATGATATTTTTAAAAACTTTTTAAGTGGTTTTGATCAAAACACGTGTCGAAAGGATAGGAGTGTCAACAATCCCGGTGTAGAACCGGCAGAGTACCAAGCATTTCGCCCCAACATAGGTTCCCGTGAGATAGTTAAATGTTAGTATAGTTTTCCGTAGACTTATGACTATCCAGCTCAGTATTTACACACTGCTTTTGATGTAGTGTGCTTTCATTTTATGCTCTCGTAATAGCGTAGGTTCCACGTTTAAAATCATTTCTCTTTCATTGAATCTCTAGTGTAACTCACACTTATTTCTGATGGTTTCAAGAAATTCCATAATTTGCACATAATCAATTATTTCTTCGTCGCACCTAGTGCTCTTATTACAATTTTCCCGCCGCATGTAATCTTCATTGACCACTTCACTGCCAAGATATTATCAAGTTTAGGTCATCCGTCAGTTAAGAACAGACCGAGAAATAAACATCCGCCCATTTCGCGTCCCCGCTCACGCCTTCTTCAAATTTATTTGTCGCGTTCGTCAGGAGACCTTTGCTCGGAATTTCCAGTCTTTGAAGTGGTTGCATTTCTCTCTTGGGGATTGACTTCATAAGCTTCTTTTCCACAGGGACTTCCGAGGAGAAATCTCTTCTTCTTTTTGGTGGAGAAGAAGTTTCCTGCCCATTGGTAATCGATGGCAGCGACATCGCTGGAGACCAGCGGGTGTCTACAGGCCATTGTTAGCGCCCGCCACCTGATCAGTGAAGTCTTTGATGTAGGCGAGTCTTTCTCTGCATTCAAGGCGAGTCTTTCTCTGCATTCAAGGCGAGTCTTTCTCTGCATTCAAGGCGAGTCTTTCTCTGCATTCAAGGCGAGTCTTTATGATGGGTTGAAGTGTGCAGTGTTGAGATGATGGGTTGAAGTGTGCAGCGTTGAGGTGATGGGTTGAAGTGTGCAGCGTTGAGATAGAATCAAAACAGCGTTGCTGTGCATGTCGTCTATAAGAGGCGCTTCCATAACCATGCAACTATCTCCTTTCTCTTTTAATAATAATTGGAGTTAGTAAGTATTAATACGAACTTTTTCTCTTTTCACTTGAAAGAAGAGATCACATTTAATGACCTGAAGCCTAGTTTTAGATTGTTTTAGAAACAAGTATTGGGATCAATTAGCAATTTCCTACCATAATATCTGTAATCAAATTATCATGTAGCTAGGATCAAGTTAAAATCGTGGCTTCCAAATTCATACATGTGAGAGGAGTCTGAAAAGAAAATTCATGAACGAGAGAATGATATTTTTTATGTGGAGTCAATACCAATTTAGTTTCTAAACACATTGATCGCCATCACTGCAATGCAAGACTAATATCAGGACCTAAAATGTTTAATGCATCACAACCCTAAATGTCATAAATCAATTAAGCGAGTTCTGAAATTTTGTCCCAATTCATTCAAACAAATTTCACTTCCCACTAACTTGCAACTGCAAAAACCACAGCGTTCAGCTTGGAGCTTGAATATTGAAAAAATGTGAACTTTCTACCTCCTGGGAAATAAAATGATTTTATCTTTAGAACTTTTCACCTCCGTGGCGACTTTCGGAGGTCTTAAGAGTTCTTAAAGAACAAGGCAATTCCTGTGCTAATCAATTCCTCCGATTGTCCGTGGGAACACAACGTCTCTGAGGTCATTTGCATTTCGAATTCTTGAGGTCTTTTTCTGCTGCGGGAAAACCATTTTCCGAGCATTTTTCTTGCGTTGAGAACAGGATCGGTTACTTTATCCTGAATAGAAAAAGAAGGCAGGACTACAAAGATGAGTGAGAAATTCAAACCTGAAATTGTAAGTCAACTAAAGGGAAAATAATTACTTACAGCTTAATATACATATGGAATGGATTGACATTAGAAGTATTTTTCAGCAGGATCAAGAATTAATAGAATAAGAAAAAGACTTCCGCGTTCATTTATTACAAGACAGAATACTTGGCGAATTGATTTGTCACGACGGAAATCATTCATTCTCCTCAAGAACAATTAGTATCAAAAGTTTTACGACAAATTACCCTAGCCATCTTCTGATCGGAACAAATGAACTATAATAAATAATGCATTACTAATACATTTAATTCATATCAAAGAATTTCAGGTACTTCATTTGCAGGAACAATTGAAGCAGCCGAATATTCAGTCTAAAATCTATACGTAGTATACATCCCAGAAAATGTTTGTCTTGCATCTTCGGAATTTGCGTAACCCTACAATTTGTTGCATTTTTCAATTTTGCAATATTTTCTAAACTACTTTTCTTTCATTCTTTTGCGAAGAAACATTTTAAGAAACCCTTTATCTCTTCAATTACAGCAATACGAACGATATCAAGTTAGTGCAATTTGAGCTGCAGGCATTTCATTCTAGAGCGTCTACCAGCGTGATGGTGTGGTTCTCTCTGACGGCTGAATGTAAGCATTTCACAATTTCTTTATTATTTAACATTATTTTGATTTCTTTTTATTTTCATATCTTTCCCGAAGTGTAAGGTGTGCAGAATGGAAAGATATGAATCTGCAAAAATGTCTTTCCATTATAGTTTCTATAATAGAATTACGTTGATTTCAGCAATTTTATGCCAAGTTGAACCCAACGATATGAATGTCAATTGGTAAAGAAGGCTTCCGCAATGGATAAAATAAACCACAAATTATTTATCATAATTTTCCAAGTTTTGGTAATATTGATGAGTATTCTGAAAATTTGCTGTAAAAATATCTTAAAAAAATTTTTTGAGCGAATAGTTCTAGAACGCTGCGTGTGTACTTCATCCAAGAGCGTTAGATCCTCAGATTTTTTTATGATGTCAAATTTTAGAATTTGTAATTCCACTTGAGTTTATTTATGTGCAAATGAAAATGTTCAAGCGAGTACGTTGCTTGTGAAATGTCAAGAATAGAACAATTAATTATTATTATTATTAGCAATTAATTATTAATTATGTCGCGTTGTGTTCATCAATAAAGATGTCCAGCCATGTTCTGCAGAGAATTAAATAAAAAATATCAATGTAAGGTTCAAGTAAAGGACGACTCCAAGTAGATTCGACAATTAACCCTATACTGCCACCGATCTTAACAAAGGAGAAATGAAAGCATACTAAATAATTATTTATTGAACAAAGCACGTAAATTGAACACTGATATATAAGGTTGAAAGGATCCTAGTAATTATCGCACAATGATAGTACACAGCAAAGGTAGTTTACGGCAAAGGTAGTTAACGGCAAAGGTAGTTAACGGCAAAGGTAGTTAACGGCAAAGGTAGTTAACGGCAAAGGTAGTTAACGGCAAATACAGGTGCACTCGAAAATAGTGACAGTAGGTACGCTCCGACCAGTAACAGCAATCGAATGAGAAGAACTAACACGGGCTTCAGGCCGGTAACGCTACGTCATCAGATAGCACGGTTGCCAACCCTACAAACAGCCGTAAAACTTACGACACAAAAATAAATTTAAGTAACTGAAATCAAAAAGGGTGAATTTCCCTTACAATCAATCATTTATACATTCCATGTAAGTAGCATTGGTAAACAGTGAAGGTAATGGATTGAACTGAATTTAATTAATGGTTGGTTCAAACTGGGTTAGCAATGCTGGTCATTCTGGTATATACAGTAATTAGTTAAATGGTTAAATAGGCTTCAGCATATTTACCCATTGCAGCTTACCATCTCAACCGAGATGGTAAGCTTCGAGTTGAACGGTGATAAGTGATGTAAACTGCGCTCTTTGAAAATACTGGGGGTAAATGGCCTTCAAGTTATCTAATGGTAAAATGGTAATGGTTCACATGTAAATTATCACACAAACTGTGTGATATGCCCAATATCTAAACTAGTTTTCTTTCATAAACAAGAAGGTTAGTAACAATTCATATTAACTTTTTGCTCGTAAGCAAAAAGTTAATATCAATTGCTTTTTGCTTTGTTTTTGCTTTGTATAACATTTTATATTAACTTTTTCTTTGTAATTGATATTAACTTTAAGAAGTTAATATTAACTTCTCTTACCTTTATATATATATTAACTTGTAAGCTCGTATCGACTGAAATCAGTCCTGCGTAAGCGAAACATTAACATCAAAATATACCTGTTTTTGATAAGCAACCGTTGACTTCCAGACGCGTCCTCAGTACAATTTTTAGATGTAGCTTCATAGAACTCGGGGATGCACAAAGTTTGGAGTATGACTGCAACTTGTGGGCGAAGAGAAGTTTAGAAGCTCGCACATTGTTTGCTTGTAAAGGTCTTGTGTCTTGAGCAAGTTTATCAGGAACCATACTTTCAAAACTCGCTAAGTGAACGTAAGTACTTACGCTCTATTTTCTTGTCTATGACTAAGTGAACGTAAGTACTTACGCTCTATTTTCTTGTCTATGATTGGTGGATTTTGCTTGAAAGGCCGTCAATGATTGGCTGATGAACTTACGATCTCTTAACTTTTTTTGAAAGTATAGGCCCAGGAACTTGAGTGACGGCAACCCGATGTCGACTCGACAAGACCGAGTACAATTTTTTTTACAATTGATTTTAAGACTTCGGGTATTGGACCGAGTGCTAGAAACGCGAGGCTTCAAGGGGACTTGTTCTTAAATCGTCACTGCAAGTGAATTGGAAAATTAGTTATGCTCATTAGTCTATCATGGACGAAGCAAATGAATATTATAAATTACAATAAGAATAATAATGATATCATAAATAACAATATACATAAATGAATAACGATCAGAGCAATAGGCCACCCTGCTTGACTCAAGTAATACAACAAAAATAATCTGTTCTCACGATTACTTGCAAAAGAGACGAAGTGATATCAACTCTGGTGTGAAAAAGACTTTGTTTAGCCAAGAGTCTCAAGAGAATTGAGCATTTGTTGAACATCGGCCACTCAAGTTGATGGCCGAGCTAAGGCTGGGAAATTTTTACACAATTTACAAGAAAAAAAAACAAGAAAAGAAGATATCAAACAATCTGAAACGCCAGCGTATATTGAATCATTCGGCTTTAGGCATCGTTTTAAATAATAATCTCTACGTTTTCAAACCATCGTTTGAGTTGAACCTACGTTCAAACCACCAAGGATCGTTTTCAAACCATTTATAAGAAAAAACAAGAAGATATCAAAATAATCTGAAAAGCCACCGTATATTGAATCATTCGGTTTGAGGCATCGCCTGAAAGAATAATCTCTACATGAAGACGTAACGAAGGATCGTTTTCAAACCATTTATAAGAAAAAAAACAAGAAGAAATCAAATAATCTGAAACGCCACTGTATATTGCATCATTCGGCTTGTGGCATATCGCCTTAAATGGTAATCTTTACATCGAGCCGTAATGAAGGATAGATTTCAAACCATTTATTAGAAAAACAAGAAGAAATCAAGTAACCTGAAAAGCCACTGTATACTGAATCATTATGCTTGAGGCATCGTTTTAAATAATAATCTCTACATGAAACCGTAATGAAGGATCGCGCCAAAACTCCCTGCGGGAATGCAAATCAATAACTCCGAGGTCGTCGTACCTCGTATGCTTGTAGTAACTCAAACTTTCTCGTCAGCCCAAAGCGTTTAATAATCTCTACACAAATTTAGGAATGAAATAACTTCAAAATAATTACCAGATTATTTTGAGCTCATTCTACAATGCCAGTTTTGTCCAAGGTATTCACTGGATGAAGAACATTTTTTGGGGATTGCTTTTTTATTTCTCGTCCCAAGCCCATGTCTTTCTTTGGTTTATTTTAGAGGTTGCGTCCCAAGCTGGTCTCAGACCAGGACCAGTTCACGTCCCCAGGCGCCCCTCTTTACATGACGTCCACTTTTCCTATAGTTTATGGGCTTATTTTAATTGTGGACTTATTTTAGTTCAAGGACATAATTTAATTAATAGAATTATTTTAGTTCATAAACTTATTTTAGTTAATGGACTTATTTTAGTTAATGGACTAATTTTAGTTAGTGGACTTATTTTAGATAATTACTTATTTTAGTTAATGGATTTTTTTTAGTTAATGGACTTATTTTGGTTAATGGACTTATTTTAGTTAATGGACTTATTTTAGTTAATGGACTTTTTTAGTTATTGGACTTATTTTAGTAAATGGACTTATTGTAGTTAATGGACCTATAATAGTTAATGGACTTATTTTAATTAATGGACTTTTTTAGATAATGGACTTATCTTAGTTAATGGACCTCTAATAATTAATGGACTTATTTTAGTCAATGGACTTATTCTAGTTAATGGACTTATTTTAGTTAATGGACTTATTCTAGTTAATTGACTTATTTAAGTTAATGGACCTATAATAGTTAATGGACTTATTTTAGCCAATGGACTTATTTTAATTAATGAACTTTTTTAGTTAATAGACCTATAATAGTTAATGAACTTAATGTATCTTAGTTAATGGACTTATTTTAGTTAATGGACTTATTTTAGTTAATGGACTTATTTTAGTTAATGGACTTATTTTAGTTAATGGACTTATTTTAGTTAATGGACTTGTTTTAGTCAATGGACTTTTTCTAGTTAATGGACCTATTTTAGTTAATGGACTTGTTTTAGTCAATGGACTTTTTCTAGTTAATGGACCTATTTTAGTTAATGGACTTATTTTAGTTAATGGACTTATTTTAGTTAATGGACTTACTGAAGTCTCAACTGCTTTGATCTTCGTACGTCGCATTGGATTATATATATAACGATTGAAACTACTCAGTCTAATAGAGAAAAAACTATTTTTAATATAAAGGAACATTTAAATTTATTTATATATACGAAAATTGAAACTACTCAACCAATTTAAAAAAATATATATTTTTGAATAAGGGGAACATTTAAATTTATATATATTTTGCACTATCTTGTGTCGTTTATAGGCCTATTGTTGCTTAGTTAATCCCACACAAAAAAGAAGCAAATTCCAAGGATTTAAGACATCGTATTTAAGTGTAATAATAATTAAGTATTATAGTATCATATTGAGTGCCTTTTTAACTAAATGATTATAAATGATTATATTATACTGATTGATTATAACTAAATGATTATAAATGATTATATTATAAATGGTTGATTATAACTAAATGATTATAAATGATTATATTATACTGATTGATTATAACTAAATGATTACAAATGATTGTATTATACTGATTGATTATAACTAAATGCATTTACCCTGTGCATGTTGGCTAGCTTGCAGGCACAGTTGATGCGTGCTGATGAATCAACATGTAACTGTTGATTCATAATCAACATGTAACTGTTGATACGCGCTTGCGTTCTATTAAATTAAGACCATTAAGACCATTTTGAATCCGTTAAAAATGTACTGAAAAGGACGTATAATTATGATATAAATCAATAAACTTAAACGAATGAAGAATGGAAGTTTAAATTTTAATCCCGCGCAACTAAATTGGGACAGCATTATATATAATTGGGTATGATTCTATTAAATAAAATACAATTTGATTCGAATTCACATTCTCTATTAAAACTGAATAGTGAAGAAACAACTTTGTACGCTGCTTACAATTCATACAGATAATAATTAGGTTACTTTAGCAGTTCATAAAATAAAAATAGGACAAGCATGCAATAAAAGTTTTTAGACTTCAACGAAGAATTGTTTCAACTCATTTCACGTAATTCTTTCTCGCGCACACTTGGAATCAATTTTAGTGAGAATTTGTTGCAAATTCGCGCACATCTGAGGTCAAATTGAACAAATTCTCACTAAAAATAAGAAATAACAGCGACTGACATGCGCAATGCGTCGTGGTTGCAACATTTCTGAAGTCCTCGGGGGCCATACTTTCAAAAAAAGTTAAGAGATCGTAAGTTCATCAGCCAATCATTGACGGCCTTTCAAGCAAAATCCACCAATCATAGACAAGAAAATAGAGCGTATGTACTTACGTTCACTTAGCGAGTTTTGAAAGTATGGCCTCTGAACAAGAGGCAAAATTTGTGCACCTACAGGCAATAAGATAATGGCTATGGTGGTAAGATAATGGCTGTGGTGGTAAGATAATTGCTCTGGTGGTAAGATAATGGCTGTGGTGGTAAGATAATGGCTGTGGTGGTAAGATAATGGCTCTGGTGGTAAGATAATGGCTGTGGTGGTAAGATAATGGCTCTGGTGGTAAGATAATGATTTTTTAAGTAAAGTGTGACACAATCAGCGTGTCGTAAGCATGTCGTAAGCATGTCATAAGCGTGCCATAAGCGTGTCGTAAGCGTGTCGTAAGCATGTCGTTAGCATGTCGTGAAAGAAGCGCTAGTGTGTAAACTCATCTACCATAAGCTCAGCTTTATGCTACGTAAACAGAAAAACACGGCATGTCCGCTGATGGCTCTGTTTACAGATATTTATATGTCGGACAGACTGTAGTGTCTACGTTCAAGATTCTGAATTAATAAAATAGAAATATTTAGAATTAGATATAATCTTAAAAATTAGATTTGCCTGAATGTGAACCCCACCACATTGAACACGGCAATAGTTAACTTCATTCCAACTGCCATTATTATTGTTCATTGCACCAGAACCTCTTATTAGAGTTAGTGCCGAAGTGTAGGAACTGCCATCCCGTACTAAGTACTTTTGTTCGATAGCTGAAATGATTTGGACTGTTTACAATTGTTTTCTTTGCATTTATATTTATATAACTTGTAACGATCTGTTATTAATACAGTACTTAGACCGAAGAAATTAGAAAAGCGTCTTTATTTTCCCAAATTATTCTGAAGATGCTGCAAGACCACTAGAAAATTCTGCATTATTATTGACACATGAAAAAATATGTATATTTTGAGCATATATCTTTGAGTCAACGGTAGAACAATTACAGCAGTTTTGATGGATGTTCCGACTTTGAAATCTGATATTTATATTTATTTATTTGAATTCGATCATCGAAGAGTAGGAAAAATTGTTTGAGTCTGAACAGAAAGGGCGCAAAAGAGAAGTTTATGTGAGAAAATGTAAGTGTTATGAAACATTTTGTTCATTATCTCATGTAAATTCAATTTATTTTGTCAAAAATAAATACCAGATAATCCTTTGCGATTTCAAATCAAAATAAATACCAGGTAATCAAATCAAAATAAATACCAATCAAATCAAAAAATCAAATCAAAAATAAATACCAGATAATTCTTTGCGATTTTCTAATCCATTGGTCAAATGAGAAGGTCTAATTTTATTGGAAGCAAGCGAATAAAATCCTCTAACGATGGCCAAACTTTGTTCATTTGGGAATTTTGAAGGCGATCTG
Source organism: Hyalella azteca (assembly GCF_000764305.2). NCBI lineage: Eukaryota > Metazoa > Arthropoda > Malacostraca > Amphipoda > Hyalellidae > Hyalella > Hyalella azteca. The sequence continues at coordinate 320,686 of NW_025933238.1, forward strand.
GGGCGCCGCGTGAGACGTTAAAGGAAGTCCGGCGATTGGGGAAGAGGTGGCCGCTATTGAAGTGCGATTTGTGGAGCAAAGCGACGATTAGAAGCAGTAATAATTTGTCAATTTCAGGATTAGTTCTTATTATTTATATCGAGCAAAATAACTCGACTCTCAGTTTCTAAATAAAACATACACTGTTATAGAAAAAACGGTGAAAAAACGGTCCCACTGGCGTTCTAGTGGCCGGTCGCCCCGTGAAAATAAACTGTTTCGCCGTTTTTATCTGATATTACACGGATTTCTAGTGTTAAATTAGAATAAAAATGGCGACACTGTGTTTCTTTCCACGTGCCGACCGGCCACTGAAACGCCGGTAATACCGTTAACGGTAATTTTTCTAACAGTGCATTCGGTCAGTCAGTTATCTGTGTATGAATCTCATTTAAACAATCGTTAAACTGACCAAGTCTCAGAGATGATCTGTGTTCGTTAATGATTATTCAATTTTTAGTCTTCTATAAATTTTTTGCGTTAGACAGAGTACTAATTTCTTCTTTTATTTTTGAAAAAATATACGCATAATCCTGGCTTCTGCCATCAAGTTGACGATACTAGGAAGTAACAGCACACATCATATGACAACACTTGGAAGAGAAGGAAAAATGTGTTCAGCAATGACGCGGTTTATCGTCAATGGTCAAAGTTAACTGATTGAGCCCGTCGGCATCACGAGAAATATGTTAGAGAGAAATGCAAGATTACGGATCACAAAACGACTCAAATAAACACTCACGGAATTCAAAATTTCACAGCTGCAAAAATCTGGATTTATCACAAAACTGTTTGATGCAGCTGCAAAAATCTGGATATATCAGAGAGACGGCAGTTGAATTATTCAGGATATTATTCAGACAGGATTTAGAGCGTGACTCTTGATGTAGGAACTTTCTCTGACAAATCATTCTTTCCCTTCCTACTTCCGACCTCCTGCAAAGTACAGGTTTACTGGCAGTAAAAAAATGAAGTAAAAAATCTGTACTGATTTCTGCCGCAATCTTCGAAAGTTTTAAACGAATTGCTGACTAAGGATCTATTATGCACCATCCCCAATTTGTTTTAATCAATACCTGTGAAACTTGGCGCAGAGATTGCCGCAAGTTCACTAAGCATCTACAGTAGATAAAAATATGCTGCGAGGTTTATTCAAGGTGATTCAATTATTTTGCTTAACAATCTTTTGCAAGTCGAAGCTGAATAATTAAAATTTTAAGATGGAACCTTGAGTGAACTAAGAATAGAGAATTTAGGCGATTACAAGAACTAACGATCGAGGAGGGTGTGGGAATTCTGTGCCGTAAAATAATTGATTGCATAATAAATTTTGGGTTTTTCGATGCAGTCTGTTGAGTTGAAAACATTCCCCCAACACTTCAATCAAAGTACGTTGCCCAGCACTATATTTAATTTTATTTCTTTAATTAAATTAAATAACTGGAAGTTTAATTTGTCACTTTTTCGTGCAATTTGTTACTCTTTATTCGGATTTGAAGAAACCTATTCAGTGAAGTCAAAAAAATCGCATTGAATTTCAGTGAACTCGACTTTCCCTGACCATAATTAAATTTGAAGTATTATTGCGATGGACCTCAAGCAAATTTAAGTGAACAGCCAACGAGCAACAATCAGCAAGGAGCTAAAAACGGATCTCCTCAATACATGGGACTCTCCTTCATTATTATTGTAATATTCTTGTATGCATCTAGGAATATAAACCTATATAGTTGCGGGAAGCCTTTGGTTATACTTCCACATAGGGAATTACTGCAGATATTTTAGGTGCTGAACACTCAATCACGGTACAACACTTCTTATATTGAGACACATATTTTTGGCGCTGAATCACTCATTCACGGGACAACATTTCTCATATTTGGATAAATATTTTTGGTGCTGAATCAGTCATTCACGGGACAATACTTCTTATATCGAAACACATTTCAAAAAACAAAACGCAAGAGAATAAGAAGCTGGGAAAGAAAAATTTAATTAAGGACTTATTTTCAGTGACTCCGGTTTTTTTAATTTCAAGAATACTGATGCAATAAATATTTTTTGGTTTCAGTCAGCCCGCCAAAGCTGTTCAAATTCACTTCATGCAATACATAAATGAATTTTGAAAATTAACCGTTTCTGCCGCAACAATTATTATTAATATTCTCAATAAAAACGTTCTTAATTAAACGAAGGCTTTATTAAATTGCGGTGATTGAACCCTCAAAAATTGTGATATAAACTTATGAAGAAGAAATAGATTGGGAACAAATTGTGAAAAGTCAAACTATACGTTGATGCTCCTGAATTAATAATTGGAATTGGATGTAATCTAAGAATAAAACTTTGACCGATATGAGCTGTTTTCTAAGCTTCATCGAAGTGAAAAACAGCTTTGACCGATATTAGCTGTTTTCTAAGCTTCATCAAAGTGAAAAAAGCTTGGCCGAATGAAAAACTTTGACCGATATGAACTGTTTTCTAAGCTTTATCGAAGTGAAAAAAGTTTGGCCAAAGCTTTTCATTCGGCCAAGCTTTTTTTCACTTCCATAAAGCTTAGAAAACAGCTCATATCGGCCAAAGCTTTGGCCGATATGAGCTGTTTTCTAAGCTTCATCGAAGTGAAAAACAGCTTTGACCGATATTAGCTGTTTTCTAAGCTTCATCAAAGTGAAAAAAGCTTGGCCGAATGAAAAACTTTGACCGATATGAGCTGTTTTATAAGCTTCATCGAAGTGAAAAACAGCTTTGACCGATATTAGCTGTTTTCTAAGCTTCATCAAAGTGAAAAAAGCTTGGCCGAATGAAAAGCTTTGGCCGATATGAGCTGTTTTCTAAGCTTCATCGAAGTGAAAAAAAGGTAGGCCGATATGAGCTATTTTCTAAGCTTCATCGAAGTGAAAAAAGCCTGACGTAGCTATAGGAAAGCAAAGGATACGCAGGCTCGTAAAGATTCCCCATGAACATTATAGACTGTTGCTGGCTGCGCTGTAATGTGTCGCTGCTTTATTACGAGGCTGCACCAATGAAGAAGGGCTCGCAAATTCCAGCAGAGAAAGATTAACTATTTTGGTCTATCGTTTCTTATATGACGGCTTTGTTAAATTGAGGTGTTTAAACCCTCAAAAAAAATGAGATTTTAATTTATGGAGAAACACGGCGGCTTCATTATATTGAGGTGTTTAAACCCTCAAAAAATGTGATTTGAATTTATGGAGAAGAAATTGATTGGGAAAAAAAGTGAAAATTTAGACTATACGTTGATGCTGCTGGATTAAGAATGACTGGTTGATATTGAACGAGACAGCTTCTAAAGCCATGTGGCTTCCGAGTTAGTTATGTATAAAATATTGTTTCAAATGCAACTATGCTGGAAAACAGGTTATATTTGTAAAAAAATTCAGAATTATTTAATAATTGCTTTCACTTTGAATTAAGTTTATACAATTTTATCATATATTTAAATTTTAGAAACAAGGGCTGGGTATAAATGCGAAAAATAAATGATGAAACAAAACATATCAAGCGAGATCTCTAAAAATATAAAGGAAATAAATTAATAGGAGTTAAATTGATTGATTTCAACTTGAAAGCAATTTACCTGTCAGATATTCTGCAACTACCTACCTACCAACTGGCTTCATTAAACAACATAAGTTACGATCGTTTTGTCATTCAGTTTTGGCCCTCGTTAAGCCGTTCAATAAAATCAATGAAGTTCTCTCCAGCGTTCACAACTCCGAAATATTTACTTCACTTACATTGTAATTGGAATATAAAGCTGATATCATGATACTATGTAGTCATAATCATAGAAGACGATTATGATGAAATTGGACTCAGGTGGCAAGTATTTCAAAGAAAAAACATTGAAAGAATCCGAGACATGTTAATCATGGTCATGTAAATTCAAATTATCTCGAAATAATATTCTTTGCTGAAAACTTCAATTAGATTGGCTGGCATTTAATGCATCATTCGTATATTGTTGAAATATTTTTTGAAATAGAGTGTCGTTTAAAAATTAGTTTATTCGCTCAGCATAAATCTCGAACTTCGTGAGCGACGACTGCATACCGGAATCTCAAATGAATTAAAGTGGTATAAATCACAACCTACATTACAAATAATACTGCTAAATTTCTACTATGAAATGAATAGTAATTTCAAAAGATATTTAGTTCCAATTTTAAAATCTTCGTAAAAAAAATCTTTCATCTTTGCCCAAGCAAGCAGATTGGTAAAGTCTTTTTAGTTACTTAATGATATTCCTACCGAAGCAGTTTCGTTAAAAGAAATAAGAAGATACTGAAAATTTAGAGAAATAAATCAACCAACTCGTAAATTCTGAAATTTTTCAATCAAACACTGGCTGCAATATATGAGAAAAATGTACGATTGTACTCACCGTACCATACTCATGAGTGCCACGTACTCATTATACCTATAGGAGCTGCATATAATAATAGAATAGAATAGAAGTGTCGGCACTGAAGAAATAGGCCCATGGCCTGTTGCCGATTCTTGAATTTTTCGTGACTTGATTCACAAGGGATCCGGCCTTTGGAACCCGATCTTTCCATAACTGACGATTGATTGAGATAGCTGCTGGACTTATTGCCTGATCCGTAATTTGCTAGGCATTTTAAGACTGAACATATGCTCCTGCATAGCTTCGTCTGGACTTTTTGCCTGGTCCGTAATTTGCTAGGCATTTTAAGACTGAACATATGCTCCTGCATAGCTTCGTCTAGTCTGTTCTTGAAGGGGTTCATACTCGGAGCGTCAATGATGCTATCAGGGAAACTTGATTGAATAACGTGGAGCTGGAGACATTGGCAGTGCTAAGCAACATTTAAAATCAAAACTAAGCCACTACTTGACTGTCTTGACTGGTCGATTGCTGGCTTCTGCCTGCGTGTCCCTGATTCGCTGCAAGTCAATCCAACCAAGTCAGTCCAACAGTGTTAATGACAATTTCTTATTAATTATCTGGTCATTTTGTATGTACCGTGACTAAATTTACATTGCGCGCGAATAATATATTCTTCGAACTAGAGATGAGGTGGCACAGGTTTCCCTAAAGGGAAGATTGAATATTGCTTACCATGTGCAGAAACATAACATTCCACAAGCAATACACGTATATGCACATGGTTATGATTGAAGCTACGCTTACGATAAATCCCAAACATTCATCCTCAACTATGATTTTAAGGCACACTCAGAGAGAAAATTTAAAAATTATTCCTATTTATGCACTTAATTGTACTCAAACAAATGCTTAACTAATTTCTAAAAAGAACTCTCCTTTTCTCTTGAAGATGAAGACCACGAATCTTGCAACAACCATTTGTACTATTTCGAGCGCTGGAGCGGGCGAGTCTAGTGTAAGTTAAGGGGAGCGTCTGGGGTAAAATTTTGAATTTTGGCTTTTCCGGTTTTTAGTCTCATCTTATTAACCCAAGCGAGCCTAAATCCTGCAAATATGAACCGACGTTAATTAGGGAGAAGTGCACCTTCTTTATTCGCATTCGGACGCTGCGAGCGCGGCAGGAATTCTGTTTTTTTTTTTTACTGTTACGTTGTATGATGATGGAAAATTCTGGCGTGATGTTCGGGCAAGACAAGCTTCTTACTTCGTTTTTTACTGTTACGTTGTCTTTTTTTACTGTTACGTTGTCTTTTTTTACTGTCACGTTGTATGATGATAGAAAATTCTGGCGCGATGTTCGGGCATAGACAAGCTTCATACTCCCCACAGTTGAGGGGAAATAAAATTTTGACCTCGTTCCCCCGCTGCTAAATATATGTGAAAGTGAGCGTGTTTAATAATATTGCAGTCGATCCCAAGTTGCATTGCATGTGCGTGCAACAGTTGCTGAAAATAATCTATTCATCAGAATTAATTTGCACGTAGCCGTGAAAAAACCCCCACCCCGCCAGAATATGAGTCAGCGTGCGTGCATTTAATTAACTTAAATTGGCTCAGAAATGTAGGAATTATGTATGCTGTGCGTACAAAATCCCGGGCCAGTTGAAGAATCTTAAATTTACAGCCATATTTATTTTCTATGTAGAGGTCAACAACTGAGCTCATTTATTTGTGGTGGAAATAACGAAAAAAAATTATTTTCTCCATCACCTGATGTTTGATATCCTGTAACAAGACATTAAAGCAATTACCTAACTGCTTTTTTTAACCTAAATTATCATTTTTATTTTCTTTTTGTGCTACAAGCGTCAGCAGTTTTCTTCCTATTATCGTAAAATTTCATCATTTAAAGTAGCTGTGGAGGTAACTTGCGTTGTTCACACAGAAATATGGAGTATTTTTCAGTTAGAGCACACGTGCCATGATTTTTAGCATTACGTCTCATCCTGTGAACTTTTTGATCAGAACCTGGTCAATGAATACGTGAAAGTTCATGAGCGAACTTCATACGAACAACGAGAAGTTATACGCAATTAACGTCGAATATGTATATATTTTACTGAAAATGACAGATTCACAACTCAGACACTTCTAGAATAGAATAGAATAGAAGTGTCGGCGTTGAAGAAATAGGCCCATGGCCTGTTGCCGATTCTTGACTTTTCGTGACTTGATTCACAAGGGATCCGGCCTTTGGAACCCGATCTTTCCATAGCTGACGATTGATTGAGATAGCTGCTGGACTTATTGCCTGCTCCGTAATTTGCTAGGCATTTTAAGACTGAACATATGCTCCTGCATAGCTTCGTCTAGTCTGTTCTTGAAGGCGTTCATACTCGGAGCGTCAACGATGCTATCAAGGAAGCTTCTGTGAAAGTGAGTTTGCCGGTGGATAAATATATTCATTTCGTGCGTAAGGATTACTGCATACGAACATAATAATGTTGTGAGTGGGATTTCAATAGGAAATAGAATTAATGATGAAATACGTTAGTGCTCGATGCCTCTGACTGCACTTTAGAAAGAAATATTGAAGATTGTCTTTTAGAAACATGATAAAATAAATAACAGAAGGGACGGATGAAGCTACTAGCAGCAATGCAACTATTTAACAGTGGCTATAGCTCTCTAATATTTTTAATTATTAGAATGTTAAGCTCGCTGATCTAAGTTCAGCTCGCTTCAACACAGTTTATGGATTATTTATGACGAAAATCTAGTCATAAATTTATACCAACAATTGTCTTCATTTCAAAATTATTTTAATAACGAAAAAGAAATTTTAAAGCTCTTGAAAACTTCTTCTGCACATAGTAATGTGTAGCGTTAAAATTATTGTGTTAGAAGCACACTGTAAAAAATATAACTCAGTACTCATTGCAGTGAGTGACCGAGGGCGCATTTTCTCGTCGACGAAAACGTGAAGTCACGGACGGACGGACAGACGGACAGACAGACAGACAGACAGACAGACAGACAGACAGACAGACAGACAGACAGACAGACAGACGGACATGGCGAGCACAATAGTGCATTTTTTCCATAAATGAGAAAATGCGCTAAAAATAACGCGCCATATCGGAGCAGATGTGGCATTAAATTTAAATTATTATTTACTCGAGTTTCTTCTGATGTCAGCCTCCCCCTCATGTTCCGCCGTCCTCTCTTGTTCGCTCTGTTGAGGCGCAGATAGCAGCTCACAGAGCAACGCTCTCGCGGTATCGCACAAGTTGAGAATCTTGAGAGCATTGCAAGCCAAATTTTCTTTTAATTAAATTGAAGCCACAATGGAGTTGGAGTTTGTATCTTGCGTGGCGCAAAGTTCGAGGACGCGATAGCATCGAGACACCATTTCCTGCGAGACTACCTGCTTCTGTGTGCTCTGCTACAAGAGATGCTGCAAGCGAAGGCTGGTAGCTTCATATACAATTTTGTTTAATGTATCTTATAACTGGCGTTTGTTTTACAAAGTTTTCGTTGTTCTTATTTGAATGTTAGCTTATACACGACGCTCTGAATAGACTTTACTATATTTCTTCGTGTGATTATGTTCATTGGGTGCACAGGGTCATCATCTTCAGTGCGTATTTGTTTAGTTTATTAGAAAAAATTATTGATCCTCGGCAAGTGGGGCAAGGCAAATTGAGTAATAGCAAAGGTAGCAGGGAGTTTGTACCACATGTCGGTGACACAAAATGGGAAGAAATTAGTTCTTATTTCATTTATTGTAATCCTTCGGTAATCGTACGGAAGCCATAACCCATGAGAATAATTGTACACCTCAATGAGGTCGCTCTGGTGACGATCGCAAAAACTTTCAAGTTCAATAGGATCAAATCTTTATTAATTCTTACGACTAGCTCTTTAAGCCTGGAATTATCTCTGCTACACGCCTTTGAACACTCCGACTGAATTTTTGTTCTTTTCAAGTTTCACTGACCACGCAATGTTGCCGATGTGCGTCTGATCAATCCAAGCTTTACTTTATTAACATGCCTTTCAATATGCTAAGAAAACTTTAACGCTGTGAGGACATAAACTCCCCAATATTTATATACTGTTGACTTTTAGAGCACCACTCCATCGTTGCAACTATGTCTTGTACATCTGTTACATCTCTAACATCTCTTGTACATCTCTTGTACATCTTGTACATCTCTAACAGATATACAGGTGATGTCCTGCATGTGCATCTGTTAGAATTGAAACGCAGCTGCCACGTACGTAGAATCACGGTCAACAAAACTATCAACATCATCTTGCAATGTATTTCGAGCTCAGCAGCTGCGATGTTCATGTTCGTAGCTGTAATGCACTAATTTTTATCAAATAACTTTCGAGCAACTTGCAGAATTTTGGAACTTAATTTCAAAGCGACTACTAATGGCTATCAGAAGAACACAAAAGTTGATTATAAGAAAGCAGTCGCACGTCTGATTGTTATCACGAGTTATATGTAGTCTGGAGATGCTTTCTAACGTGACTTGGGGAACTCGTGTTCATCTCTGCAACACAGGCTTCCCGGCAGTGCGTGGCGTCTCTTAAATACAATTGCAGAACTTGGCTCTACAGTGAACATGATTCAAGACTGGCAGTTTCAGGGCCATAGCCATGTTGTGCACGGCTGCTAATATTAAAAATAATATACGTTTACAAATTACTTTTTAAAGACAACACTTCCAAAGAATCCAGTATCTCCAATCTTACAGATGTACAATGAATTTCTTATCTAATTTTCGAAAATTAGAAAATTAACTTTTCAAATTTTTTAATATATTTAATTTTTTTAATATATAAATTTTTTTCAAAATTATTTATTCTGTTAATTGATTCATGCATTGCCTCTGACTTCACACAAGTGTGCAAAATTTCAAATCAATTAGACAGGTAAAAGTGTGTCAAATATCAGTTTAAGATTTGTAGATGACAAAATTATTTTTTCAATTTTTTTAATATTGAAAAAAATATTTTTACTTTTAAAATAATTTATTTTGACATTTGATTTATGCATTGTCTCCAACTTTAAACAAGTATGCAAAATTTCAGATCGATAGGATAAGTAATAGCAGACAGACAGACAGACAGACAGACAGACAGACAGACAGACAAACAGACAAACAAGAAGTGAAGTTAAAGAGAAGTGTTGTAATTAGCACACGAACTAAAGCTAGGAATGAAAGATAATATTTCTGTCGATGATTTTTGTCCTCAGTTTCCTCGTTTGTAAACTGTAGTTTAGTTTCTTTCATGATTCAAGTGTCGTGAATGCAACACCATTCATACTTTTATCCCTCGAGCCATGTTCTTTTTAATGTTAGTTATTCTAATTCATTTCAACCTATTTAGTTACTCCATGTAGCTCCAAAAAAATGTGAAATTTATCATTTATATTTAGCAATCGGGACGTAAAGGCAGGTTGGGTAAGAAAATTCTCATTAGTTCTAAGTGGGGAATAACCCTAAAACGTATGGGAACCACTAAACTAACGTTCCTCGCGTACCTTTTGATAATTGTGAGCTATTTCAATTTGTAGAATCTAAATCAATATTGCATGAGCCTAACATCGAACTTCCCATCCATATGCCTCTTTATGATCACGACTGCAATCAGATGTTCCGCTGAGAAAACCTCGTCCAACCGAACCAATTTTTGAAATTTTTCGACTTGACGAATCGAAACGTCCCGCGTCATTGATAGAAGCTTGTAAAAATGTGTCAGGTCTCTCGAGATGGTGTCGCGCCGAACATAAACTTTTTATTGGTGTCTGCAAATGTGAGTGTCCACGTGGCGGTAAAGTACTGGAGGAGGAACTAAAAGAATATAAATTGTGATTGAAACTTTGTGGAAAATGCTCGATTATCATGTGCGACGAAAAATGTCGATTGAAGCTCATGTGGCAGAGTTTCATGAACGAGCAATTTAATTGTATTGTAATTTGTTTGTCTAATTCTAGTCGAAAGTGAGTGAATATTTATTTTAAGATGGAATCAAAAGTGAAAACCTACACTGGATAACAGAAAGTGCTTTGCAGCGTAGTCTCATCACTAACTGATCGCATATACTACATTAGTACATAATTGATTAGCAGAATATAGGTTATAATTGCGATTAAGAAGTAGATCGGATAAATAATTCTCGCCCTCTGAGAATCCGAAACCCATCATCCAGAATCCAGTTAACAATTTTTATACCCGTTTGAACCTACATATATCACGGAAATTCTATCTTAGTCCTGTTTAAAAATTTATTCGGATATCGCGGATACCCAACCGATAAGATCCTATATTTGTGACAAATGTTGAGAGTTTTCTTCAGAAAATAAGTTCCAAATCTTAATGTGGATGTTTTATTAAGGAATAATTTTAAAATCTGTACCCTCTTCATTTACAAAGATATTCTACCTATTCATATACGATCGTTTCTAGTTCTAGCTATGAACACAATTGACATGACGTCACTCAACCTTCATTCTAGACTGACTGATCGAGCATATGAAGGGAGGAGTTGTCGGACTATTCTTTCACTATCTCATCCCCCTCATTCGGCTTTGCGTACTCACGCCCAGAAGCTTATAGAAATTAATTCCTTTCAAAGTGGAAAAAATCCATAATAATTTCACGAGTATCAGTTATAACGTTAACGTTCCAGTATCCGACGGTGACTTCGAGATTTTAGCTTAGTTTTGAATGCAGCCTTTAGCTGATCTCCACTTGCATTTGTGAAGAGATTGGTTTCGCCTATTTTTTCACTTTGTCTATTATTACAAACTTGGGTTTTGACTTCTGTTTTTTTCTAATTTTTACTGTCCCAACAAGTGATTGTTTATGTATGCTACAATTTTTAAACTCAAGAGGAAGCTGGGCTAAGAAAAGTTCTCTAAAGATACGGTAATTTTTTGTGGATTGTTTCTTTTTCAGCTTTCAAATTTTTAGTGAATTCGCGATTTAAGCATTTGAGTGATATTGATCCTAGCAATTTCGCAAAAAATCAATTGCTTGCCTGAGAGTGCTCGTTTACAAATTCATGGGGGCACCTCGTTTGTAAATTCATGCGGCTGCAGATACAACTATGATGACTTTCTTATGATGTGTTTTTATTGAGCACATATTATAGTGAGACCAATTGCAGGCGTTAAATTCTCATACGAATTTGAATGTTGATCGATGTTGAAGAAAAATGTAACCACATTATCTATGAGAAAAATAACTACAATGAAATAATTCGTTATAGAAGGTTTAATAGTTAGTCATCAATTGAAGTCTCAGTGTCAAAACAATATTTATACACCAATAATGTCTTGTCGAGCAGCGATTCCGTAAAAAAATCATGTTTATTTTCATCCTCAGAATTACTGCACTCCAAGCGAGAGCCCGTCTCAGTAATTTCCCCCCCCCCCTCGTGAGGGTGTCGTCCCTCCCCCATTTCAGCAGACCAGAAAAACAAGCCCCCGGAAGACCTCGTTAGCGATACTAATTCTGGCAGCGGATTTTATCAGACCCTCGACCTTTACAGTTAATCCTGAGTTCGCACCTGCAGCGTCGGCCTTTACAGTTAATCCTGAGTTCGCACCAGCAGCGTCGGCCTTTACAGTTAATCCTGAGTTCGCGCCTGCAGCGTCGGCAGAGGCGGCACTTCGGAAGACATCGCTGTCAACCACCCGGTGAATGTTGCGGGAGAGCTGGCATTGTGTTCTGAAATAACAATCAGTCAAATAACAGCGATATTTAATTAAGTAAATTCTGACATTAGATCAGATTAGATTAAGTGAATTCTCACTAGTTTAATTAAATCATGCAGTGCGTACAAAGACCAAAGGTTCTATCGAAACTCATATCATTATCAAAGCGATCCCAGAAGAAGTACGTTCATTAATTTATAATAGCCCTAGTAGAATAGCTAGCTTCACGGTATTAAAATCAAAATATAACTTCTGACCTAAGCAACAAGGATACAAGAATTCTTCATCGCATTGTGAATGACACCAAGTCAAGTTAATAATGCGAGCCTCATAAATTTAGTCAGAGGATTTAATGCAAAAAGTCAAGTTAATAATGCAAACCTCATGAATTTAGTCAGAGGATTTAATGCAAATAATTGGCCCATACCAGATAGTGGATTTCAGATGACAAATTGCGAACTCGTTGATTACATTGCCCATAAGTTCATAATGATTATTGATTGAAGAAAAGTGGTTACCTCGATGGCTCTAGGAAAAGCTCCACATTGAATTAAAAAAAATTATATATACGAAAAAAATAGTATATATAGTATACTATATACTATACTATAAAAAAAAGTATATATAATAGTATATAGATTAAAAAATTATATATACGATTGTTGGGGAAAATGAGCTATCGCCTCAAAAAGTCATAAAAATGTTATCCGCAAAGATCCCCAGCAGGTGCAAGAACATATAGCTTTCTCCCTTACAGTTCTTAGTAACTATTTATTTGTATTATGTCGCGTTTCAAACCGCTTACATGCAAATATGTTTCATGGACGAGAAGCATTCTTTTACATATCAATTTAGTACTGCTACTTTCCAATCTGCCTTTTACCTTGAATTTTTTTGAACTGACACAATTAAAACATAAAGCAATATGTTCTATATGTTCTATATTTTTCAACATATAGAACAACATGTCGCCGCAACTTATGCGAATTCATTATCTTTCTGGATATGCCTAAATTCCGAAGATAAAAATTCATACAATGACCAATTTTTCGTTAAAATTCTGACCAATTCTCAATTTTCCGTAAAAATTCCGACGTGTCCGTAAAACTTCTGACATGAATCGCAATCATTAAACTGGTACACAATTATAAGTCGTCATGATCCGTAAAAAATTATTTATTTTATGTTAAAGTCGACGAACAATAGAATTTCCAGAATTATTCATGGCGATCATTGATTGCCTCGCTGCTTTGTTTTAGCTCTGAATCAAAAGAAATCGGCAGGCTCCCTGGCTACTAGACCATCACTTATTCACCGGCCCACAAATTAAAGTGAACAGATTCCATAGTTAATTAGATGCGCCGTCCGTCCTCGCGCTGACCGTGCTGTATTGATTGCCAGAGTGCGCTCCCAGCGCCCAGCTCGACTCTATTGAACTCTATTGAACTCTATTGAACTCAATTGAACTCTATTGAACTCTATTGAACTCAACTGAACTCTATTGAACTCAACTGAACTATATTGAACTCTATTGAACTCAAATTCCCATTTGAAATTATGCACTTGCAGATACAACAGAGATTTTTAAAATATGGATTTTAATTCATAACAGGAGTCGGCCAATATATTAGCTTAAAAATAATTTTCTCTGATTTAATGTGCGCGCCTAAACATTCTTGCTCGTTTGTTACGATTTCGATTTTTCATCGAATTCGTCTTCATAAGTTCAACAATGAATTAAATATTTAATAATCATTTAATTATTGATTATCATCAACTAAATCAAATTAAATGAATCAACTCTCATCTCTATCTGGTGACTCACAATAAATGCAGTATTGTTGACACTATATATAGTATAAATAGTTACTTTTCTAACATATAGGTTGATACACAAATTGCAGACAAAGAAGTTGATACTCCATCTCCACTTTACTTACAGTAAAGTTGATACTCTATCTTCACTTTGATACTCTATCTCCAGTTGATACTCTATCAGTAAGGTTGATACTCCACTTTGACACTCTCCACTTTGGTCTCCACTTTGACACTCTATCTCCAGTTGATACTGGAGATATTGAGTTCAATAGAGTTCAATTGAGTTCAAAAGAGTTCAATTGAGTTCTCCAGTTGATACTCTATCAGTAAGGTTGATACTCTATCTTCACTTTGATACTCTATCTCCAGTTGATACTCTATCACTAAGGTTGATACTCTATCTCCACTTTACTTTACCCTGCGATAATCTATAGTATTTACTTGTATTATTCAAACCTGGAAAATATGGCTCCCGCTTGCCCGATATTGATCTTAAGTATTGGACGGTGATCACGCGTGTCGCGCTCACAGCCAGCGCAGTGCAGGGCATGCGCGGCAATTTGCACTTTACGTCAACGGCCTTCAGTCATGGAACGTTTGTGGCCGTATTTCGGTAAATGAAGGCTTTAAATCGTAACTCAAAAGCATTTATAATGCATTATAAAGCATTATAATGCATATATATATATTTTGCATTATAAATGCAAAAGCATTTTTTATAATGAAACGTACATGCAAATTTAGTCTGATCATATTATCGGTTTTACTAAGAGAAACTAATTATAAAGTAATGCTAAATCTTTAGTCTATGAAGGAGTTCTTTGGTAGTGAAGATCATCAAGTGAAAATAAGTAAAATAGTATGGAAGAACAGAGAATATATTAATTAATTAAATCGGGAGATAAGTAATCTAGTTCCTTTAGTGCATGGAGTTCGCTAAAACTCCTAATGACGTTTGCTCGGATGCATGAAAAATGTATAACTCCACTTATCACATGTAAGAAAATCTTAGGTGTATTTTCCGTGGAGTTTTCCTGATTATTTTACAGAAATTCTTTGAGCTGCCACGACAGTATCTATCTCTCTGCGAATAACTTCAATATTTTTATAAGTACTCGAGGACCAGGAACTAGCATTACATGTAAGCCAACAGAGCGAATTTTTCAATGACATAAGCGACAAAGTTGGCCAGACTTAAGCTGCCGCTGCCCCCATCCGTTCCGGGAGCAGAGAATCCGGTACCTTTGGGTGGATTACGGACAATAATCTACGAGCGTCAGAGCCACCGAATGGATTTTGTTCAAAAAGAGAGGCTCACTTTGAGTGCGAGAGGCGTAAGATAGGCTGAAAAAAATTGGTACTCAAAATTGGTACTCAAAAAAATTAATGTTGGTAATTGTAGCCATGAAAATTAATGTTGGTACTTGTAGCCATGATAAATAAAAATTAATTGGTACTCAAAATTGGTACTCAAAAAATTGGCACTCACATTGAGTGCGAGAGGCTCACATCACGAACAAAAATAATGTTGTTTATAATAAAAGAGAGGCTTACATTGCTCTTCAAAAATGAGTGCGTGACTAGACTGGGAACGCTTACGTGACGATGTGTTTCGGGCAAACGAAGTCATCACGAGATCAAATCTCGTTTGTGTGTCTAATCTTAGATCTTTGTGTGTCTTAAGTTAATGTTTGTACCTACCTTCGTTGCGACGAGAAATTTCCTCTTACGAATGATCCAAGTTAATTTCGTAAATCCCTCAAGATACACATTTAGCATAAACAATATTGAAAATTACAATCAATTAGTATTTAAAATCTAATGCACTTCATGTTCTGAATTCGTTCTCTCTTCAAACGAAGGGAACTCCTCGCGATATTTTTGTTATTAGAGTCCCACAGCAGACGCCGTTCGGACAGACACTTATAATAAATAACGAATTACAGCCTGTATGTTAGTGATGCACCCCCAACGTTTAGAGCCCCTGCTGGTGCAGTGACTTGTATAGGTGATGTTCGCGCAGTTTGCATGTCATCATCTCGACTCAAAAACTTGTATTATTATTTACCATCCAATTGAGGTGCCATTTATCTATCATTAGTTTTTTAATATTTTGCAAGTAATTCATCCTTTTTATACGCCTTTGCTTGCAATAGTCTTTTGGCATGAAATTTTTATCCGATTTCCTCCAGTATGGGCGCGGAGCCAAAAATGAATCTAGAAGACTAAAGTTGTATTGCAGTCTTTCACAAGCACAAACAGTTTCATTTTTAGCGCATTTTTTATTTATGAAAAAATGCGCTATTGTGCTCGTCATGTCCGTCTGTCTGTCCGTCTGTCCATGACCCCACGTTTTCGTCGACGAGAAAATGTGCTCTCTGTCACTCTCTGCAGTGAGTACTGAGTTATATTTTCACGTTTTAACGCGCTCATCGAACACTTCTACATCTTCGGGCAAATAGCTCAACGCTACTTCCAGAACTGGAGAAGCAGAAAAATAAAGGCTTAAACTATTCAAATTATGATCAATCATATGGACTGCTGAGTGATTTTGGCTAACAGGAGGCGGTAGACAGAAATTACTTGAAATGAAATATGGAAAATCATATCAAGCACGGCGATATTACAGGGTTGACCTAAAATCGAGTTAGTTTGTACATATTTGCGCAACGATGGAGTGAAGCTTCGTTTAGTGCTGAGTTTGAATTATTGCGAGCAATACCTGAATCGTCAGCCACACTGAAAAATTAAACACCTGCTTGTTTGGACTCCAGGGGCCATACTTTCAAAATTCGCTAAGTGAACGTAAGTACTTACGCACTATTTTCTTGTCTGTGATTGGTGGATTTTGCTTGAAAGGCCGTCAATGAATGGCTGATGAACTTACGATCTCTTAACTTTTTTTGAAAGTATAGGCCCTGGTGGAGTGTCGCTCTGTCACTGATTCCAACTCATGAAAAGCTACCGTGTCGCTGTATTCAACTTATGGGCACCCAGCACGTCACTGTTTACGAGCCATAAAGATGCACCACGTGCATGTACGAGCCATAAAGATAACCTGCATTTATGAGCCATAAAGATGCACCATGTCACTGTTTACCAGCTACAGATATCCACCATGCCCCTGTTTACAAGCTACAGACATCCACATTGCCCCTGTTTACAAGCTACAGGCATCCACATTGCCCCTGTTTACAAGCTACAGACATTCACCATGCCTCTGTTTACAAGCTACAGACATCCACCATGCCTCTGTTTAGCTCGTTCAGTCTCGCGGACCGCTGCTAGAGGCTCAAAGCTTACAAGCTACAGAACTCTGTTTACATGGACAAGCTACAGACAAGCTACAGAACTCTGTTTACAAGCTACAGACATTCACCATGCCCCTGTTTACCAGCTACAGACATTCACCATGCCCCTGTTTAGCTCGTTCAGTCTCGCGGACCGCTGCTAGAGGCTCAAAGCTTCAGGGTTTATTTCTGCCCGTCTAAGAAGCGACTCGTTTTAAAATCGAGCAGCGCTGAAAAGCCGACGCTCGTCGGCTGCAGATTTATGGAGAGCTCGCAGGAGGGGCGAGCTGGTCAAGCTTTTGATCAATACATGCAGGCGAGCTCCTTTGATACCCGGGGCTCGATTTCGACCAAGTGAACTCCCATGGATGACTTGCGATATTTTCATGAGGCTCTAGCTATCCTGAGCAGAGTTTCAACGACGTTCCTTAGTTTTCTTTAAATAGTTTAGTTCCTGGAAAGGAATCTTTAAGAAACTCTTTGAAATTCCTTGTAAAATTCAAGAACATTTATAATCATGTGGCACTAGAATGTTTCATAAAAATTTCTTTGATATGTCTTCAGAGTCATGCAATGGTAAACCAGTAGTACCACTTCAACAGAGGCTCAATTGTTCTCAGGACAACAGAAGGAGTGAAGTAGTGAGAGAATCTTCGAAGCTAAGTTAACGTCTGGAGGCGACCGTGTTTACGCATATCGGCGATGCACAAGTCGGTGTGTGCGGGCAGCGGCTTCAGTAAAATCAATACCAAGTCTCAGATGCCGACGTAAAAAGTTGGACAAGCTCGCCCGACCTGGCGCTCAGAATTTTTCCTTACTGGAACAAAGCGCCTGATTGATTTCTTAAAACCTTAGACACTCATTGCCTTCGTTTCCTTGAATAGAGAATAATGGAGAAGGATTTTACCTGAATTGTGATATGAGCAATGAAATGGAACAATAGTTCAGAGTTGAACGCTACTAATCGTGACGCCTTGTAAAGGTTTAAAATGTCAAATTTTTGCTCTGGAAAATTACTGTTGACAATAGTCTTATTTTTGCTTCTCTAATTCGTCCTTGAAATTAGGTATTTAATTTGGAATATTCATTATTTATCATTGCCATGCGATCTCCAGATATTTATTAAATAAATTATTTAACCAAAATAAATTTCCGTCCCTTTGAACAAGGCAAACTATTCAAACTAATGACAGTTTCTATGATTTAGCAAAGAAGTTTAATAAGTGTGTTCTACATGCATTTTTTATTTCTTTATTGTTTAAAGAATGATTTACTGTATTCTCTTCCATCATTTTTAATTATCACGCTGGCATCTCAATCCAATTTCTTCCTTTTAGAATATTTAATTTGCTTGTGATGTATTGAATTAGTATTTATATAAAGTGAACAAGTTTATGCATCTCTCCATATTCAGTTTATAAAAGCTGCGCAATTCAATCTAATCTCTTTTTGCACAAGAAAGAAATTTTACCCACACTTCTTTTTAGATTGCATTTATCTCACTTATTTTCTCACTTATATTCCGTTTCTTCTGATCTTATCTTAAGCCACCGTCTTTATTCTCAACCTCCGTACTCACAACTATCACTCGGCTGCTCAAACCATCTGGTTTTATTTTCTCTCAGTTCCCTTTTCTCTTTAAAGACAGCATTTCACTTAATTCCCTTTTCTCTTTAAAAGACAACATTTCACTTAATACCCTTTTCTCTTTAAAAGACAGCATTTCTCTCAATTTCATTTTCTCTTTGAAAGACGGCATTTCTCTCAATTCCCTTTTCTCTTTAAAAGACAGCATTTCACTTAATTCCCTTTTCTCTTTAAAAGACAGCATTTCTCTCTATTCCCTTTTTCTCTTTAAAAGTCAGCATTTCTCTCAATTCCCTTTTTCTCTTTAAAAGACAGCATTTCTCTCAATTCCCTTTTCTCTTTAAAAGACAGCATTTCTATCAATTCCCTTTTCTCTTCAAAAGACTGCATTTCTCTCAATTCCCTTTTCTCTTTAAAAGACAGCATTTCTCGCAATTCCCTTTTCTCTTTAAAAGACAGCATTTCTCTCAATTACCTTTTCTCTTTAAAAGACGGCATTTCTCTCATTCCATTTTCTCTTCATTACCTTTTCTCTTCAGCATTTTTCTCATTCCCTTTTCTCTTTAAAAGCCGGCATTTCTCGCAATTTCTTTTCTCTTTAAAAGCCGGCATTTCTCGCAATTCCTTTTCTCTTTAAAAGTCATCAGTAGAATTTATCTCCACGTGAGCCACGGTTCGTACGCAACGCGTTCACTTCGTGTCGCCCGGACTCATTGTCTTCAGTCAGGCCACTCTTCTGAGGAGTGCTCGACCCTTGCCTGTCCGCTGGACTCTATTGTTATCAGACCTCAGAGTTTCAGCGGCGACGACCAAACTCATCTTGTCTTTGTTTGGAGAAAGCCTCTGGGGAACAGCATATTGCGGTTTCTGATCAGCACCAATGTCACGGGGTGGATTCAACATGTTCTAAGTTTTGAGATAAAACATGATATTCATCAAATATTGTATAATATTCTAAGTTTTCAGATAAAACATGTTATTGTTCAAATATTGTATAATGCTCTATGTTTTCAGATAAAACATGTTATTGTTCAAATATTGTATAATATTCTAAGTTTTCAGATAAAACATGTTATTGTTCAAATATTGTATAATGCTCTAAGTTTTCAGATAAAACATGTTATTGTTCATATATTGTATAAACCTCTAAGTTTTCAGATAAAACATGTTATTCATCAAATATTATATAATACTTTAAGTTTTCAGATACAGTATATATGTTATTGCTCAAATATTGTATAATACTCTAAATTTTCAGATAAAACATGTTATTGTTCAAATATTGTACAATGCTCTATGTTTTCAGATAAAACACGTTATTGTTCAAATATTGTATAATGTTCTAAGTTTTCAGATAAAACATGTTAATGTCCGAATATTGTATAATATTGTATAGAAGCAAATGTATTTTGAATTCTCTCACCTTACTTGGTGAGAGAAGTCAACATTAAAACTTACTGAACATTAAAATTTAATTACTTTCGTGGTGCTTGACGCATTCCAACATAAAAATGTTAGACCAATATGCTATTATTCAGTATTTTAGCCAAATGACTGCTTACGGCTGAATTGGAGACAAAATGCTCAAGCTTAATAATTTTGAACGTAAATATTTTACTGCACACTTCGTTTTGCCACTTCTGAAATAGAAACAAAAAATATAACTCAGTACTCACTGCAGTGAGTGACAGAGAGCGCATTTTCTCGTCGACGAAAACTTGAGGTCACGGACAGACGGACGTACATGGCGAGCACAATAGTGCATTTTTTCCATAAATGAGAAAATGCGCTAAAAACATGTCGTTAGACTATCGAAATCGAGACTTGAACAAAACTACTACTGGGATGGTTAATTGGATTCAAAGTTCTCGTGAGACCGGCACTATAACGCTCGCGCCGAGACCACTTGATAGAAAACAACTGGAAAAAATCAGTAACAATATTATTGTCAATTCATGCAATTACTGCATACATAATTCCAGGATACAATCTTGAAATAAACAATCATGATTTCAAAACACAAGCAAATAAATTCTAAATCGAGAAAAAATTCATCCGTAAACTATTAAAAAATTGCAGCATCGTTTTCGTTAATTTCAGTTCTCACAAGAACGTCCGCGCCAAATAAACTTCAATGAACCGAACCCTTTACCCGAACCCTTTGGTATTAAATAAATAGATAAATTAAAACGATCAAATGACCACTAAAGTCCTAGCTGATCCTTAAAAAATGTAGATACAAATTGATCTTTATTTATTGTTCTCTGTGTTAATCTTTGAAGAAATGATTCCATTTATCATCATTCTTAAGCTACCGTAATTAGAACCCATAAAAAATAACAGAACATATTACCTGATTTCGTTTTTATAATTTTTTTCAGTAAAACCAAAACATTTAGCGTCTGTTCTTGTCAAAGAAATACGCTGGGTATATACATAAATACTAGAACATATTACCTGATTTTAAAAATATTTCTCAGTAAAACCAAAACATTTAGCGTCTGTTCTTGTCAAAGAAACACGCTGGGGTTTTTTGCAGCACTTCCATCGTATAGCCGCCCATTGTGGTGTCGTCAATAGCGCTGAGCGGAGTAGCGCAACATCAAAGATTTGAGGAGAGCCAGGCGCCATACTTTCAAGGCTCGCTAAGTGAACGTAAGTACTTACGCTCTATTCTCTTGTCTATGATTGGTGGATTTTGCTTGAAAGGCCGTCAATGATTGGCTGATGAACTTACGATCTCTTAACTTTTTTTGAAAGTATAGTGAACGTAAGTACTTACGCTCTATTTTCTTGTCTATGATTGGTGGATTTTGCTTGAAAGGCCGTCAATGATTGGCTGATGAACTTACGATCTCTTAACTTTTTTTGAAAGTGTAGGCTTACGTAATTCACGACAATTAACGTTTTTGTTCAATTTTAAGCCAGAATTTTAATTAATTTTCAATGTTGAACAAGATGCTGTAGATATTCGTGTGTCTTTTAGATACTATGGAGTTTAGGTAGATAAATAAATAGTTTCTGAAATTTCATTTTTAGGCATATTAATTTAGAACTAAAGCATCATATGCATCAACTTGAAATTTCGCAATTTGTGCACGCTGTGCTCTAATAATATCTGTTTAGATGAACAAGATGCGATACGTTGTTTTCTACCAGCTGAGATACTGAAAATTTAGTTAATACGTCCCGGCTGACGCGATTTCGTTGGTGTATGTTTTGTGTTTCGTACGAGGAAAGAGTTTATTTTAGTCCCGTTTATATTGTGATTATATTTCTGCGCTGTTTCTACATGTGAAAGATCAAGTGCTATTAATAATGGTTAGAAATGTACTTATATTGGTTCATTATTTTTTTATAGTGTTTTTAATTCAAAAAATTGATGCATTTCCTGCTTCCTGCAGTTTATAAGGTGTGTATTATTGTTCGTATTTTGTATTGATTTTAACGACTTCGAAATGAGATCCTACATTGAAAAAATCTAAAGTAAGAACTTGAATAAGAACATTGAAACTAGAAGATCATCATATTTTATTTGTTAGTTTATTTTCCCAATATTATTTTGTTCATTTTTATTCATTATTCCCTGTGATCGCACAATCAATATCTAATGCACGATGTTGTTGAAGGTAGAATTATTTATAGTCATTTATTTATTATTTATTTACCATACAAAGTGGCACTTTCTTTGCAAAATATTTGCTAGTGTTTTCGTGGAGCAGACTTTACTTCACTTCAGATTTTACGTATACTTCAGATTTCCTGTATAATTAATTAGATAATACACTGTTAGAAAAAACGGTGAAAAAACGGTCCCACTGACATTCTAGTGGCCGGTCGCCCCGTGAAAATAAACTGTTTCGCCGTTTTTATCAGATGTTTTATGGATTTCTAGTGTTAAATTAGAATAAAAACGGTGACACGGTGTTTCTTTTCACGTGCCGACCGGCCACTGAAACGCCGGTAATACCGTTAACGGTAATTTTTCTAACAGTGTATGCTAAAAAATTTTAGAGGGTCTATTTCATGTCACCCAAACATGCAAATGCGATGTAAAATATTCGCCTCTCTGAATATGTCATCAAATAAAGAGCTAGAGCCTGAGATAAATGTATTCCCATTTAAAAGAGTAGTTGAAGATTCCCGCTGCAGTGACCGCTTCTACGTGTATTAAGTTTCATTTTCTTTAATACATCTGAAGTAATGATTCATAGCAGCAATAT